>NW_004443952.1:22490819-22514819 GCF_000243295.1 Trichechus manatus latirostris
GGGTGGAAAGGAGGAGTGTGCTGTCACAGTATGGGGAGAGCAATTGGGGTCACATAGCAATGTGTGTGTAAATTTTTGTATGGGAGACTAACTTGAAATGTAAACTTCATTTAAACTACAAAAATAAATAATAAAAATAAAATGAAATCCTTGACAACTTCAATCTTTTCTCCATTTATCATGATGTTGTTTATTGGTCCAATTGTGAGGATTTTTGTTTCCTTCATGTTCAGGCTGTGGTGTTTGGTCTTCATCAGTGTTTCAAGTCCTCTTCATTTTCGGCAAGCAAGGTTGTGTCATCTGCATAACACAGATTATTACTGAGTCTTCCTCCAATCCTGATGTCCTATTCTTCTTAATGCAGTCCAGCTCTCAGATTATTTGCTCAGCATACAGATTGAATAGGTATGGTGAAAGGATACAACCCTGACGCACACTTTTTTTAACTTTAAACCATGCAATATCCCCTTGTTCTTTTCAAATGACTGCCTCTTGATCTATGTACAGGTTCCTCATGAGCATAATTAAGTGTTCTAGGATTCACATTCTTTGCAATGTTATCCATAATTTGTTATGATCCACACAGTAGAATGCCTTTGCATAGTCAATAAAACACAGGTAAATATCTTTCTGGTATTCTTGCTTTCAGCCAGGATCCATTTGACATCAGCAATGATATCCTGGTTCCATGTCCTCTTCTGAATCTGGCTTGAATTTCTGGCAGTTCCCTGTCAATATACTGCTGCAGCCGCTCTGGAACGATCCTCAGCAAAATTTTACTCGAGTGTGATATTAATGATATTGTTCGACGATTTTCGCATTCGGTTGGATCACCTTTCTTGGGAATAGGCATAAATACGGATCTCTTTCAATCGATTGGCCAGGTAACTGTCTTCCAAATTTTTTGGTATAGATGAGTGGGCACTTCCAGTGTTGCATCCGTTTGTTGAAACATCTCAATTGGCATTCCATCAATTCGTGGAGCCTTGTTTTTTGCCAATTCCTTCCATGCAGCTTGGACTTCTTCCTTTAGTACCATCTGTTCCTGATCATATGCTACCTCCTGAAATGGTTGAACATCGACCAATTCTTTTTGGTATATTTGCTCTGTATATTCTTTCCAACTACTTTTGATGCTTCCTGTGTCATTATAATATTTTCCCCGTATAATGCTTCAGTATTGCAACTCTAGGCTTGAATTTTTTCTTCAGTTCTTTCAGCTTGAGAAATGTTGAGCATGTTCTTCCCTTTTGGTTTTCTGTCTCCAGCTCTTTGCACATGTCATCCTAATACTTTACCTTGTCTTCTCAAACTGCCCTTTGAAATCTTCTCTTCAGCTCTTTTACTTCATTTCTTCCTTTTGCTTTAGCTACTCGATGTTCAAGATCAAGTTTCAGAGTGTCTTCAGACACTCCTTTTCTTTCTTTCCTGTCTTTTTAATGACCTCTTACTTTCTTTGTGTATGACGTCCTTGATGTCATTCCACAAATCATCTGGTCTTCGGTCATTAGTGTTCAACGCGTCAAATCTATTCTTGAGATGGTCTCTAAATTCAGGTGGGATATACTCAAGGTCATACGTTGGCTCTCATGGACTTGTTCTAATTTTCTTCAGTTTCAAGTTGAACTTGCATATGAGCAATTGATAGTCTGTTCTGCAGTCAGCCCCTGGCCTTGTTCTGACTGATGATATTGAACTTTTCCATCATCTCTTTCCACAGATGTAGTCGATTTGATTCCTGTGTATTCCATCTGGTGAGGTCCACTTGCACAGTCGACTTTATGTTGGTGAAAAAAGGTATTTGCATTGAAGTCGTTGGTCTTAAAAATTCTATCATGTGCTCTCTGGCATTGTTTCTATCACCAAGGCCATATTTTCCAACTACCGATCCTTCTTGTTTCCAACTTTTGCATTCCAATCGCCAGTGATTATCAGTGCATCCTGATTGCATGATCTATCAACTTCAGACTGCAGAAGTTGGTAAAAATCTTCAATTTCTTAATATTTGGCCTTAGTGGTTGGTGTGTCGTAGTCATCTAATGCTGCTATAACAGAAGTACCACAAGTGGATGCCTTTAACAAAGAGAAGTTTATTTCTCACAGCAAAGTAGGCTAAAAGTCCAAATTCAGGGCATCAGCTCCAGGGGAAGGCTTTCTCTCTGTCGGCCTTCTTATCATCAGTGTTCCCCCCGGACTAGGAGCTTCTCCGTGCAGGGACCTCAGGTCCAAAGGACATGCTCTTTTCCTGGCACTGCTTTCTTGGTGGTATGAGGTCCCCCTGTCTCTCTGCTCACTTCTTCCCTTTATATCTCATGAAATTGCCTCAGGATACAAACCAATCTTGTAGATTGAGTCCTGCCTCACTAACACAACTGCTGCCCATCCTCCCTCTTTATAGCATAGAGGCAGGATTTACAACATACAGGAAAATCACACAATACCGGGAATCATGGCCCAGCCAGACTGATACACACGTTTTTGGGGGGACATAATTCAATCCATGACAGTGTGTAAATTTGAATAATAGTCATATTAACTGGTCTTCCTGGTGGGTGTATGGATATTATCCTACAATTGACAGTGTTGTACTTCAGTATAGATCTTGAAATGTTCTTTTTGACAATGAATGGGATGCCATTCCTCTTCAAGATGTCATTCCCGGCATAGAAGACCACATAATTGTCTGATTCAAAACGGCCAGTACCAGTCCATTTCAGTTCACTAATCCCTAGGATATGGATGTTTATGCATTCCATTTCATTTTGACGGTTTCCAATTTTCCTAGATTCATACTTCGTACATTCCACATTCCAATTTTTAATGGATGTTTGCAGCTGTTTCTGTTCATTTTGAGTCATGCCACATCAGCAAATGAAGGTCCTGAAAGCTTGACTTCTTCCACGTCATTAAGGTCGACTCTACTTTTAGGAGGCAGCTCCTCCCCAGTTGTATTTTGAATGCCTTCCAACCTGAGGGGCTCATCTTCCGGCACTATATCAGACAATGTTCCGCTGCTACTTATAAGGTTTTCACTGGCTAATTCTTTTCAGAAGTAGACTGCCAGCTCTTTTCTTCCTAGTTTATCTTAGTCTGGAAGCTCAGCTGAAACCTGTCCTCCATGGGTGACCCCGCCGGTATTTGAATACTGGTGGCATAGCTTCCGGCATCACAGCAACATGCAAGCCCCCACAGTATGACAAAGTGACAGATGCGTGGGGACTTTCGGGTATAGTATATAATTATTTATAAAATGCTGGAATTAATTTGCTAATATTTTATTTAGGATTTTAGTATCACCATTTAATAGTGTAGGAATTACCTATTGTAGAAGGTAAGGACTCATTTGTAAAACTATTTGGGCCCAGGACATTTATTGAGGTTGTTCCTCGGAAACTTCTTTATTTTATGGTTACTCTTTTGTATATTCAGGTTTTATAAAACAAACAAAAAACCATATACAGGTTTTATTTTGAAGACAATATTGATCATTTATATTTTCCTAATAAATTGCCCAGTCTTTTCAAACTCATCAGCGAAGAGCTGGAATTGTATTCTCCAATAGTTTCCATAATGCTCTTATTATCATCCTAATGTTGTATATGCGTGTGCTTTCTCATTTATTTTTCCCCTGCCTAGATTTGCCAGAAGTTCATTTTATGGATCTTTCCAAAGCACCCACTCTTGAATTTATTTATAAATTTTATGAATTTTCTGTTATCCAACTCATTTTTTCAAACTTTATTAATTCCTTCTTCCTGCTTTTCTTAAGTTCTCCCCCAACATTTTGAGTTGAATGCTTATTTTTCTTATCAAATAATACAAGCATTTAAAGATATTAAATTTTCTCTGAGTACAACCTTGGCTACATCCCATAATAGGGAACATTTACTAATTGCTATGTGGCAGGTACTATGGTAAGTGCCTAACAAGCATTATTTAATCCTCACTTCAAGTCTGCGAGACAGGTATTATTATTATCATCATTTTACAGGTGAGAAGGCCGAAGTGCAGAGAAATTAAATCATTTACCCAAGGTTATACAATTAAGAAGTCATTGGCACTGTAATTCAAATACTGGAGACTGTATGATTCTGGTGACTAAGCACTCAATGCTGAACTGTGATACGTAGTTTTTATTCCAGCCTCCCCCACCAAATAGTTGATAATAGCAGCTTCTATTTCCCTTTTAACCCAATAGGTATTTAGGAAAATTTCCTGTTTTTATTTCCAAAAGATTAGATTATTTGGTTATTGTTAACTTTTTGGTATTATTTTCAAAAATTCATGCATTGTGTTCAGAGGACTTGCACAAATTTTTGGAAACCAAAAATTTTTGACATGAAGCATATATAAAGACTGTGTATTCTCTACTCAACCCAGCCTTACTGTCGTATTCTGATTTCTATTTATTTGTATTTGTTTATTTATTTATTTAGCACATCTTACAAAGACCAAAAATGGTGTGTTAAAATCTCCCATTGCAATTGTAGTATTTCTAAGTTTTCAGTGGTGTGAACTCTACAATATAATCTACCATCCTCTTTATGGCTTATAGCTTTTGCCTTGAGATCTACTTTTTTGGGCTTTAATTTAATTAACATTTAATAAGCACTTACTGTGTCCCAGGAGCCCTGGTGTAGTGGTTAAGAGTCTGGCTACTAACCAAAAAGTCGGCAGTTTGAATCCACCAGCCCCTGCTGAGAAACCCTATGGGGCAGTTCTTCTCTGTCCTACAGGGTTGCTATGAGTCAGAATCGACTCGACGACAATGGTTTTTTTTTTTTAATACTCTGTGCTAAGAGCTTCACACGTATTACTTTACTTCATTATCAAAACAACTCTAAGGGGTAGACAGGTGTGGCTCTGGGTTTTGTGGGGCTTGGAACTTATACAGCATTGAGCGCTTTCTTAGGGGAAAAATACAAAATTATAAACACAAAATTAGGTACAAAGATGAATGTTTCTTTATTCATAATAAGAAAATAAGTTATAAATAATTAAGAGATATCTTCTGGCATTTAGGAGAAATGCTTCCTGGTTACAACCTTCCCACCTGAAGACTACAAATCCCGGCGGACCCCGCCAGTGAGTTTAAGCTTTAAGAGCTTCGTGGTAAATCCAGCTGGAAGGTAGGTGTTATCTTTGTGTGCGGTGGAATTAATTCCAACTCAGCGCTCCTGTATAACAGAGTATAACTGCCCCATAGGGTTTCCTAGGCTGTAATCTTTACGGGAGCGGAAGGCCAGATCTTTTTCCGAGGGCTGCTGGTGAGTTGAACCACCAACCTTTTGGTTAGCAGCTCAGCGCTTAACCCTGCGCCACCAGGGCTCCTTAGGTATTATCATTAGCTCCATTTTTATAGACAAGAGAAAACGGACACTTAGATTGGGTAATCGTTCAAGATGAGAGTCGGAATCTGGAAATTACACAAATTCCAGAGCCCTCGCCTCTACCCTACGCGCCTCTCAACAGCGACAGTGCACGACGATTTTGTAGAGGATGGCGTGGGGTAGAAGCTAAAGGAAAAGGAGGGATGAAGAAAGGGCAAGAGAAAAACGGAGTAAAACCTGTAAAAAGGTGAACGGTAAAAGTGGAGAGATACACTTTAGGCAGGAGGGAGAGGAGAACATTTATGGGGAAGTGGTGGGATGAGGCAAGAAGTTGAGCGACTTAGAGTCCAGGTACTTTTTAAAATTTATTTACAAAACCCAACCACGCCCAGGCGTGGCACTAGGTTCCTGCGGCGCACGCGAGGGGCCGCTATTCTTCACAGAGCTCACCGGGCAGCATAGTCCGGCGGGACGAGAAAGCCGTTCACTGAGAGTCCTGGGGCGCTGAAATAACACGGGGAAGGAAAGGCGGCGGGCCGATCCCAGGAACCCCGCGCACACCCAGAAGTGGGGCCATCGCGCTGGCCTCCTTCTCAGCCAATGGCCGCGTGATGCGCTTGAGGAGAAAAAGCAGCCGGCCCAAGAAGCGCAAGAAGGGACCATCCTTCTCCGTTATTCCGCGAGTTACCATGGCAGTGTAGTGAGAGACAAAGGCCTCGTCCCATATCTCGCTCTCTCGGATTAACCTAGCTCAGTATCGCCATGCTTCCGACTTCACGGCCGGCTCACGCACCACAGCTGCCCTCAGTAAAGATGGCGCCTCGGGGCGAAGAAAAAGCCGGAAGTAGGCTGGCTCAGGAGGAACCCGCGGAGGCGGGTCGGGAAGGCGTGGCCTGACTGCCAAGCTGACTGACGGACGGGTGGGCGGGAGGAAGGTAACCTACCGCCAGAACTTAGATTTGCGGTCTTTGAGTCGCGCACACCTGGGCCGGCGATATCCCTCCGTCGCTTCCTGTCTCCGCCCCTGCCCAGGTATCTCACTTTCGAAGGTGCCCGCTGAGTCTCGGCGACTTTGCCCGGGTAGGGCTGCGGAATTCTTGTCCCTCTGCGGTCACTGGCAAGGATGGAGGACTCTCGGGAGAACTCCCTGGAGTCTGGCTCCTCCGTTCCCGGGCCCGAAGAGTCTTCTAGGGTCCCCGAGGTGTTGCCTTCCAAGGTGTCAGAGAGCTGCGCCCAGCCCCTTGAGGCGACCCCCAAGAAACTTTGTGGATATTTGAGTAAGTTTGGCGGCAAAGGGCCCATCCGGGGCTGGAAATCCCGCTGGTTCTTCTACGACGAGAAGAAATGTCACCTGTATTATTCGCGGACCGCGCAGGATGCCAACCCCTTGGACAGCATCGACCTCTCCACTGCGGTCTTTGACTACAAGGCGGACGCTGAGGAAGGGACTTTCGAAATCAAGACTCGCAACCGGGTTATTACCCTCAAGGTAAATGGAAAAGTTTTCTCGTTTTCGGCTGGGGTTGGTTCCCAGAACACGCTGGGCACGGGTGTGTGGTCATAGTAAATTGACTCCAACAGTGATCACCAAGATGTACCCAGAGCTTTATGCTTTCCAAAACTCATTCACACCCATTTTCTTATTGGATTCCCACAACACTCCAGTGAAGTAGGCAAGGCGGGAATGATGCACCCATTTTACAGATCAAGAAACTGAGTCTTAAAGAGAGGTCATGCACCTAGAGAGTGGTGCAGCCCACACTTGGAACCTGTAGCACACTTGGTTCCTGTAGTCTTGGAATCGTGGGCTGTATCAAACCTTTTACTTTTGGAACTACCTGACAATGCACTTATCTTTAACTTTCTTACTTGGGACTGAAATATAGTCAAAATATGGGCTTTGCAATCCTCTATTGAGGCCAGGATTCTGATTCATTTTTCTTGACATTTTGACCAAAGTGAGTTAATGCTGAGAAACGCTGGTGGGGCGTTGGCAAATAAGTGCTTAGGTTTTACGAATCAGCCCAGATTTTTCATCACAGCATGTCTAAACCAGTTTTCCCGTCAACAGGAAGGAGTAGGTTTTGTTTTATTATCATGTTTAAATGAGAAAGATTGAAGCAGTGGAAAGGCCATGTGCTTTGAAATCAGGCAGGCTTGAATTCAAATTCTTTATCTGCTACTTTATTAGTTGTGTGACCCTGAGCAAGTTACTTAACCTCTCAGAATCTAGGTAGCTTGTGAGATTTAAAACAAGGCATGTAAGCATTTGGCACATCGCAGGTACTTGCAAATGGTTGAGTGAATCCCAGCACCTAGAATATAGCCTGGCATCTAGTGAGTGCTCAATAAATGTTTGTTGAATGAACGCACATGCACACACAGGGTGGTGGAGCCACAGTCAGATTGTCATGTGAAGAGAAATTGCCCCATAACTTAACTGGAAAGACAGATCTTGGCTAAGAACTTGAACTTTGTCCAGTAGGCTTTGGGAAGTTGTCAAAGGGCTTTAAGCAAGAAAGCGCCATGAGATTAAATTCTGAGAAAGCTCAGTCTGTCTATTGGATAGAGAACACATTAGGGGAAGGTGAAGCTGGTGGTCAGGGAGTCCATCAGGAGGTGATGAGGAGATAATGATAGCTGAGTGAGAGCAGTGACAGTGGGGCAGCAGAGAAGTGGAGGTGGCTAGTGCTGTTAAGGAGGTAGGATATGAGGGAGGAGTTAGGGATAGCTTGGGTAACTGGCTGGTTGGGTCAGTCATTGTCAAGAAACAGGTTGAGAAGCCTATGGGACATCCAGGTTTATGTCCCCCTCAGTAGACTCTTAAGTTGTAAGAGGACAGGGACCAAGTATGTTGGCTCACCACAGTATTCCCAATGCCTAGCACGGTCGCTGACACATAATAGGTGCTCAATGTAGAGTTGTCAAATGAATTTAAAAAATGGGATATTTGGGCTTGGGCTGTAGCTTGTCGGTATGAAGTTCATGGTAAAGCAACGGAAGGGGCTGAGGTCTCTCAGGGAAAGCATTTAGAAAGAGAAGACTAGTGGACATCATTTTATCTTATTTAATACCTCCATGACAGGCTGAGACATCTTTCATGGAGTCCCCTAGCCGCGTGCACACCTCATGTGTGGGCCTCTTGAGAGGGGGAGCTTGCCCCAGTTGCCGGCACCCTGCTGCTAGTCTCATGTGGTCTTGATCTATGAGCGGTCTTAGATCTATGATCTAAGGCTTACCATCCCCTCCCCGCAAGCTACCTGTTCTTTGCGGCCCACCACAACCAGTTCATGCCTTCTCTACTTATGGCCGTAAATCTCCTGGCCATAGATTACGACAAACCTCTGGTCTAGAAGTGACAGATCTAGGTCCTGGGACCAGCTCCACTGCTACCTGCTTGGGTGACTTCACAGCCTTAGTTTCTCCATCTGTAGAAGGGGCTGATCATTCCTGCCCTGCCTCCATCCTAGAGGATCAGAGAGGTCATAGATATGAAAGTGGGTATTTGGATCATCCAAGGCTAATAACCAGCATCAACCACTAACTTGTTTGGAGTGCTGGCACTCCTGGAGGGTTCCACTTTGTTGTCATAGTGCCAATAATGCTTCCATGTGCATGTGGGTTTCCAGTCCTCATTCATATCTATGGTGTCAGTGCCTCAGCTAAGATATATTGCACAGGGAAATGATGATGGCAGCAGGGCCCCACCCAGGTCAGAATTCCAGAGCTCTTTCCCTCTCTCACAGTACCTCCCAATTCCTTGATCCAGTGAGCACAGTTTGAGTACCTACTGTATGTCAGGTACTGTACTGGGCCCTTTACTTCTTTTACCTCATTTCAGTCTCATAAAGGTACTTCCTTTACCTCATAACTACCTTATAAAGTGGGTCTTATTGTCACTATAGTACAGATGAGAAAACTGAGGCCCAGAGAGGTTAAGGAACCTCGGTGGGGGATGAGAGCCTCAGTTGTCTTCTGTGGCCAAGAAGCATATGGTGTCTCAAGGATGGCCACCCAACTATCCACTCACAGTGATTTTTTTTCTCTTTTTCTGGGAAGAAAAGAGTTACCAAGCCTCCCATGACCTTCCCTGCATTTCAGTACAGTACCCAGAAAGGGCCCAGCAGTCCCAGAGGGGCCCTGCTTTCCCAGGCACAGGGCCTTGGCAACTAACTCTTGTGCTTCTTAGGCCGCCACCAAGCAAGTGATGCTGTACTGGCTGCAGCAGCTGCAGATGAAGCGCTGGGAGTTCCACAACAGCCCGCCTGCACCTCCTGCCGCCCCTGCCGCCTCTCTGACTGGGAACACACCTGCCCTGCACCTCGAGCTAGGTACCCAACAGGCTCGCCTCCTGCCCACACACCAGGGCCCTTGGTGGACAAGCCTTTACCCTAATGATGGGAGTGAGTGGGAGGAGCCCTCTGCTAAAGAAGCAGAGAGCCAGGATGTGACTCAGGATTAGTTAACCAACGGTATCGAGAGCAAGAATATGGGCTCTAAGACCAAACTGCCTGGGTTTGAACCCTAATTCTATGTGATCTTAGGCAATTTGCTTAACTTTTCTGAGCCTCAGTTTCCTTCCCTGTAAAATGAGGTTAATAATTGTACCTACTTCTTAGGGTTATTGGGAGGATTAAATGAATCCTACACATAAAGTGGTTAGAGTAATGCCAACACATTGTCAGAGCTTAATAAATGTTAGCTACTATTATGATGATCCTTATGGGAAGGTCTCAAGAAACGAAGCCTTTGCAGGGTTACTGTGAGGAAGCTTAATGAGAAAATGCAGTTGTTGTTGCTTCTTACACAAATGCTTTTGCATGGTGAGTTGGGTGTATCAGCGATTTTCTCACTGGTAGTCCCATGAAGCAGAATCCTCTCCCTCTCCAGTGTGCCCCACAAATGAAGTTGCTTGATCCAAATTTTAGAACATTCCAATGTAGAGGAGCCTGGGAGATCACACACTCCTGCCTCCATGCGTAGCCAGGAATATGATGGGCAGATTTTAGAATGGGGATAGACCTCCCTCCACAGCTGCCTCAGCAAGAGCATGGAAAATGAAGCCCCAGCACAAAGCTGCAGAGTGTCCAAAATGCCTCATCCTCACTTGACAGGGAGGCCGAATGGGCTGGGGCAGGACTTCTCTCCCAATGCCCCCTGGACCTCTGAACCTGGATGTTTTCATGTTCAAATCTGAGTTCATCTTCCTTGACCATTCTTCTTCCCCAGTTTTACTCCTCTCAGTGAATGGCTCTACCACTTATCTAGTTGCTTCAGCAACTGGGAGTCACCCTTGACCTTTGCTCCTTCTTGGTTAGCTCGCCCAGTAACTACCAGTGCTGGCCATTACTGCCCTCTGACTTCACATCAGCTCCAGGCCTCCTCACTGCTGTTGCCTTGGTTCAGGCCTCATCACAGTCCTGTCACACTGTGCTCTGATTACCAGTGTCTTCTTCAGTCTCTGCCTACTAGCGCCTTAAGGGTGGGACCATGTCTTTGTCACCTGTGTCTGTGTCCCCAGTACCTGGTAGCCTGCCTGGCACATTGGGTATTTGTTAAGTGAACATGTGAATGAATACACTGAATTTTTAATTAAATGAGGAAAAGCATGTAAAGCCGTTAACATAATGCCAGGCACATACTAAGTGGTAAATAATAAAAACCAAACCAAACCAAACCTATTGCCGTTGAGTCGATTTCGACTCATAACAACCCTGTAACACAGAGTAGAATACCCACCATAGGGTTTCCAAGACTGTAAATCTTTATGGGTACAGATTGCCACATCTTTCCCCTGCAGAGCAGCTGCTGAGTTTGAACCGCTGACCTTTCGGTTAGCAGCTGAGTCCTTAACTACTGCGCCACCAGGGTTCCTTTGCTCAAAATACTGCCCTGATAATATCGTTATTGTATACGTGTATATGTATGTGTGTATATATATAATTGCTATTATAATAACTACTCCTTTTTGTTGTTAATAATCATCATCATTACTTTATTTGGGAACCTTTTAGGTGTTTTATACTTATAAGAGCTTTCTCTGGGGAAAGGGTTTGTATTTTGCTTCTGTACTTCTACACCCTTCCCCATCTGCCAGGGAGCAGACAACCCTGGCCATGCAGAAAATTGCAGCCTGAGTTGTCAAAATTGCTGAGGTCTGTCTCATACTAGAAGCAACAAAAAACCCTTATGATAAAGAATCCTTGCATGTCTTAAACTGAAATTTGAAGAACCAGATTATCAAACAGAGTGACTATAGAGTTTCACAGGCATCTTGCTGTGGTAAACCTTTTCCATGTTCTTTAAATCTGTGGCTTTGGTTCAACACACACAGCCGGACCTATTCTGGGCTACCCTGTGTGAGCAGTGGGGGTCGGGAGGTACCTGGTATAATGACCAGCGCATTCTGGTATGAGACTCAGGAAGCAGGGATGCAGGCTTCTGCTTGTTAGGCTTTTCCTAGTCCAGCTGCAAACTTTTACCTCCCAGACCCAGGGCCTGCTCGGAACCTTCCCCAGCCCACCCAGAAAGACATTTCTGGAGTCTTGAGCAGGCTGGCAGACTACCCCAGCTCTCCAGTCTCCACCCTTCCTGGGAGGAAGCAGGGGCTGCTCCTCTAGCTGTGGAAACCTCCTGACCTCTTTCTGACTTTGAGTCACAGACAGTTCATATAGTTCAAAATCTCTTGTCACTGTCCTTGAGCAATCTGCATGGTACTTTCTCTACAGCCTTTAATTAAGCATTTACACTTTTATTTTGTCCTTTCCCTAAACATTGGTCCCCACAAGAGCCGGGAAAGACCAAGGGGAAACCAGTAGATTTATAATAATAATGGCATGTTTGCAAAGTAGGACACAGTTCACAAAGGACTTTATAAGTGTTTATGGTCACAAAAATGTGCTTACCAATTACTAGCACTGTTCTGACACTTTATATATATTACTGTGTTTAATCCTCACAACAATCTCATGAGGTAGTGCTATTCCCTATTTTACAGAAAAAGAAACAGGCTAACGGAGGTGAGGGGACCAGCAAGAAAATGTCAGAGCTGAAATTTGAACCCTAGTCTGCAGACTCACAATCCCTCCGCCATTTCCCAAGCTGAAGAGGCAACAAGCCATCTGCCCATCCAGGCCCTCTGCGGAATCAGTGACCTCCTGCTCTGGTCTTTTTTTGTCCAAGAGATGCCTTCTTCCTTCCAGGGATGGGGCAGCCCCTAGGAATTGGCAAAGGGAGAATCACAGATAAATGCTGAGGCTGGAGAGGGGCCCAGGGGCTCCCAACCAGAGCCTTGGGTCATCAGTTCTGTTTTCTGTCAGAAGTGCTAAGCTCCACCGCGGCGTCTCCATCATGTGCTGCCCATCCCTTGGACACCCCACTGTAGTGGGATCTGCACCTTCCTGGGGCAGCCCCTCCTGTCTCTGCTTCTTAGTCTGCTCTGATCAGCCACATGGTTAGTGAAAAATGCAAAAGTGAGGAACTGCGTTTGAGTCATGGCTCTCCCATCTGCTAGCTATATGACCGTGGTCACGAAACTCATGCTCCTTGAGCTGCTGTTTCCTCATTTGTAAAACTAACCAGTGGTGACACTCCCAAGACAGTTCTGTGTGGCCTCAGAGTGGACCTAGGGCCATAGGAGGACGTTATAGGAAAACAGATATTGGCAGTTAGGGAAATACTTGATAAGACAGTAAAATCTTAGACAAACTATAATTGTTTTGTTTGTTCTGAATGAGGGAGAATAAAGAAAGTTAAAGTATTGATAAACAAGAAAATCTTCTTTATTTTGACCAATTGTGTTGGCAGGCAGGCTGGATTAGCTCCTGAAGTCTGGGTTAGAAACCACTTTGAAAGATGCATATACGTAGTATGGGGCTTTATTGTTTTCTGAACATTTTCTTATGCTTTATCTCCTTTAATCTTTATACCAGTTCTGAAGGAGAAAGGGTGGAGAGTGTCCTTCTCATTTTAAAAATATGGAACCTAAGGCCAGAGGATAAAAAGTGATTTCCAACCAGGTCACAGAGCCCTCCCAGCAGAAACAGGCCTTGGCCTCAAGTCTTCTAGCTCCCAAGGTGTGGCCCTTTCTAGTGGACCAGGTTTAGTACCTTGAGCTCCCGTTCAAACCCCCAAGGGCTCTGCATTTCCAGCCAGGTGAGATCCAACCTCTTAGCCACCACCTCGCCTCATTTGACTTTTCCATCCCCATCTCCCCTGGGACCTTGGCTGCATCCTTAGTGCTGGGGCTAGGACCCCTTGCAGTTCCCTATACCTATACACACACACCCTCGTAGAGGCTCCTCCCTACTCCTTTTTCTGGTCCAAATCATCTCCAGCCCTCAAGGTCCAGCTCCAGTGCTGCTCCTCCAGGAAGTCTTCCTTGACTTGAGCTGGAAAGAGTCTCTCTCTACCTCCCAGAACCCCCCAACATATTGTCTGGATGTGTGCACATCTTCCCTTCCATAGGCTATGAGCTTCCTGTGCATCTGATTCATCTCACTTTCTCCAGCCTCACTTGGAAGCTGTAGGGTGGATGTTCAATCTGTGTTTGTTGCCAGGGTAAACTGAAGGGAGGTACTCAGAAAGGTGGCTCTTGGTGTTGCCAAGTATTGGCCAGCTTGCCAGATCTGATGGAGCCTATTAGGAATTAAATGTATTGTTGTTGTTGGTTGTTTTAGTGATGCCAAAGTTTATTTGCTTAAGTAGATTGAAAAGCCCCCCTGGCCCCCACCATCATATTTAACGGTTTTGCACCCACACTTTTTGGCAGATGAAGTGCAAATGTAAACTTCCTCCTCCGCCCCTAAATTTTTCGCCCTCTCAGTAAGGGTAAGGTCTGCTGTACAGTAGTTCTCAGGGGCTGCATAATCAAGATCACATCATCCTATAAGTGGCCCTTGTTCTCTTCTGCTTTTTGTAATACTCAAAACTAACTTCTAAGTACTCCACCTTTTCTCTCTTATACCTCAAATAATGTTTTCTTTAGCCTTGGAAACTTCTTTAACAGTAGACATTTGAAGTCACTCACTATGTAAGAATAATTTTTTAAGCAGAACACTTAGAAAACATAGAAAAGTAGAAAAAGAAAAATCATCCGCAATCCTACCACCCAGAGACAGCTGCTGTTAACATTATGTTTATGGTCTTAACCTTTGTTTAAAAAAAAAATTTGACATCAGCTAATAACACAGAAATTCTACTTTGCTTTTTTTTTTTTTCCCCCCGTAAGCACAGTTTTTAATTTAGGTTCAGTAGACAAAATTACTGTGTCGGAAATTTCTAAATGCTTACTCCCAGTTTGTGTTCTTGTTTCATTGTGGAACAAAGATAGTCTTGTGGACCACACTTTGAGAAGCACTGCTCTGGAAGAATAATTTTTCAGTACTTCCTGAAACCCATCTGGCCTGTAGGTTAGATCCTTAACTGAGTCTAATCACAGGATATCTGCTCAGTGGCCCTGTCAGGTGGAAATGAAGAATGGTATACCATCAAGAGTATTGAAATAGAAATCTTGAGGTCTGGGAACTGGCTCCAGACCTTCTATAAAAGGGCTCAGGGTGCTGAAGGGAATGATTTTACCACTGTCTGTATTCCCCAATGGTGATTGGAGATAATGGTACCAACTTTGTTTACTTCACAGAGTACTGTGAAGAGCTATGTGTATACCATAAGAATAATAGCTAACATTTATTGAGCTCTTACTACATGCCATGCAAAACACTTAAGTGCTTTGCACTGTCGCATTTGATCTTCAAAACAACCCTATATCATAGACGATGCTGTCATCCTGATTTTATAGAAAAGTTAGCAGATGCATTGATGCTTAGCAATTTGTCTAAGGACATACAAATAGTAATTTGAATTCATCTGCTTTGCTTTTTGATACTCAGTATTGTAACCCTTAACAGTTCCCCGTGTTATAAAATCCCCTTATAACATCTATTTTTGATGAATAAATGTTCTTTTCTGTTTATAAAGGTACCTGTGTTTTTTTTTAAAAAAAAAAAAAAAACAAACTGTTGCTGTCAAGTCACTTCTGACTCATTATTGTTGTTGTTAGGTGCCATCGAGTCTGTTCTGACTCATAGTGACCCTATAAGGACAGAGTAGAACTGTGCCATAGGGTTTCCAAGGCTGTAAATCCTCATGGAAGCAGATTGCCACATCTTTCTCCTGTGGAGCAGCTGGTGGGTTCAAGCCACTGACCTTTTGGTTAGCAGCTGAGTGCTTAACCACTATACTACCAAACCAAAAAAAAAACCTGTTGCCATTGAGTCATTTCCGACTCATAACGATCCTATAGGACAGAGTTGAAGTGTCCCATGGGGTTTCCAAGGAGTGGCTGGTGGATTCGAACTGCTGAATCCACCATTTGGTTAGCAGCCACGCTCTTAACCACTGCGCCACCATGGCTCCACCGGGGCCTCTTAAAAACCAAACTCATTGCTGTGGGGTTGATTCCAACTCTTAGTGACCCTAAAGGACAGAGTGGAGCTACCCCATAGGGTTTCTAAGGCTGCAATCTTTACAGAAGCAGACTGCCACATCTTTCTCCCACAGAGCAGCTAGTGGGTTCTAACCGCTGACCTTTCAGTTAGCAGCTGCGTGCTTGACCAGTGTGCCACCAAAACCAAAAAATCCATTGCCGTCACGTGGATTCCGAATCATAGCAACCCTATAGGACGGACTAGAACTGCCCCATAGGATTTCCAAAGAGCGGCTGCCAACAGGGCTCCTTAACCTATGTTTACTGTAGTAAATTTGGAAAAAACAGTATAATGAGAGTGGCCTGCTCACTGTAATCCATCGTGCAGCTCTAACCACTGTTAAGATACCCATTGCCGTCAAATCAATTCCAACTCATAGTGACCCTATAGGACAGGGTAGAACTGTCCCATAGGGGTTCCAAGGAGCAGCTAGTGGATTTGAACTGCCAACCTTTTGGTTAGTAGCCAGACGCTTAACCACTGCACCACCAGGGCTCCTACTGTTAAGGTTAAAAAAAAAAACCTGTTACCATCAAGTCAATTCCAACTCATAGTGACTCTATAGGATGAAGTAGAACTGCCCTATAGAGTTTCCAAGGAGTGACTGGTGGATTCAAACTGCCAACCTTTCAGTTAGCTGCTGAGCTCTTAACCACTGTGCCACGAAGGCTCCACTGTTAAGATAGTGGAGTATATTTCTTTGAGATTTTTTCTGTACCATCAAGATCATACTATAGCCCCAAATTTTTATCTGGCTTTCTTCACTTACTGTATTCCATGCATGTTTCCTGTGTTCTTAGGCATTCTTCAGCATTTTTATTAACATTGTTTTTAGTGCTTGGGTTCTGTTGTATAAAGACATCATGATTTATTTAACCAATTCTCAGATTTTTAGATCTTTAAGTTATTTCCAGTTTGAGGCTATTGTAAACCATGCCAGGATGAACCTCTTGGCACATAAAGCTTTGTCTGTATGTCAGACCACTTCTTTAGGGTAGATTCTCAGATATAGAATTATCTACAGCTCTGCATATTTTTAAAAGGGGTTTCCAGGAAAGCTGTATCAGCAAGATGCATCATTTAACTGCCTACAGAACATTCTGTAAAAAAGCTTGCCTCTTTGCTATTGTTAACCTACAAGAAAGGCTTGCTTCTGCAGCTCACCAGCTCCTGCCCAGTTCCAGTTAGAGCTGAGCCCATAGCGTCCCGTCTGTCCAGTCTTTCCAAGTGCACTAACCCAGGTGGATTGATTTCCTTTCCTTTGTTCCCCAGAGCCAGAGGAGGCAGAGCTGGAGGAGTTCCTGTGCCCCGTGAAAATGCCTACTGGGCTGGTGGGTGTGGCAGCTGCCTTGCATCCTGGCACCCCCATCCCTTCTGCCCTTCAGAATATTTCCCTCAAGCACCTAGGAACTGAAATACAGTAAGTGCAGGTGGGGCTGAGGGGATGACTTGGCTGCAAGCAGCTCCTTCTGCTGAGCTTAGCAGGGACCTGTTGTGATTCTCCTACAGGAAAGTGGGGAAATGTATTTTCATTTAATCACATCATTACTTTAGAATATTACATTTGTTGTTCCAATTATAAAAATAGTAGACGTTCTTTGTAGGAAATTGGAAACATCTAGAAAGGTATAAGATCTCTGGATGGCACAAACAAGTGCTGTACTACTAGTCAAAATGTTGATGGTTTAAACCCACCTAGAGGTGCCTCGGAAGACAGACCTGGAGATCTGCTTCTGAAAGGTCACAGCCTTGAAAACCCTATGGAGCAGTTCTACTCTGAACACACGGGGTCGCCATGAGTTGGAATCAACTCAATGGCAACTAACAACAAGAACAGAAAATTATAAAGAAAAAATTAAAAATTACCCATAATCTTATCACCTAGACAAGCATTCTTAGAATTTGGTATATCTCTTTCTTCTATATTTTCTATATCCATGTATACATAACTGCGATCATAATGTCATGCGGTGATGGTTTCACAAGTGTCCATGTATGTCAGACGCATCAAATTGTTCACTTTTAACATATGCAGTTGATTGTATGTTGATCATATCTCAACTTATTTTTTTTATTTATTTAGTTTTTTGGTTTTAACAAACGGAAATTTATTCTTTCACAGTTTTGGTGGCTAAAAGTCCGAATTCAGGGCACCTGCTCCAGGGGGAGGCCTTCTGTCTCCATTGGCTCTGGGGGAAGGTTCTTGTCTCCTTTCAACATCTGTGGGCCGGGAGTCCTTGAAGATCTCCATGCGTCTTGGCATCAGTCTTCCCCTGGGTCTAGGAGCATCTAAGTGCAGGGACCCGTGGTCCAAAGGACACGCTTTGCTCCCGGCTCTTCGTTCTTGGTGGCAGGAGGTCCCTCTCTGGCAGGCTGTATTTTAAGTAGTTTATAAAAAAGTAGCAGTATAACCTGGTGGTTATGAGCCTGGGCTTTGGAGCCAAACTGCCTGAGTTTATATCCTGGCTTTGCCACTGTAAGCTGTGCTGCTGCTGGCAAATTGTTTGAGTTTTCTGTGCTTCGTTTACCTTATTAGTAAATGTAAATAGAACAGTGCTTGCCTAATAAGGTTAGCATGGGGTTAAATGGGTTAGTGCATGCAAACTGCTCTCGAATTGTGCTTGGCAATCATAAGCATGTAATAAGTTATTAGCTGCTGCTGCTATTGTTATAGTGGAAGCAACGGAAGCTTTGTTGTTGTTGTAAGGTGTCATCGAGTCAGTTCCAACTCATAACGACCCTGTGTACAACAGAAGAAAACACTACCCGGTCCTGTGCCATCCTCACAATCTTTGCTATGTTTGAGCCCATTGTTGCAACCACTGTGTCAATCCATCTCATTGAGGGTCTTCCTCTTTTTCACGGACCCTCCATTTTACCAAGTATGATGTCCTTCTCCAGGGATTGGTCCCTCCTGATAACATGTTCAAAGTACGTAAGACAAAGTCTCGCCATCCTTGCTTCCAAGAAGCATTCTGGCTGTACTTCTTCCAAGACAGATTTGTTTGTTCTTCTGGCAGTCCATGGTATATTCAATATCCTTTGCCAGTACCATAATTCAAAGGCATCAATTCTTCTTTGGTCTTCCTTATTCATTGTCCAGCTTTCGCATGCATATGAGGTGACTGAAAATACCATGGCTTGGGTCTGGTGCACCTTACTCCTCAAACTGACATCCTTGCTTCTCAACACTTTAAAGAGGTCTTTTGCTGCAGATTTGCCCAATGCAATACATCGTTTGATTTCTTGACTGCTGCTTCATGGGCATTGATTGTGGACCCAAGTAAAGTGAAATCCTTGACAACTTCAATCTTTTCTCCGTTTATCATGATGTTGCTTATTGGTTCAGTTGTGAGGATTTTTGTCTTCATACTATGTTGAAGTGTGTTCCATACTGAAGGCTGTAGTCTTTGATCTTCATCAGGAAGTCCTCTTCACTTTCAGCAGTCAAGGTTGTGTCATCTGCATATCACAGATTGTTAATGAGTCTTCTACCAATCTTGATGCTGCATTCTTCTTCATACAGTCCAGCTTCTCAGATTATTCAAATTATGGGTAATGAAACTTTAGGGAGTTTAAACTATACCTGGTATTGATCCTCGTTGGGCACTTATTTTCTGTGTGGACTTCAGACAAACTGGGACCTCTTTGAAGGCAGAATAGATTGCTCACTGGACTTGGATCAGGGACTCCTGGCTCTGTGCGTGACTCAGCACACAGCATTTCCCTCTGCTGTCTTCAGTGTTTGAATTTGTTTGAGTAACTAAGAGGATTACCACAGGAGAGAAGCAGGTTTGGGGAAATGACCATGAGGGGCCTTTGAGGCTGCCGGCTGGAGATAGAGCTGTCTCACAGGCAGATGGATGCAGGGTCCTGGAGCCTAGGAGAAAGATTTGGGCTGGAAAAGAGCCTTGGGAGATATTGGGCAAGCTTGAGCCTCCAGGGTGAGTGGGTGGGGAGGACACCCTGCAGGGATGATCCCTTGGCAGTTGCTGGAGGGAACTGGGTGGTCAGCACTGCATGCACTGGCAGCCTGGTGTGGGGAGGTGGAGTCTGAGAAGTCCAGCAGCCAGCCAACCACATGCCCGGGGCAGTCTCACCAAGATTAAGCCCATTCATGCCTGATGGAGGCCATGCATAGCGGCAGTGGAAGAGAGAAAACGCAGAGATCAAGAAAGGAAGGAAGTTTCAGAGAATCAGTCACTTCCCTCCTGTCACTTGTAATAACCCACAGAAAATGCTGGCCAACATTGAAAGAAAAGTGCCCTGGTCTGCGGAGGGCCCCAAACAACTTGGTGAGATCAGAGCTGCTGTTGTGTCCTCACCCCCTCACCCTGGCTGGTCTTGGGGTCTGCTGTTAGATCTGCCATGAGCCTGGGTCATGCTCAAGGGAGGGGTGTAGGGAGCCTCCTGGGCACTGTGCTCATTTATACTCTCATTGAGTGAACACACCTGTGAAGTAGTATCATTAGTGGTCAAGTTCTCAGACCATGGAGTCAGACATCCAGGTTTGATGCTCAGCCCACAACTTATTAGCTCTGAGGCTTTGGGCAAGGTTTTTTATCCTCTCTGATATCAGTTCCCCTCTCTGTCAAAAGGAGGCGATAATAGTACTTACATCATTGGGCCATTAAATGAGAATTAAGTGTGTTATATGCATGTAGAGTGTTTAGCTTAGAGTCCAGCCCCGTGGAAGGGCCCAGTCAGTGGTTATAATCATCATCCCCATTTTTCAGATGAGGAAACTGAGGCTCAGAGAGGCTAAGTGGTTTGCTCAAGGTTATCTTTCCAGAAAAAGTCTTTATGACCCCTCCATGCTGGCCAGTTCATGAGCCTTTTAGACCTGGAGCTAAACCTACACAGAAAATGGTCTAGAAACAGCTCCAAGCAAGGTCGATAAATTTATGAAATTCCTTCCAGGCACAGTGGTTTAGCTGGATAGTGGCTACCTGGGCTGTTATTAGAAGCTGGTATGCTCCCCATCCCCAGAGAAGATGTGTGCTCAGGCTTACTGGCCCTTTGCTGCCCTACAGTTGGGTTCTATGCCTTCTCACACCCTGGGGGATGACTGTTATGAGCCCTAGGAATGCTGGGAGGCTGGAGTTCCTTGGCAAGGGGAAGGGCAGCAGAGATGGTCACCCCACCAAACCAATGCCTCTGGCTACAGGGATGTGCCTCTGGGTCTGTCTTCAGCTGTCATTTGTGAGAATTAAATGAGATGATCCATGTACCAAGGCTCAGCACAGCACCCAGCACAAAGTAATGCTCAGTAAATAGTAGTGCCTATCGTGGTCATCACTATTCTTTTTAATAAGACCACCACCCTTTTGTTTTCAGATGAGAAAAGGAATAACTAGAAAAGGGAAGTAGCTAGCTAAGGAGTCAGGGGCTCCTTATAATAGGACAGATTAGAAGGAGTAGGAGACCAAAATTCAAGGTGAAGTATTGGGAGTATTGAGTTCTAATCTCTTCTCAGCTCCTAATTTAACTGATTAATTTTTCACTCTGTCAGTCAACTGCCCTATCCATGAAAGTACAGTTTCATTCAATTCCTCTTCTGGACCCAACTGGACCAAAGAGCTAGATTTCATTTTAAAAATAAGTTTCTGATCAAATGTTGGTTCTTTGAGCATAGTCGATGTCACTGAACTGTTCATGTAGAAATTTTTGAAATGGTGTACCTTTGGCTATGTATATTTTCACACACAAAAAAAAAAGGGTCAAGAAGGGAGAGGGTTGACATGTGGGGTTGTTAACCAATGTCATAAAACAATATGTGTACTACTGTTTCATGAGAAACTATTTGTTCTGTAAGCCTTCACCTGAAGTACAAATAAAAAAAAAATTAAAGAAATTTACTAAAAAGAAAAAAAAATTGGTTCTTCGAAAAGATCAACAAATTTGACAAACATTTAGCTAGACTAAGAAAAAAGAAAGAAGACTCAAATTAGAAATAAGGGAATACTATGAACAAGTATATGCCAACAAATTAAAAAACTTAGATGAAATGCAACAAATTTCTAGAAAGACTCAAACTACCAAAGCTGCTGCAAGAAAAAATAGAAAATATGAATAGACCTATAACAAATAAAGAAATTGAATTAGTAATCAAAAAACTATTCCCAAAGAAAAACCCAGAACCAGATGGCTTTACTGGTGAATTATACCAGACATTTAAAGAATTAATAGCAATTCTTCACACATTCTTCAAAAAAAAAAAGAGGCGGGAACAGTCCCCAGCCTATTCTATGAGGTCAGTATCACCTTGATACCAAACCAGACAAAGGCATCACAAAAAAAGAAAATTACAAACCAATATCTCTTATAAATATAGACACAGAAATCCTCAACAAATAGTAGCAAACTGAATCCAGCAACATATAAAAAGGCCCTTTGCTGGCCACCATGACAAGTGGGATTTATCCCAGGAACACAGGGTTGGTTCAGCTGTCGGGTAAGAGACGCTGAGAAGGAAAGGAGCCTGCCAAAGGTTACATGGGAGTCTGAGAATCCCTGCTTTTAACTGCCAAGTTTTATCCATTTACATTTATACTGATTATTGGTATATTTGGAAATATTTTTCCATCTCATTGTAGTTTCTTTATGTCCTGCTTTTTCTATGTGTCTTTTCTTCTCCTTTCCTGACTTCTTTTTGAATTAAGTTACTTTTCTCCATTTTTTTCAACTATACTGTTTTAGGAGTCATATAGTCTATTTCTGTTTATTCAATTATTCTAAAAATTTTACCCTAATCTCAGAATAATCATGCTAAGTGAAAGAAGACATAAAAAAAGAATACGTATTGTATGATTCCATTTATATAAAACTCTAGAAAATGCAAATGAACCTATAGAAGCAAAAAGAAGATCAGTGGTTGTCTGGGCGTGGGAAGGGGAGGGGAAGGCCAGGAGGAAAGGAGTACAAAGAAGCACAAGGAAAGTCTTGGAGGTGATGCATATGTTCATTACGTTAACTGTGATGACTTCATGGGTGGATACATATGTCCAAGCTTATTAAATTGTATATATTAAATAGGTACAATTTATTGTATGTCAGTTATACCTCAACAAAACTGTTAAAAGGAAAAAGAAAAAAAAACCCACTCATCCACCCCTAATGAAGCAATAGATCTAGGCGGTGATTATTAACAGCTGTTAACAACAAAACAGACATTCTGTGCCTCCTGCTGAAGTTACCTTGTGAAAAACTTGAACCCGAGTCTGATCAAGCATCTGGACAGAAAACACAGGGGAAAAAAAATAAACAAAAAAAAACCCAAACCTGTTGCTGTCAATTGTGACTCCTAGCGACCCTATAGGTGAGAGTAGAACTGCCCCAAAGGGTTTCCAAGGAGCAACTGGTACATTTGAACTGCTGCGGCCTTTTGGTTAGCAGCCATAGCACTTAACCACTGCACCACCAGAGCTCCTACTGGGCAAAGGGACATGTTAAATGATCCCCTGGGGATGCAATCAGCAAAATCCAGACTGAGGGGAATTCTACAGGACAAATCAAAATCATCTAGTTTTTTAACAAATAAAATGCAAGGGATCAAAAATGGAGGTTGGGGACCAACAGAATAAGAGAAACCAAAAAAAGAGATTAATTTTCTTTTTTTTTTTTTTACCCTGCGTGCTTAACATTAAGTTGATATCTCAGCTTTCCTCTTGAACAACATACGGACATTAAAAGATCTGAAATTCAGACACCCTCCTCCTGTATTGTTTTATTTTTACCCGTTCTTTTAGTTCTACCGTATTTTTTCATCCCTAATTAAACATTATTAACCTTAAAAAATTATTTATTTTATTGTGCTTTAAGTGAAAGTTTACAGTTCAAGTCAGTTTCTTGTACAAAAATTTATACACACATTGCTTTGTGACCCTAGTTGCTCTCCCTATGCTGTGACAGCACACTCCTCCTTTCCACCCGATTTCCCGTGTCCTTTCAACCAGCTCCTAACCCTCTTTGCCTTCTCATCTCACCTCTGGATAGACCATTTAGTCTCATGTATCTACTTGAGCTTAGAAGCACACTCCTCACGAGTATCACTTTATGTCCCATAGTCCAGTCTAATCTACATCTGAAGAGTTGGCCTCAGGGATGGCCCACAACATATCAACCCTCTAACTTCTCAACCTTTTTTTTTGGTGAAAATACACATAGCCAAAGACACACCATTT
>NW_004443952.1:22522754-22571864 GCF_000243295.1 Trichechus manatus latirostris
TTTTCTCACTCCATTTGGTGCTTGGCTGAGTTCTTTATCTCTTCATTTGATGTTTTAGGGTTTCAGGATTGTTGTATTCTCTGTTCGGCTTAGTTTTTCGGATCTTTGCTGTGGAGGGATGGTGTGGTGCTTCTGCCTAGAGCGCCATTTTGCTGGAACTCCTCCTCATTGTAGTTTTGATTTGTATTTCTCTAATGGCTAATGATCATGAGCGTTTCCTCATGTCTGTTAGCCACCTGAATGTCTTCTTTGGTTCATATCCTTTGCCCATTATTTAATTGGGTTATTTGTTTTTTTGTTGTTGAGGTTTTGCAGTGTCTTGTAGATTTTAGAGATTAGACGCTGATCGGATTTGTTGTAGCCAGAATTTTTTCCCAGTCTGTAGGTTGTCTTTTTATTCTTTTGGTGAAGTCTTTTGATGAGCATAAGTGTTAAACTTAAAAAAATTTTGCAGTCAATGTTTGCTTAGATTTATCCTCATATTTTCCAGTTTCTTTCTCGCAATTCCTTCTTCCTTCCAGACTTTTCCTTTTTGGGTTCATTGTCCTTCTTTCTTAAGAATATCCTTTAGAAGTTCCTTTAATGAGGAATTGCTAGTGGTAAACTCAGTCTTTGTCTGTCTGAAAGGTCTTTATTTCATGTCATTCTTGATAATTTCACAGAAAATAAAATTCTTAGCATATTGACTATATTATTTCTATGTCTTGTGACTTTCATCATTGGTGTTGTAAAGTTGGCTAATGGTCTAATTGCCATTTCTGTATAAAACACCTCTCTGGCTACTTTGAAATCAGGTTCTCTTTGACTTTGACATGGATTTTCTTTAATTATTCCTGCTCAGGATTGGTGTACTTCTTGAGTCTGAGGATTTCTCTCGTTAATTCTAGAAAATTTTTAGCCATTGTCTCTTTGTTTATTGCCTTTCTTAGTTACCTAGTGCTGCTGTAACAGAAATACCACAAGTGGGTGAGTTTAAAGAACAGAAATTTATTTTCTCACATTTCTGGAGGCTAAAAGTCCAAATGAAGGCCTCAACCCTGTCGATTCCTTTTGTGAGCTTCTCTGCTAATTTCTGGTGTCTGCCATCAATCCTTGGTGTTCCTTTGCTTATAGATGGGTCCTCACATATTGTCTGTGTTCTACCTATGTGTCTCTGTGTCTGTTCTGCTCTTTTTGTAACTCAGAAGTGATTAGATTTAGGACCCACCCTACTTTCATCTGACCTCATTAACGTAAGAAAATCCTGTTTTTAACCAGGATCACAAATACAGGGACCAGAACTTTAATACATATTTTGTGGGATACAATCCAGTTCGTAACATTGCCTGTCCACATTCTCTCTGTTCTCGCCTTCCGGAACCCTGATTAGATATATCTTCGGACCATGGTGCTCATACATAGTCCAAGAACCAACTGCATCAGCATCACCTGGGAGCATGTTACAAATGTAAATCCCTTACTACTGAATTAGCATCTCTGGGGATGGGACCAAGGGTCTGTTTTTTAATAATCTCTTTTAGTGATTTTAATGCTTAAGTTTTAGAAGAATTGTACAGTTATACTATTTCATTCTACTCTCTGTGTCTCTTAACTGGTCATATTTTTTAATCTCTTGACTCTTTGCTGAGTGATGGGTAATTTATTCAGATCTATCTTTCATTTCAGCACTTTTTCCCATTGGCTGTGTCTGATCTGTTGTTTGGACACATCATCAGGAAAGATCGATTTGCTAGAAGAGAAAGTTACGTTTAGTAAAGTAGAGGGTCAGCAGAAACAAGGGAAACCCTTAATGAGGTGGATTGTCACAATAGCCACAACAATGAATTCAAACATACCAATGATCATGAAGATGGCACAGGACCAGGCAACCTTTCGTTCTGTTATACATAAGGTTGCCATGAGTTGGAGCCAATTCAATGGCAACTAACAACAACAAATTTTTTCAGCAGGCATTTTTTTCCCTAACCCACCTGTTCAGAGGGTATGGACCTTCAAGAGTCCCAGCTTTATGTAGGGATCTCAATTCACACTCTTCACTTTGTGTGGACCCAAAACCTTGTTTTCTTCCTTCCCTTGCAGCCAAGGGTCTGGGTGTCTGGTATTAGCAGTTGATCGTCAGGCAAGCTCGTATCCCTAGTCAACTTTCACCACAATAATGCTGTAAAAAAAACCACTTCAAAATTCAGTGTCATCAAAAGAGAGTCCCTGATGGCGCAGGAGAAAAGTGGGGTGCAAAACTCAAATTCTAGTAAAAAGACCAGACTTAATGGTCTGACTGAGACTGGAAGAACCCCAGAAAGCATGGCCCCTGGACTCTTTGTCAACCCAGAACTAAAACAATTCCTGAGGCCAACTCTTCAGACAAAGATTGGACTGGACTGTGGGACATAAAATGATACTCGTGAAGAGTGTGCTTCTTAGCTTAAGTAGATACATGAGACTAAATGGGCAGCTTCTGTCTGGAGGTGAGATGAGAAGGCAGAGAGGGTTAGGAGCTGGTTGAATGGACATGGGAAATCCAGGATGGAAAGGAGGAGTGTGCTGTCATAGTATACGGAGAACAATAAGGGTCACATAACAGTGTATGTATAAATTTTTGTATGAGACACTAACTTGAAATGTAAACATTCACTCAAACTACAACAATAAACAAACAAAAGAAAAAAATTCAGTGTCATATAAGAATAACTGTTTAGTTCTCACTCATCTGGGTTCAACGGATCTAAGCTAGGTTCACCTGATCTTGGCTCCAAGCTGTTGGTAACATTTTGTCCTACCTTACATGTCTCATCTTTCATGGACCAGCAGCTACCTGCGGCATGTTCTTCTCATGAAAAGCGAAAGTACAACAGGGCAAGCCCAGGTACAAGCACATAAAAGCCTATGTTTAAATCACATCCGCTAACATCCCACTGACCAAAGCAAGTCATATGGGCATGCCCAAATTCACAAGGAAGAAAAGAAGTGGTGAAGGGGAAGGAGTGAATATTTGCTGAACAGTAATCTAATCTACACATTTCATCTTCTTCTTTACTTCACACTTGGTTTCGGCTCCTTTTTCTTTTTAAGTCCTTGGGGAGTCCCCTTCCTTTCCTAGGAATTCAGCTAAGTGTTTAAAAGATATGATTTGTATTTACCCAACTTCTAGGTCTTTGTGGAATGAGGATTTTTCAGAGTAATTGGTCCACCATATTGCTAGAAGTATATCTTGCACACAGCGATTATGTATTAAAGTCAGGACTCTATCAAAGGTCTGCAGACTCCCACGTCCTCTTCTTTTTTTTGACCATACTACTGCTACCCTTTAAGGAGCCCTGGTGGTGGAAATGGTTAAGTGCTCGGCTGCTAACCAAAACACTGGCAGTTCAAGCCCACCCGGCATCTCCACAGGAGAAAAGACCTAGCGGTCTGCTTCCGTAAAGATTACAGGCTGAAAAACTCTGTGGGGCAGTTCTACTCTGTCACATGGGGTCACTATGAGTTGGAATCCACTCAATGGCAACCGATAACAACAACATTTCTGCCCTTTACGTAAATGCCCTCTTAAAAAAATCAAACCAGTTGCTGTTGAGTCAGTTCCGACTCATGATGGCCTCATGTTACAGAGTAGAGCTGAGCTCCATAGGGTTTTTTTGGCTATAATCTTTATGGAAACATCATCAGGACTTTTTTCCACGGTGCTGCTGTATAGGTTTGAACTACCAACCTTTCGATTAGTTGAGTACAAACCATTTGCACCAACCCTCTTAGTGCAGTGTTTTTCAAACTGTTTTGAGCATAAGCCATTGTAAAAAACGCTTTTAAAGCTAGAAATACAAGTACCATATGATCCAGCAATCCTGCTTCTTGGAATATATCCTAGAGAAATAAGAGCCATCACACAAATAGATATATGCACACCCATGTTCATTGCAGCACTGTTCACGATAGCAAAAAGGTGGAAACAACCTAGGTGCCCATCAGTGGACAAATGGATAAATAAATAATGGTATATTTACACAATAGAATAAAACTACACAACGATAAAGAACAATGATGAATCCATGAAACATCTTCTAACATGACGGAATCGGGAAGGCATTATGCTAAGTGAATTTAGTCAGTTACAAAAGGACATATACTGTATAAGACCACTCTTATAAGAACTCAGAAAAGGTTTAAGCACAGAAGAAAACATTCTTTGATGGCTATGAGCATGGGGAAGGAGAGAGAGGGTTATTCACTAACTAGATAGTAGACAAGAATTAGGTGAAGGGAAGGACAGCACACACTACAGGGGAAGTCAGCACACCTGGACTAAACCAAAGCTAAGAAGTTTCCTGAATACAATCAAACACTTTGAGGGACAGAGTAGCAGGGGCAGAGGTCTGAAGACTATGCTTTCAAGGGACATCTAGGTCAGTTGGCATAACAAAGCTTATTAAGAAAATGTTCTGCATCCTACTTTGGTGAGTGGCGTCTGGGGTCTTAAAAGCAGTGATCTAAGATAGATCAATTGGCCCCAACCCACCTGGAGTAAAGGAGAGTGAAGAACACCAAGGTCACAAGGAAACCATTAGCCCAAGAGACAGAAAGGTCCACATAAAGCAGAGACCCCATCAGCCTGAGACCAGAAGAACTAGATGGTGCCTGGCTACCACCAGTGACCGCCCTGACAGGGAACACAACAGAGAGTCCTGTTGGAGCAGGAGAAAAGTGGGGTGTAGAACTCAAATTATAGTAAAAAGACCAGACTTAATGGTCTGACTGAGACTGGAGGATCCCTGGAAAGCTTGACCCCCGAACTCTCTGTCAACCCAACACTAAAACCATTCCTGAGGCCAACTCTTCAGTCAAAGATTAGACTGGACTATGGGACATAAAATGATACTCGTGAAGAGTGTGCATCTTAGCTCAAGTAGATACATGAGACTAAATGGGCAGCTCCTGTCCAGAGGTGAGATGAGAAGGCAGAGAGGGTCAGGAGCTGGTTGAATGGACACGGGAAATCAGGGGTGGAAAGGAGAAGTGTGCTGTCGCAGTACAGGGAGAGCAATCAGGGTCACATGACAGTGTATGTATAAATTATTGTATGAGAGACTAACCTGAATTGTAAACTTTCACTTAAAGTACATCAATAAATTTTTTTAAAAAATAGTTTTTATATTACAGACCAGTATACACATATGTAATTGACAAAGTGCTTCTAACCTTTATGAAGTGAGATGCACTCTGATGTTTTCTATTTCATTTTTTAAATACCAGTCATTATAATAAAGTGATTTTAGTCTCAATAGGCCACAACCTGCAGTTTAAAAAACACTGACCTACTGAACTCATTTAATCATTTTCTCTTCCTTTTTACTTATTTTGGAATATGTCTACTTTTATGTCTTTACAAAGGAAAATAAACTCACTTGGGCTGTCTTTTCATCTGATTCGTTACGAATTTCTCTCTGGTCAGTGGTCCTAGGCCAGTCTTCAGTGCTACCTAGTTCCTTTCTGCAAATAAACCATGTATCAAGCCTGTACTCTGGCACACGCAGCCCAGTGCCCGCTGTCAACATCAATGCAGGTAGGTTAGATCCTAGTTCTTAAAGAAATGACATCATGAAGAAGCTTCAGCTAAACAGATACTTGGCCAGGGCACAGCCTGGACACGAAGTGTAGGAAGCTCCTTAGAGGCTGAAAGATGGCTAGTAAAGGCTTCAGCGAGAATAGATCTGAGCAGGGAAAGATAGCAAGGGGAGAGGAATGCCTCGGGGAGATATTTGGAACTTCTCTCAGCAGAAATAGGGAGCTACTGACAGTGTTCGAGCAAGGATATTTGAGCCAGGTAGTTACAAGACTAGATGAAAGCTTCAGGAGAGTTAGTTTGGCAAGTCCGTTCAACATTCATTCAACACATACATACAACGCCTTTTATATGCCAGGTAATCTGCCCGTGTAAAGATTACAGCCTAGGAAACACTATGGGGCAGTTCTGCTCTGTCACATGGGGTCACTGTGAGTCAGAATTGACTTGATGGCACACAACATCAACAACATATGCCAGGCACTGTTCTAGGCATTTGAGATACATTGGTGAACAAAACAAACATCCCTACCCTCATGGAGCTTATTGTCCATCAACAGTGTTGGGGTCGGGGTGGGGTGAGCAGAGGAGTCAAGCTTATATTGCTTATGTGTGTGGAAGGTGGTGTGATGGAAAACGAAAAAAGCAGGGCGAGGGGGATGGGGAGTGCCACTGGTGAATATGCATCCTGCAGGGTGGCTGGAGTCTGGAAGACCAGTCAGGGCATGGCTAGGTGCATGGGGAAGAGGCCTGAGCTCCAGCAGTGGCAGCGAACAGGCAGAGGGGGCAGGATGGCAGGGTTTCTTGCGCACTGAACTGACTTGCCAACCAGCCTCACACTCCTGTTTGTTTCCCTTTCAGAAACACAATGTACAACATCTGTGGCAACAAGCAGGCCCAAGGAATAGGCCATGGACTTCCAGTGGAAGATTCTTCACAGAGTGGAGGGCCTCAGAGGGAGGAGCAGCCCTCATCCCCTGACCCCAGCGCCCCAGGTGAGCTTCTGCCCAGCTGTGAGCTTTCTTCAGAGACTTTAGCGCCTCAGTGAGTAAACTCCTCCCCATGATGCCAGGGCCTGCTAACCGGCATTTGTGCATTTGTGTGTCAAAGATAAAACTCTCCAGGTCACTTCCTCAGGACTAGTAACAATGGTTTTTAAGTAAAAAAGAAAAATGTCTCTTGCTTTTTCTTTTTTTCCTTCCTTCCTTCCTTTCTCTCTCTCTGTCTCTTTCTTTCCCACAGATGGGAGTGGCTGTGTTTCGATAAAACTTTATTTATAAAAGCAGGCTGCAGATTGGATTTGGCCTGCAGGCCATAAATAGCTGACTCTTGCTGTAGAGGAAATAAAAGGACTATGCAGCCTTGAGGCAATCAACTGTGGGAAATATGTCTCCAACTTACCTTTTGGAAAGAATCAAAAAAAGAGTTTGAGCTACTATGTGGAGACAAGAATAAGGAGTATAGATATTCCATGCTCCTATGAAAGGATAGATCTGTGTGCGTTGAAAATCATGCAGAGGGTCGAGGCGGCATTCTGAAATAAGAAACTGGGCATCCTGCCAGGGCTTGTGCCTGAGGAGATGGTCTGAGGGAGACAGACCCTTGCGGGTTGGGGTCCTAGGGTAGAAGACAGGCGCAGTTTAGAGGATGAGCTGAAGGACTTGTCTTTCTCCCGGAGACCAGGCTGCAGGCTGACTAGCACAGCGTAAATGACATTTATATAGCCCAGTCTTCTCAAAGTGATTCCTGGACAAGCAACATCAGCATCACCTAGAAACTTTTAAAAAATGTGCGTTCTCCAGCCAGGCCCAGCTCTACGAGTAGGGCCCAACAATCAGACTTTTTAACAAGCGCTCCAGGTGCTTTTGAAACTAGCTCAGGTTTGTGAACTAATGATGTCATCAATGTATAACCTTTGCATTTCTCCTCTTGAGCAGGGAAAGAACCAGCAGATTCTCCAAAGCCTACGCCCAAGTCTTCTCTGACAGCCAATCTCATTCAGAAAGCCAAGCGCCAGAGCAACACTTTCCCGCTCTTTCCCGAAGGGCTCACACGTCACCGAACCTCCCAGGAGAAGGTGGTGGCCTTGGAGCAGCAGGTTCTGATGCTCACCAAGGACTTAAAGTCTCAGAAGGTGAGTTCTGGCTCCAGAGATGCCTCAGGCTCCAGTGGGCCCTTCTGGGCCTGGAGGCTTTTGGACAAGGGAGAGGTGATACTTAAGCCAACTGGGCATAAGCCAGTCTGTAGTCTTTACAAGCCAAACTGCACAAGGTTGGAAATGCTGTGCTGCCGATTACTCAAGGACATACCGTCACTTAAACTAGGTGACAAAGGGCTGCCAACGGCAGAGTCACTGCAGACATACTTTAATAGCTGTCTTTTGGACCCTCCTAGAGGGCCATGTGTGGTCTGACCCCACACCTGAAGAGGGACTGTATTTGGAGGTGGCAGATCTGATTGTGGGGTCTGTGAGGGGCTGCTGAAGGAACTAAGAGATCCTTCACCTGGTGGCGGATCATTGGGTGCAGATTTCTGAGGACTGTTACAGGACAGAGAAAGCAGGCAGGGTCTGTGGCCCCAGGGGCTGAGCCAGGACCAAAAGGAGACAGTGACAGTGAGGAAGATTTAGACTTAATCTAGAGAGAAGTTAATTATCGGAGTTACGAGAAGGAAGAACTACTCGATCATTGTAGAAAAACATTAAATTATTAATTATTAAAATCATTCAAAGATCCTGCAAGTCAGAGAGTAAATCATGTTGGAATTCAGGGGCTACCTCCTGAATAGTGAGGGTCATGTGGCTACAGCCCTGGGTAGGAGGCTCTCTTTAGTATGATAGAAGTGATTAAGTTAGCACAGTTGTTACCATAAATCCCAACAGTGATGCCTAGTGGTGCCCCAGTGGTGGGTTCCACTGAAGGCCCCGGGCTCCTTTTCCTCTGAGTTGTTGTTAGTTGCCTCCAGTCAATTCCGACTCACTGTGACCCGGTGTGTGCAGAGTAGAACTGCTCCGTAGGATTTCCAGTACTGACCATTCAGAACCAGATCGCCAGGCCTGTCTTCCCAGGCACCTCTGGGTGGGTCTGAAATGCCAACCTTTCGTCTATGGAACACGGCCACACAGGAACTCCTTTTCCTCCGAGAAGGAGGCCGAAGCTTTTGTGTCTCAGCTTTGGCTGCTCTGAGTCCCTTTCTGATTTGTTCCCCAGCTGAGGTGGCTTGGGGAAGTGGGATGTGTGTGTGTTATATTTACCTCTGAATATTGTCCCCCTTGTCCACTTCTTTTTCTTTCTGCTCTGTTTTTGGAGAAGACAATCCAGAAAAATGCTTCCCCTCCCTAGTTTTGCTCCTCCTCTGCCTTCCTGCCCCGAAGTAGTGAGTACAGTCAGCTAATATTGAGGGAACCAACAGAGGCTTCATTCCTGGCACGTCAGGGGTCACATTTAATGAAGTACAGGCAGTCACAGGTTAGGAAAAGGTTTCGTTCCTAAGTCTGTCTTTAAGTCAAATTTATACATAGGTTGGAACAGTTAGGTATGGTTTGTATCTAACATCAGTTACTCCAATGTTTGTCTTAGTATATAGTATATACATCAAAAACATTAAAGAAACACTTCCAGACACACTAAAACATCTTTAACCTAACAATACAACAATAATAATGATGTTTTGATGCACTTCACAAAGTAGCACCCATTTGTTGTTACAAACCATTGTATGTACCACAAATTTTTAATGTGATAGGCTTTACAGGGGCTGGTTCGTAACTATGGGTTGTACATAAGTCAGACATTCATAACCTGGGGACTGTGTATAGCTGGTGCTTGGTTACTGATTAGTTTTCAGAGGAGGGGGCTCATTTATCCATATGGTCTCAGTTCATTTATTTATTACCAAGTCTTACTGAGGGCCTGTTATGTGCATGAGTGTTCTAGGTGCCGGGGAAAGAACAGTGAGCAGAAGGCACAGAACCTGCCCTCACAGGGCTCACATTTCAGGGCAGAGACAGGCAAATCAACACCCAAATATGTAACTTCAAAATTCCAGGTCCTCTCTGAGGCCACCTAGCAGCCCAGCTAGCCCTTTTTTTCTCCCATCATCTTCATATTCCATTGTGAGGCTACTGGATGCTCCTGAGAGTGTCTTCCCATTCTTTCTAGACTATGTGGGCAGCTTTGCTCAACTCACCCTTTCATTCTAAGGCAATACATACACATTGTCAAATGAAGCAGAAAGGCCATGGGAAACCTAGGTTTCATTTAGGTTTGCCCCTGATTGCCATGTAACCCTGGAAGACTCACTGTTCTCTTGGGAATTAATAAGGGTTGCCCAGGCTATTGACAACTCCCCTACATTCAGAGTGAAAATGCCAGGAGGGAATTGTTCAAAGCAATGAAGAAGCTGGATTTTTTTTTGCTGGCTAACTTTCCAGTAAATCTAAACTCTGTCCTAGGGCAGATGGTCAGGAGGAGAACATGCCTTGTGATTTAGCCTTTGTCTCACATTATGAGCATATTTGTACATTTCGTGCATGCACTTCAGCCCAGTGGTTGATTTGGTGCATGTGCCTTCAAATACAACAGTGCAGGCCCAAATTCTGGCCCTGGGCAAATGTCCCTTTAGGCCTCAGTTTCCTCATCTGTAAATGGAGTTAGAATCATGTGTACTGTAGAGGCTTGGATCAGGATTCGTGATGCGCAATGCCTGGCACACCACAAAACCAAATAAACCAAACCTGCTGTCGAGTCCATTCAACTCACTACAGCTGCCCCCTCAAACGCAGACTTAGGTTACTTTGGCTATTACTATAGCTTTGCCTGTCCAGCATGCTGATTCCTTCCTGCCTTTCATGGAATGTTGTACCCAACTGAAGGGCTCTGAGAAGACAGGGAAGTGAGCCCACTAAGGCCTCTGGGAAATGTGCTTGTAGATTAGCCCTGGTGCTGTAGCACTGAGTGTATGTGTGGGTGTGTGTGAATATGTGTGCATGTGTATGGGGAGGGGTGGGGAGGTGTCAGGTCTTCATTCCTCACGAGGAAGAGAGAATCCCCAGCCCTGCCTACCCTGGGGTTTCCCCTCCAGCCTAGATATCAAAACCAAAAAAGAGAAGGAGAAAAGGAGAATACCTACTCTTGACTCGGAGGTGGGACAGAGGAGGCAAGCACAACTTTTGAGTGTCCAGCTGTGGCCTCACTCAGAAATGCTGGTCAGAGAGTACCTCCTCATCTGAGGCCCTCAGAGTCCAGTTTAGCAGCTGGGGAGATAGTCTTCTGGACTTCCAGGGAACATGTCTACATGGTGCCTTCTATGTCTCTTTAGTGGAAAGATACCATCTTTCTGCCTCAAGCTTCAGGAGGACATGAGAATTAGGGGTCTTGTCCCATCTCAGATAGCCAGGTGGCCATTATCAGTAGCTTTATTGTTGTTGTTAGCTGCTGTTGAGTCGGCCCCCTACTCATGGCTACCCCATGCACAACGGAAGGAAATGCTGTGGCTCAGACCGTTGTGATCCATAGGGTTTTCATTGGATGATTTTTTGAAGTAGATCACCAGACCTTTCTTCCTAGTCCATTTTAGTCTGGAATCTCCTCTGAAACCTGTTCAACATCATAGGAACATGTAAGCCTCCACTGACGGATGGTGGCTGCACATGAGGTACACTGGCTGAGAATCGAACCCAGATCTTCCTCGTGGAAGATGAGAATTCTACCACTGAACCACCAATGCCTCATATCAGTAGCTTTAGTGACCCTTTAAGAATTTGCATCTCAAACTCTGTTAGATGCTATGGAGGGTACAGAGACGTGTTGGGGCCAAATCCCTGCCCTCGGGGATGTTACCATCCAGTGGGGAAGCGAGGGCATGAGCACAAATAACTGTGCTAGAGCTTTCCATGTATTCTCTCTAATCCTCACAACAGCCATCATCCTCCTTTTCCTGAAGAGGAAACAGGCTCTGAGAGGTTCTGCATGCCCAGAGTCTCACAGGGGAGGAGCCTCTAGAGCCTCAACTCTTTTTACCATGCTAAGCTTGAGGGCCTCGGAGAAGGTGGATGTGTTAGTTATCTAGTGCTGTTATAACAGAAATACCACACGTGGATGGCTTTAACAAAGAGAAGTTTATTCTCTCACAGTCTAATAGGCTAGAAGTCCAAATTCAGGGCACCAGCTCTGGGGGGAAGGCTTTCTGTCTCTATCGGTTCTGGGGGAAGGTCCTTGTCACCAATCTCCCCTGTTGAGGAGCTTCTCAGTGCAGGGACCCCGGGTCCAAAGGACGCGCTATTCTCCTGGCTCTTGTTTCTTGGTGGTATGAGGTCCCCTTATCTCTCTGCTCCCTTCTCTCTTTTATATCTCAAAAGAGATTGGCTCAAGACACAATCCAATCTTGTAGATTGAGTCCTGTATCATTACTATAACTGCCGCTAATCCCATCTCATCAACATCATAGAGACAGGATTTACAACACATAGAAAAATCGCATCAGATGACAAAATGGTAGATAATCACACAATATTAGGAATTATGGCCTAGCCAAATTGATACGCGTATTTTTGAGGAACAGAATTCAGTCCATGACAGTGGATGACTTGCCTAGGGTCACACAGCTGGGAGAGCCAGGACTGGAGCCTTGACCTCTTTCTCCAGGTCCAGAGCTCTTATCACAGCCCAGGCTGCCTCCTTCATGGTCTCCACAGTGTGGCCCAGTGTTAGACACAAGCACAGTGACTGCTTTTTAGAATACATTCCCTGGGCCTTCTTAGTGTCGTATTAAATAAACCACAGGCAACTCTGATACCCATTAAACCAGTATCTACCCCAGGCCCCTACATCGCTGGCCCACAAGAGATTTGGGCCTCAGGAGGTAGCACCAGGTGGTTGATTGGCTCGGTGACTCATGCCTCAGACATAACAGAATTGCACCCAGCCTAGACTGGAGGAACCCTAGAAACTATGGCCCTTAGACACCCTTCTAACTTGGAACTGAAGCCATTCCTGGAGATCACTTTTCAGCCAAATTATAAACAGGCCTATAAAATAAAGAGTAACACCGTGAGGAAGGAAAGTGCTCCTTAAAACAATCATCTGTATGAGATTGAAAGGGCAGCATCGCCCAAAAGCAAAGATGGGAGAAGGCAGGAAGACCAGACGAATGAAATGGGGAACTCCAGGTGGTAACGGGGAGAGTGCTGACACATTGCGAGGATTGCAACCAATGTCACGGAACAATTTGTGTATAAACTATTGAATGGAAAACTAATTTGCTTTGTAAACCTTCACCTAAAGCACGAAAAAAAAAAAGCACTGCACCCAGCCTGAGTGCTGTCTGTGCTGGCAGATGGAAGGCTGTTGTCTGTGGTGATGTTCACTGTCTGTTGGCTGCAGGAATGCTGAACCCTTCCGGGGCCCTGCCTGGGGCCCTCAGGGACTGCCTTAGTTCATTCAGGATCACTCGGTTGAGACACTGAATTTGTTTAGGAAACATTGTGGGCTATGTGTGGCCTCTTACTTCCCTATCAGGCTGAGATGTGGGAGTACACTTCCTCCACCCTGGGCCCTGAAATGGGGCAGGAGGGGCACTTGGCACACTTTCTGTCTTGTCCTCATGGAAATCTGCGAGGTGTACAGATCACTATCTCCATTTTACAGTGAGAAAGCTGAGGAACAGTGCAGTGACCTGCTTGAGGCCACCCTCTTTTGAGTTGGATCTGGAATGGGAACCCGGACCTGTGTAACTACAAAGCCTGTGCTCCTTCACCTGCACCCAGTGAGCCTCTCAGACGTCAGTGCCAGAAGTGCTGGACTCCTGGTCCAGTGCTCATGGTCCAGCCTCTGTGGGGCCCATGCACCTTGATTTTTAGTTAGTGGTGAAAATATCAACTCTTTAATAAGATAAAGGATTATTTTTTTAAAGGTGATTTATTGACTTTTAAATTTTTAAATAAAATGTCAACTTATAACAAGTTATCAAAGTCTAAATGTCTAAGAAGAAGGATCGGTAGTTGGAAAATATGGCCTTGGTGATAGAAACGATGCCAGAAATCGCGTGAGAGAATTTTGCAAGACCAACTGCTTCTTCATTGCAAATACCTTTTTTTACCAACATAAATGGCGACTATACACATGAACTTCACCAGATGGAATACACAGGAATCAAATCAACTACATCTGTAGGAGGAGGTGATGGAAAAAGCTCAATATCATCAGTCAGAACAAGGCCAGGGGCTGACTGCAGAACAGACCATCGATTGCTCATATGCAAGTTCCAGTTGAAACTGAAGAAAATTAGAACAAGTCCACGAGAGCCACAGTATGACCTTGAGTATATCCCACCTGAATTTAGAGACCATCTCAAGAATAGATATGACTCATTGAACACTAATGACCAAAGACCAGAAGAGTTGTGGAATGACATCAAGGACATCATACATGAGGAAAGCAAAAGGTCATTAAAAAGACAGAAAAGAAAGAAAAGACCAAAATGGATGTCAGAAGAGACTCTGAAACTTGCTCTTGAACATCGAGTAGCTAAAACAAAAGGAAGAAATGACGAAGTAAAAGAACTGAACAGAATATTTCAAAGGGCTGCTCAAGAAGCAAAGTATTATAATGACATGTGCAAAGAGCTGGAGATAGAAAACCAAAAGGGAAGAACATGCTTGGCATTCCTCAAGCAGAAAGAACTGAAGAAAAAATTCAAGCCTCGAGTTGCAATAGAGAAGGATTCTATGGAGAAAATATTAAACGACACAGGAAGCATCAAAAGAAGATGGAAGGAATACACAGTCATTATACCAAAAAGAATTGGCTGACATTCAGCCATTTCAAGAGGTAGCATATGATCAGGAACCGATGGTACTGAAGGAAGAAGTCCAAGCTGCACTGAAGGCATTGGCAAAAAACAGGCCTCTAGGAATTGACAGAATATCCATTGAGATGTTTCAACAAACGGATGCAGTGCTGGAAGTGCACACTTGTCTATGTCAAGAAATTTGGAAGACAGCTACCTGGCCAACTGACTGAAAGAGATCCATATTTATGCCTATTCCAAAGAAAGGTGATCCAACTGAATGCAGAAATTATCAACAATATCATTAATATCACATGCAAGTAAAATTTTGCTGAAGATCATTCAAAACTGGCTGTAGCAGTATGTTGACAGGGAACTGCCAGAAATTCAGGCCCGATTCAGAAGAGGATGTTGAACCAGGGATATCATTGCTGATGTCAGATGGATCCTGGCTGAAAGCAGAGAATACCAGAAAGATGTTTACCTGTGTTTTATTCGACTGTGTGGATCGTAACACATTATGGATAACATTGTGAAGACTGGAAATTCCAGAACACTTAATTGTGCTCATGAGGAACCTGTACATAGATCAAGAGGCAGTTGTTCGGACAGAACAAAAGGATACTGCGTGATTTAAAGTCAGGAAAGGTGTGCTTCAGGGTTCCATCCTTTCGCCATACGTATTCAATCTGTATGTCGAGCAAATAATCCAAGAAGCTGGACTATATGAAGAAGAACGGGGCATCAGGATTGGAGGAAGACTCATTAACAACCTGCATTATGCAGATGACACAACGTTGCTTGCTGAAAATGAAGAGGACTTGAAGCACTTACTGACGAAGATCAAAGACCACAGCCTTCAGTATGGATTACACCTCAACATAAAGAAAACAAAAATCCTCACAACTGGACCAATAAGCAACATCATGATAAATGGAGAAAAGATTGAAGTTTTCAAGGGTTTCATTTTACTTGAATCCCCAATCAACACCTATGGAAGCAGCAGTCAAGAAATCAAAAGACACATTGCACTGGGCAAATCTGCTGCAAAAGATCTCTTTAAAGTGTTGAAAAGCAAAGATGTCACCTTAAAGACTAAGTGAGCCTGACCCAAGCCATAGTATTTTCAGTTGCATCATATGCATCTGAAAGCTGGACAATGAATAAAGAAGACTGAAGAAAAATTGATGCCTTTGAATTGTGGTGTTGGCAAAGAATATTGAATATACCTTGGACTGCCAGAAGAATGAACAAATCTGTCTTGGAAGAAGTACAACCAGAATGCTCCTTAGAAGCAAGGATGGCGAGACTACGTCTTACATACTTTAGACATGGTGTCAGGAGGGATCAGTCCCTGGAGAAGGACATCATGCTTGGTAAAGTAGAGGGTCAGCGAAAAAGAGGAAGACCCTCAACAAGATGGATTGACACAGTGGCTGCAACAATGGGCTCAAGCATAACAACAATTGTGAGCGTGGCGCAGGACTGGGCAGTGTTTCGTTCTGTAGTGCGTAGGGTTGCTATGAGTCAGAACCAGCTGGATGGAACCTAACAACAACAAAAAGATGGGCCAAACTATGATTTGATTAAGAAATATTAAAAATATGACTGATCAGCTCTTCCATTTCTAAGAATTGATCCTAAGACATTGCTTATAATTGGGGGAATTGGAAACAACCTAAATGTCCATCATGAGGGGATTGAATTAAGGAAATTGTGGTACATCCATACATGGAATACTCCAGCTGTTCCAGATGATACTGACTGACCTAGAGAGATGCATAACATAATGTCAGGAGCTCACTTGCTAACCAAAAGGTCGGCAGTTTGAATCCACCAGCCGCTCCTTGGAAACCCTCGGGGGCAGTTCTACTCTGTCCTGTAGGTTTGCTGTAAGTCAGAATCGACTCCACGGCAACGGGTTTATATGGTATGTGTGTGCAGAAGTGTAGTCAGCTTCTAACATTTCTTGTGTCGCTTGGCATGGGACTTGAGCTGGTTAGACAGCGATTACACAAAAAGTCACCCATCTTTAACTGTCTTTGCCACCAATCTCTCATCTTGCTCTCATTGTACCTCTGCTAATTTCCATCTATCACAGTCCTAACAAACGTGTCCATATATTATCTTTTAAAAGGATGAGGATTTTTTTGAGAATGTGTTAAGGGAGTCAATGTATGTCCATTCTACATGCATTTTTAAAAGTCTCAAAGAATGCATATCAAAGGCTTAATGCTAGTTCTTTCTAAGTGGTAGACTTGTATTTCTTCATGCAGTCAAAATTTTTGTAAGAAACATGAATTTTTTTATGATCAGAAAAACAATGCAGCTATTCCCATTTTTTAAAGAAATTAAAGAATGGAGGAATAATTTTATTGCCAAATCCATTAACTTCACAGAAAGGAGAAGTGAAAGGGTCCCGCAGCTGTTCCAGGTGCACATGCTGACCCACTGTGGTCCCTTTAGTCCTCTCCCTTCTCCTTTCCTGAGTTTCAGTGACGTGTGACGGCAAGGTAATTGGACCAGTTGGTCCCTGAAGGCCTTTTCAGCCTCCAGGTTTTTTGAATCCATGATCCATTCCCACTACTCATCTGCCCAGCTTCTCATCTTACATGACCTACTCAGGCTCCATCTGTCTCCCCTGGTTCCTTTCACCCACTCCTGACTCATTCTAGTGCAGGGATTTTGGGGGTATGGGAGAGGCTCCCGGGCTGCGGTCTTGGTCTGGGATTTTGAAGGCCAGGTGTGGGAGGGGAGAGATAGCTAGATGTAATGAAATTGGCTCTCCCAAAGTTGGGGGAATCATCTGATTCTGATCGTAGGCAAGTCTGAACAGTGGTGTCTGTAGGTTATTCCACCAGGGAAAGAGGTCAGGCTTGCTTGAAGACAGTTATGCAAGGTCATCTCCAAATCTCAGCAGATCCAGAAAATGGTCTAGACTGCCCAGTTCTCTTGATTATCCTGGAGCCACAGGAATGTTAATCTCTCTCAGCAGAGCCTTGGGAAGCTGACCTCTTCATTCCAAACATTCCAGTTTGATTTTGCAACCAACCTTTCCACCCCTACTTTCCAGCTGCACCCAAAGACTCACACAGCTGCCCACATGCTCCTTCCTTCCCCCAGGCCTTTGCTCAAGCTCTTGGCTCTGCCTTGTCTGCACTGCCCTCCCATTCCCTCATCTCTCATCTGGAGCTTGACCATCTCTGGCCTCATTCTGCTCAGCTTAGTTTAAACTGTTCACCTTTCTATAGAAGGTACTGGTCTCTCCCCACCCCAACCCCAGGCAGAAGTCATTGGTCCCTCCTCTGGACTCCCACAATCACCCTTGCTTCCTTCCTGCAGCACACCATTCCATTGTGGTGGTTCACCGCGCCCACCACCCGCCCTCCCCCGCCACTAGCCTTTGCAATTCTTGAAGACGAGAACTGTGACTGGCCTCGCTTTGGGCCCCAGCATCAGTATAGGGCCTGGACTGAGTGAGTGCTTGATAAAGGTTGGGTGGATGGATGGATGGATGCACGCATGCATGGATGGATGGATGGATAGATGGATGGGAGAGAGAATGAATGAACCACAGAAGGAGCCTGGTCACTAGTACTGAGATATCAGAAGATGCATATAATGTGTTCTAGTCATGATTTTTTATAATTCTTCTCCTTTGGGAATTGCTCTTCTCAAATAACCCTATCCAGCTGATCCATTTATTTAAATACTTTGGGGTGGGTACAGTTGATTTGTTCTCCAGGAAATCCTGTTTTTCTAATGACACTCTAACTGGCATAGAACACAGCAATATGGTTCAAAGGCCCTACCCCATGTAGGGCTGGCTCCCAGGCTGCCTGGCTTCTGCTACTCTGATCTTGGCCCTGAATAAATCCATATCCCTTCTTTGGGGCAGGACAGGTCCCTGAGTTCTGAGGAGACTGAAGGTTTGAAGACACAGGGAGCCAAACCTTAAGTTACTAGGTGAATCAGGTGCCTCTGTAGAGGAATAAATCAAGGTCTTGTTGCTAAGTCTCTGTGCTTCCTTGCACCAGCCTTGCAGGCATAGTTTGATGGGCTGGGGGCTGGGCACAAGTAGACTGAATAAGGCTGTCTGTGTGTGACTTGGTGTGGGGATTACTGCTCTTTCCTCTCTAATGCTGGCTCAGCTCAGTTGGTAATGTATCCTGTATTCGACAGGGATTCTGAGACCTCAACTAGGCTTGGCAGGAAGGTGTGCCAAGATGCATTAGTAATGTCTGCCACAGGAGTAAGAGGGAAGAGCAATGTATATGGGCCACTTAGTTGCCATCCTGGCTTTATTACTGGCTGAGCACAGGCTTTGGAGTCTGGAAGATTGAGGATTGAATTACACTCTACTCTGCTGGGCCTTGGTGTGTTCATCTCTAAAATGGAGGTGTATTAGGGCTAAGCTGCTGTAACAAAGAAGCCTCAGAGTACTGTGGCCTAAAACAAGTTTATTTCTCTTGCACAGTGAAGAGTCCAGAGGTCGATGAGCAGTTCTGATGGGGGGCACCCTGCTTGTGGGTCCACGGTGGCTGTTCTAGTTCTTGCCATTTCCCAGCCAGAAGGAAGGGGGGTTGGGCCAAGGGAGCATGTGTCTATTATGTGTCTAGTGGTTTTAAAGCTGCCCATATCACTTCTTGTATCCCATTAGGCAGAATAGTCACATGGCTACACCTGGCTCTGAGGTTGGCTGGGAAATGTAGTCTTTAGTTAGGGAACTCAGTGTCTGGCAAAAATGCTCTTAAACAGGAGAAAATGGATCTTGGGATGAGATCCCCCAGCAGAGGGTGATGCTGGCCACCTCTCAGGGTGTTTTGAGAACTGTTGATAATGTATGCCCACATCTGGCACCCAAGAGGCCCTCCCCGAATTCACAAGGTGCTTCCCTTTCCCTGTCCAGGAGCTGGTGAAGATCCTGCACAAGGCGCTGGAGGCTGCCCAGCAGGAGAAGAGGGCATCCAGCGCGTACCTGATGGCAGCCGGGGACAAGGACCGGCTGGAGCTGGTGCGGCACAAGGTGCGGCAGATCGCAGAGCTGAGCAGGCAGGTGGAGGCCCTGGAGCAGGAGCGGGCGAGCCTGGCGCAGACAGCGAGCCTGTGGGAGCAGCAGGCGCAGGAGCTGCAGCAGCAGGTGCAGGAGCTGCAGCAGCAGGTGCAGCTGCTCATGGACAAGAACCAGGTCAAACAGCAGATCATCTGTAAGCTCTGTGACAAGGTCACGCAGGACTTCATGAACCCCTCCAGCCATTCCCCCCTACCCCCAGATGCTGCCAGCAGGGACTTCCTGAGCCAGCAGGAGAAGATGGAACAGCTGAAGGTAGGGACCCCTTCCCCCAGGCCCTGCCAGCTCTCTCCCTGGGCCCTATGTGTTTTCTAGATGGAGCAAGGATAACCCTTAATGCTGGAATATTCATATTTGAAACAGGTGTTGTTAGAAATATTGCCACACTCTTTCTCACTTTCTCAACCAGAGGCCCAAATGTAACTTGACCTTTTCATGATGACTTGGGCTGAAAAATGATGGTGTCTCTAGATAATCAAACTAGAGATAGAAGAGCTCAAGGTGGAGTCAGAACTCCTGCTTTCTAGAATAGCTAAGTCCGGGGCCTGGCCTGCTCAACGTCCTTTAGTGCCACTCTGATGCTCTCGGGAGCCCCCAAGGTGTCAGGGCAGCCCTCCCTGCAGTGCTGCACACAGTACAGGGGACCTGTGACTGGCTGTGGCATGCTCATAATAGAGGCAGTAATCACTGCTCCTGTTTTTAGAATGTTTGCCGTGTGCCAGGCACTCTCCTAAGTGACTTGCTTGTATCATCTCATTTAATCCTCACAGCGGCCCTGTGAGCAGACACTTTTGTGCTCCCCACTTTACAGATGAGAACACCAAGGCTGAGAAAGGTTAAGGAACTTGCCCAGGGTCATGTGCTGAAGAAGTGAGGGAACTGGAGTGGGGTTGGAGCGCACGTCTGCTGACTGGTCAGTCTGCTCTGCTGCCTCCTATCTCCTTTGCCCCTTCTGGCTACTGCCACCATCCCTGTCTCACCCTCCCTTCACCTCTTCTGTCCTGTCTCTCTCCCCCATCCCACAGGGACAGATCGCAGCACCGGGGGAATGAACTTGATTTTACATGTGGCGCCTGCGATGGGAGGGTTGACAGGAGCTGCCAGACTGTCCGGGGCCTGAAGCTGTAGACAGACATTCATAGGCCACACTTTCCCTAAAGGCAGCCACATAGCCAGGGCCAGCCCTGACCTTCATGCTGTCATTCACAACCATGGGAACGCTCGTGCTGCTGTATCAAGGAACTGCTGTGGAAACGGAAGGAAGGAAGGAAACAGGAAGCTTTTGAGAGAGCCAGTGGGCAGTGTGATACAGTGGCCACTGCCAAAGCTTTGACCTCAGACAGACCTGTGTTTGAATCCTGGCTCTGCCTCTTATTGGCTGTGTGACTTTGGGCAACTCACCTCACCTCTATATAAAATCAGCTGATGATTCCTGCCTCAGAGTTGTTAGAAGGTAACATAAAACCCAGGTTCCCTCCCCTTTTCTTTCTTTCAACAGACACTGAAAAACCATTTGCTGAATATCTTTTCTCCTTATTTAGTCTGAAATTATGAGGCATTGGTGGTTCAGTGGTAGAATTCTTACCTTCCATGCAGGGGACCTGGGTCCAATTCCTGGCCAATGCACCTCGAGAGCAGCTACCACCCATCTGTCATTAGAGGCTTGCATGTTGCTATGATGCTGAACAAGTTTCAGTAGGGCTTCCAGACTAAGGTGGACGAGGAAGAAAGACCTGGCAATCTCCTGCCAAAAATCAGCCAATGAAAACCCCGTGGATCGCAACGGAGCGTTGTCCAATCCTTAACCGACCACGAGGATGATGCAGGACCAGGCAGCATTCACTACGTTGTGTATGGGGTTGATGAGTCAGGGCTGACTTGATGGCTGCTAACGACAACAAGAAGTCTGCAATTAGAGGTTCTCTTGGTTAAAAAAATTTTAAAAACAACTTTCAAATGCAGATACAGCTAGATTACTAGAAAACTCTCTTTCCTTCATGCAGCAGTAAAAATTGCTTCCATCGGGTTGCTTGCTTTCCTAAGCTACCCTAGCTGAGTGTTTTCCTCTTCTTTCTGCCCACTCTGCTGGAATCCACTGCTCAAGACCTAATAAAGCAGCACAGGGGTCAGAGAAATCATTTAACTGGATGCTTCCAGACTGCCCCAGAGAGGTGATTATTATCATAGACTCACCTCTGAGCCTGGGTGTGAATTTACATGTTCAGGAATTGAATTTATTAGTGAATCTCAATATGAGGAGACTCTGGGCATCTGACTAGCACATTTGCCAAATTTACATGTGCAGATGATCCTCTGAGGCCCAGTGTTTTGTGCTAGAAATAGTTACATGTGCTAGGAGTTACTTATTTTTTAGCTGTTAGGTGTCTGATATAGAAAAAATACGTAACCCCCCAAAAAAACCAAACCTGTTGTCTGTTGAGTCAGTTCCGACTCATGGCAACTCCATGTGTTACAGGGTACAACAGCTCCATAGGGTTTTCTTGGCTGTAATCTTTATCGAAGCAGATCACCAAGCTTTTCTTCTGCGACTCTGCTAGGTGGCTTTAAACCACCAACCTTTATGTTAGTAGTCTAGCGTAAACTGTTTGCACAACCAAGCAACCAAGGGACCCATCAGAAATCCACTGTTTCTAAATTTGGGGGCACACCTTGTTCACATTTCCTACTTGCCCTATGAGTGAGGATACCCAGCCTTAGAGAAATGCCCTTTTGTTTTTGAAACTGTCAGTTTGAGAATAGAATCACTGACCTCTTGACTATCAGAGCTGGGACAACTGGGCAGTCTAGATTGCCCCCTAATTTTCAGACGGGGACAGCTAGCCCCAGAGGGGAAGGACTGACCCAGGTCCCACCGCACAAGCAGCAGGACTGCACGAGAACCAGGTCTTCCCACACCTACCCACTGCCTCCCCAACTCAGCACAAAGGCTAGTCCAGGGGATATCTCCTGATGAGGTCTCTGTGAAGGCAAGCAGGCAGTTCTCCTCCCCTGTCACTTTTCTCTGGTCATCTTCTTTCTCCTGCCCCCCACTAGTGACTGTCACGTGGCTTTTCTCTTCTCTGAGGTCTCTCTTTTTCCTCCCTACAGTCCTGAGCCAAGAAGAACACTCAAGGTAGGGAAACAAGCTGAATGGGAAGGGAACTTGCCCAGGCGCCACCCACACCCACACCTGCTGCTACTCCAAGTGCTGCTCACACCTGCCCTCCCTGTCCGTGTGGTCTGCGCCTTCCCTGGGGCTGGGGACTGGGGGTGTCGTATGCCATGTGTCCAAACCTTGGAAATGCCAGTGAGAAACTTCTGGGCCTGGGATGAGGGAGGGATGGTAACAAGGAGGCAGAGCCAAGTGGGGTTGTGGAACAGTCTCTAGTATGAGTGTCGGATAAGCTTTCATCAGCAGTATTTGTTTCGAACACCTGCTATGGGCTAGAAGCCCTGGTGGCACAGTGATTAAGAGCTCGGCTGCTAACCAAAAGGTCCGTAGTTCGAATCCACCAGCTGCTCCTTGGAAAAACCCTATGGGGCAGTTCTATTCTGTCCAATAGGGTCGCTATGAGTCAGAGTCAACTCAACAGCAATGGGTTACTATAAGCTAAACACCTCTGAGTTTGGCTCCTGGCTCTCTTGTACCAGCTGCATGACTGAGGGGAAGTTACTTACCTTCTCTGTGCCTCATCTGTAAAATGGGAATTATAGTACTTTAATACAGTCATGCATCACATAATGTCTCTTCAGGTAATGTCCAACTGCATATACGTCTGTGATCCCATAAGATTATAATTTAAAAAAAAAAAAAACCAAACCCATTGCCATCGAGTCAATTCCAACTCATAGTGACACTATAGGACAGAGTAGAACTGCCCCATAGGGTTTCCAAGGAGCAGCTGGTAGATTTGAACTGCCAGCCTTTTGGTTAGCAGCCGAACTCTTTAACCACTGCACCACCAGGGCTCACTGTCTAAGGTTATAATAGAGTTCAGAAATCCCAATTGGAGAACGGGATGTAGTGGATTTAGGCGTGTTGCACTGGACAATAGATACTCAAAAACAAAGAAAAAATTCTCCAGGCTATTAAAGGATAGGCTTGATTGAAAGCTACAAGGCTAATGAAAATGTGAGAGGGACCTTTATATCAGATACTGAGAAATTGCTAATGATGTGGATTGAGGACCAAACACAAAAGCAAATCCCTCTCAGCACATTGACAATAGCTGCTAAGGCACAAAGCTTCTTTGAATTGCTTAAAGAAAAAGCAGGACCAGACTATGATATCAAGCTTAGTGCTAGCTCTGCGTGGTTCAGGTGCTTCGAACAACGTTTTCACTGCATAATGTGAAAATGAGTGGTGAGTCAGCAAGTGTTGACACGAAGGCAACAGAAGAATTTGTTGAAACCTTAGATAAACTAATTATAGCACATTTTTAATATGGATGGAATCTTATTCTGGAAGCGAATGCCTAAAAAACCTTCATCCATAACAAGGTATTCAAACAACATCCAAATCACATAACATCCTATTTCACAGAATGTATATTGGACCTTAAGTAATGCATAACTGTGCTTATCCCCCAGCGTTGTGGTGAAGATTAAACAAAGTAATAGATGTGAGGGAAATGGGCCTGGCACTCAGGCAGATGTAGGTCCTTTCCGCCCTTGCCTGGGGACTTGTTGCATTCCCCCAGGTGTCTGGGAAGAGTCCACACTAGCCACAGTGGGAACTCTCTCAGCAGGCAGAGGGGCAGCATGGTGAGTGAGAGTTGCTCTCAAGATGTTGTGAGAATTCAGTGAGGAAGCCAGCACTTGCCTCATGCCAGGCACTTTTCTGAGACTTTTGCACATACTAATTTACCTAATCCTCCCAACAGCCTTTGAGGTGGTACTGTTATTACCCTCATTCCCAGATGAGGGAATGAGGCCCAGAAAGGTTGAGTAACATGTGCAAGGTCTGGAGTGATGAGGCCAGGACTTAAACACCGAGGCAGCATGGCCCCAGGGTCCATGCTCCAACCACCAGGCAGCGCCGGCACATGCGCATTGGCAGTGTCTCTGATGGCGTTATTATTATGCTCTCAGGTGGGAGAGATCAAACAAGCCTGTGTGCATTCAGCCAGAAGGCTACAAAAAACAGCCTTGAAGGGTAGGGACTAGAGTGTTGGCATCCAGGTGGATTCCAGCTGGGAGAGAACTAGGAGGGTATCTAGGCAGTAAGTGCAGTGGTTAGGACTCGAGTCACAGCTCTGCCTTGTACTAGCTGTATGACCTTGGGCCAGGTACTGATCCGTTCAGAGCCTCAAAGACCTCATCTGTGCTAGGGTATATGAAAGGACATTCCTTCTAGAGTTGCTGGGAGGATTAAATGAGACATTATGCTCTGCATGATAGGGGGTATGCATTATGGGCTTGAGATTACTGGTGATGGTGCAGCGAGTGTGCACAGTCTCTGTGTGCATCAGTTTTTTTTAATCTCCAGGTACTAAAATGTGAAACTGTAATGCAAGTGGGGGAGTGGTCCTGCAAATCCTAATCTTCACAGGAGGTTGGTCCTCATACCGCAAATGTAAGGATTTTCCCAATCCCACCATCCCCTTCCACTTGAGGATAATAAACGGGGGCAGTGCAGGGGAAGCAGGCAGAGACTGGCACTCACCACATCATTTCTGAGAGGCCGGGGCCTGGGTTTTGATCTCGGGCAAGGACATGTTTGGAGAGGAAGGAGAGGACGACGACACGGCTGGGAACTCTCTGGGTTCTGGCCAGGAGGCTGGAATAGGGGCCTGCAGAGAGCAGGCTTAGCTTGAGGACAGCCTTCCAGCCTAGACACAGTCGAGGAGACAGAAGCAGGGTGGGGTTGGAGTGGGGGGTGCCACGTAGAGCCCCAGTGGAATGGTGAGAGGCCGCATGATGAAGTCAGCTCGGGATGTGTATATCCAGCTGCAGGAGCCCTGGGTCCTGGGGCCCTCCGGAGTGTCAGCTGTCTAGGTGGAGGGCAGCAGACCCTGGGCTGGGAGGGCCCTTGGAGATCATCTCGACCAGAGTGAATACCCACCCAGGAAGCTGTGCCCATGTGACCTGATGATGAAGTGCTACAGGCTCAAGTGATATTCTTTATTTCCAGATAAATCAGAGCCTATTCAAGGCCATCCCTGCAATGGCATCTGCCACACTCACATACAGCCCAATACATTTTCTTGAGTGCAAGAGAAAGGAGTTGAGTTTCAACTAGTAAATACCCTGGAATTGCTTATTATAGCCGTGAACATGTGTTGCATGTTTGAATGGCTAAGTAATGTCCGGTGAGAACCATTTATATAGCCAGCCCTTTTCTGAAGCTCAGATTATAGCTTGAACCTCCCAAGTGCTTGTGCCGCTTTTCCTTGTATGCCGCAGCAGCAGGGGTCTCACTCCCTCCACTGTACAGCTTGCAAATGGAAAACTCTAGGCTCAGCGATGTTCGTCACAACATTATTTACAATCAAAAACAAACCAAAAATATCCAGGGCTGAAATCAAAAAACATCTGTATGAAACCAAATGGTCAACATTTACCCCAAAGCAAACATGAGAAGGTAAGGTAGGTACAGTGGAGCTAGGTTAACGGAAACAGAACAAGCAAAATGGAAATAATGAGAATGCTGAAACATTGTGAAAAATGTAACCAATGTCACTGAACAATATGTATGTTGTTGTTAGGTGCTGCCAAGTTGGTTCTGACTCATAGCAACCCTATGTACAACAGAACAAAACACTGCCTGGTCCTGCGCCATCCTCACATTCGTTGCTGTGTCTGAGCCCATTGTTGCAGCCACTGTGTCAATCCATCTCATCGATGGTCTTCTTCTTTTTCACTGACCCTCTACCTTACCAAGCATGATGTCCTTCTCCAGGGACTGGTCCCCCCTGATAATATGTCCAAACCACGTGAGACGAAGTCTTACCATCCTCGCTTCCAAGGAGCACTCTGGCTGTACTTCTTTCAAGACAGACTTTTTCATTCTTCTGACAGTCCATGGTATATTCAATATTCTTCACCAACACTGTAATTCAAAAGCATCAATTCTTCTTTGGTCTTCCTTATTCATTGTCCAGCTTTCTCATGGATTGAAAATACCATGGCTTGAGTCAGGCACACCTTAGTCCTCAAAGTGACAGCTTTGCTTTTCAATACTTTAAAGAGGTCTTTTGCAGCACATTTGCCCAGTGCAATACGTCCTTTGATTTCTTGACTGTTGCTTCCATGGGTGTTGATTGTGGATCCAAGTAAAATGAAATCCTTGACAACTTCAATCTTTTCTCCATTTATCATGATGTTGCTTATTGGTCCAGTTGTGAGGATGTTTGTTTTCTTTATGTTGAGGTATAATCTATACTGAAGGCTGTGGTCTTTGATCTTCATCAGTAAGTGCTTCAAGTCCTCTTCACTTTCAGCAAGCAAGGTTGTGTCATCTGCATAACGCAGGTTGTTAATGAGTCTTCCTCCAATCCTGATGCCACATTCTTCTTCATATAGTCCAGCTTCTCAGATTATTTGCTCGGCATACAGATTGAATACGTATGGTGAAAGGATACAACACTGATGCACACCTTGCCTGATTTTAAACCATGCAGTATCCCCTTGTTCTGTTCAAACGACTGCCTCCTGGTCTATGTACAGGTTCCTCATGAGCACAATTAAGTGTTCTAGAATTCCCATTCTTCACTATGTTATCCATAATTTGTTATGATCCACATAGTCAAATGTCTTTGCGTAGTCAAGAAAACACAGGTAGACATCTTTCTGGTATTCTCTGCTTTCAGCCAAGATCCATCTGACATCAGCAATAATATCCCTCATTCCATGTCCTCTTCTGAATCCAGCTTGAATTTCTGGCAGTTCTTTGTAGATGTAGTGCTATAACTGTTTTTGAATGATCTTCAGCAAAATTTTACTTGTGTGTAATATTAGTGATATTGTTCTATAATTTCTGCATTCTGTTGGATCACGTTTCTTTGGAATGGGCGCAAATATGGATCTCTTCCAGTCGGTTGGCCAGGTAGCTGTCTTCCAAATTTCCTGGCATAGACTAGTAAGCACCTTCAGCACTGCATCTGTTCATTGAAATATCTCTATTGGTATTCTGTCAATTCCTGGAACCTTGTTTTTCGCCAATGCCTTCAGTGCAGCTTGGATGACTTACTTCAATACCATTGATTCTTGATCATATGCTGCCTCCTAAAATGGTTGAACATTGATCAATTATTTTTGATACAGTGACTCTGTGTATTTCTTCCATCTTCTTTTGATGCTTCCTGCATCATCCAATAGTTTGTCCATAGTATCCTTCAAGATTGCAACTCAAGGCTTGGATTTTTTCTTCAGTTCTTTCAGCTTGAGAAATGATAAGCATGTTCTTCCATTTTGGTTTTCTAATTCCAGATCTTTGCACATTTCATTTTAATACTTTCCCTTGTCTTCTTGAGCCACCCTTTGAAATCTTCCATACAGCTCTTTTACTTCATCATTTTTTCCCTTCACTTTAGCTACTGTGTGTTCAAGAGCAAGTTTCAGAGCCTCTTCTGACATCCATTTTGGTCTTTTCTTTCTTCCTGTCTTTTTAATGACCTTTTGCTTTCTTCCTGTATGATGTCCTTGATGTCATCCCACAACTCATCTGCTCTTAGTGTTCAGTGCTTTAAATCTATTTTGAGATGGCCTCCAAATTCAGGTGGGATATACTCATTGTTGTATTTTGGCTCTCGTGGACTTGTTTTAATTTTCTTCAGCTTCAACTTGAACTTGCATGTGAGCAATTGATGGTCTGTTTCGCAGTTGGCCCCTGGCCTTGTTTTGACTGATGATACTGAGCTTCTCCATCGTCTCTTTCCAGAGATGTAGTTAATTTGATTCCTGTGTATTCCGTCCGGCGAGGTCCACGTGTATAGTCGCTGTTTATGTTGTTGAAGAAAGATATTTGCAATGAATAAGTCGGTGGTCTTGTAAAATTCTATCACACGATTTCTGGTGTTGTTTCTAACACCAAGGCCATATTTTCCAATTACTGATCATTCTTCTTTGTTTCCAACTTTTGCATTCCAATCACAAGTAATTATCAATGCATCTTGATTGCATGTTTGATCAATTTCAGATTACAGAAATTGGTAAAAATCTTCAGTTTCTTCATCTTTGGCCTTAGCAGTTGGTGTGTAAATTTGAATAATAGTCATATTAACTGGTTTTCCTTGTAAGGCAGCGTTGTACCTTAGGATGGGTCTTGAAATGATCTTTTTGATGATGAATGCAACACCATTCCTCTTCAATTTGTCATTCCCAGCATGGCAGACCATGTGATTGTCTGATTCAAAATGGCAAATACCAGTCCATTTTAGCTCACTAATGCCTAGGATATCAATCTTTATGCATTCCATTTCATTTTCGACAACTTCCAATTTTCCTAGATTCATACTTTGTACATTCCACATTCTGATTATTAATGAACGTTTGCAGCTGTTTCTTCTTATTTTGAGTCACGCCGCATCAGCAAACAAAGGCCCCAAAAGCTTTACTCCATCCACATCATTAAGGTCAACTCTACTTTGAAGGGAGCACTGGTGGCACAGTGGTTAAGAGCTCAGCTGCTCACCAAAATGTCGACAGTTCAAATCCACTAGCCGCTCCTTGGAAACCCTACAGGGCAGTTCTCCTCTGTCCTATAGGGTCACTATAAGTTGGAATTGACACAACAGCAGTGGATTTGGGTTGTGGTTTTTTTTGTTTTTTTTTTCCCTACTTTGAGGAGGCAGCTCTTCTCTAGTCATCTTTTGAGTGCCTTCCAACCTGAGGGGCTCATCTTCTGGCACTGTATCAGACAGTGTTCTGCTGCTATTCATAAGGTTTTCACTGGCCAATTTTTTTCAGAAGTAGACTGCCAGGTCCTTCTTCCTAGTCTTAGTCTGGAAGCTCCGCTGAAACCTGTCCACCATCAGTGACTCTGCTAGTATTTGAGATACTGGTGGCACAGCTTCCAGCATCACAGCAACAGTATGACAGACAGACAAGAGGTGAAACAATATGTATAGAAGTTGTTAAATAGGGACCTAATTGCTGTGTGAACTTCCACCAAAAACACAATAAAATATCATATGTAAGAAAAAACAAAACAAAGATTATAAGTAAATTATGCTATAGTCACCCAATGGAATAATCATCAGGCAATAAAAATGATCATTGGGAAGCTTAGGTAATAACATAGAAAAGTTAAATTGCAAAGCAATACTAAGTAAAAAAATTTTCACCCAAAATTGTCCAGTATGATTGCAAGGATGTTTTAAAAACAAACACTACTTGAGCTCTTGCTGTGTTTTAGCTCCGGTACTTGATGTTATCACATCTTAAACCTCATTTAGTCTCCCAGCTACCCAGTGGGGTAGTTGGTATTTGCCCCTTTTAGAGATGAGGAAACTGAGGGTCAGAGTTGGGCAGTGGCCTGCCTGAGGCCTGCCAGCCAGGATGTCAGAACCAGCACCTAAACTCCTAGTCTAGCGCTCTCTCTGCCACATTACGTTGGGATCAAGATTAGATAAGGGAGTTATGGATAATTTTTTTTTTCTTTTCAGACTTCCTTTTGTCTTATTGGAAATTGCTAAAGAAAGGAAGTGTTGGCAGATCGTTTGAGGGACCAGGGAAATGTTTATGGTGCAACTCACAAAATGCTTTTCTTCCCTTCTCTCCAGGATGACATGGAAGCATACCGGACCCAGAACCGCTTCCTCAACTCAGAGATCCATCAGGTCACAAAGATCTGGAGAAAGGTGGCTGAGAAGGAGAAGGCCCTCCTGATGAAGGTGAGAGGCGGGAGCCCAGCCATTGAGTCCTGCACCACCACACGCCACAGTCTGTCTCCTCGTTCGTCTACCTTCCTCTGCACTGAGCCCTTCATGAGCATGGCCTGTGTCAGATTCTTCTCCAAACCCCTGTGGTCTAGCTGATTGAGTCATCTGTTCAGCAGCATCACTGGGTAGCTATGGCATAGGGACATTGAGATGAATAAACCCAGTTCCTGTCTTGGGAGGCCACAGACTAGTGAGGGAATTGGGCACATAGGATTCTTTGGGGTCTAGTGGAAGGAAGGGAAATCAGGGAAGACTTCCTGGCAGAGGTGCCTTCTGAGCTGAGTCCTGAAGATTAGTTAGTGTTATCCAGGCAAACAGAGTGTCAATAAGGCCTGGGAAGGTCCTCAGTAGGACTTATGTTTTGAAAAAACTGCTGTGGCTGCCCCATGGACGATGGACTTGAACAGGTAGGACTGGAAGTAGGGAGATTGTTCAAGCTGTAGCAGGAGTCTCTGAGGAGGGTGTTGGGAATAGCACTCAGGAGGCAGCCCTGGCAATGGAGGGAAGCAAAGGTGGGCGTGTGGTGGACCAGCTGGGAGAGGAGGCTCAGAGGCCGGCTCACAGTTGGTGCTCACTAAATGTTTGCAGATGGTGACCTGGCCAGAGGTGCTGCAGAACCACAGCCTCGGCTGTGAGGCTCCCTTCCTGCCACCCAGGGTGATGGGTGCCAGGTAGCCCAGGGGTCAGGGTGAGACTAGGAGGCAGATTTTTACTGCCCCCATCTAACAAAGAAGGAATCGAGGCCCAGAGAGGTTCCCTGACTTGCCCAGCACCACCCAGTTTGTGTAAATAGAACACAAAAGTCCAAGGCCAGGGGGAGCGGGCAGGGAGTGTTCTAGACAAGGGGAGAGTATGCATGAAGATGGGAGAGAGATGCAGTGTCGGAGGCAGAAAGAACCCTTGGAGCGGCAGCAGAAGGCACAAGGGCAGTGTCCAGAGCCACGTGTCCATCCCTGAGCACTGCTCAGTAGACCACCCCCAGAGACCATGCTCTGGGCCCAGCACCCTGTGAAGGGCTTTACTCACATTAGCTCATCTGATCCTCACCAGAGTCCTGAGGTAGACTCTGCATTATCCCCATTTTGCCAGTGAGGAAGCTACGACACAGAGAGGTTAAGTACCTTGCCACAGGTCACACAGTTAGCAGGTGGCTGAATCAGGATGGGACTGCAGGTCATATAAGACCCTGTGTGTCCCTACCCCCCATCCCCCACCCCCCTTTCTTCTGAGCCTGGCCTCAGCCCAGGCCCTGGGCCTCTCTTGCTGGCAGTCCTTCTGCCTTGCTATAAACCCTTCAAGTTTAGGGCCCATCTCCTTGCCCATATATGAAGGTCTGGGGGTGGTGGGAGGGTAGGTGATGAGAGCTGGAGGAAGGACTGTTCAGGCCTCAGGCCTTTGGAGCAGCCCCAGCCCGACCAGGTGGCCTGACCAGCCCTGTCCTCCCCTCCTGCAGTGTGCCTACCTCCAAGCCAAGAGCTGCCAGGTGGAAAGCAAGTACCTGGCAGGGCTGCGGAGGCTGCAAGAGGCCATGGGGGATGAGGCCAGCAAGTGCTCGGAGCTGCTGAGGCAGCTCATCCAGGAGGCGCTGCAGTGGGAGGCCAGCGAGTCTGCAGCTGACAGCGTCAGGCTGAGCCCCATCAGGTGAGCTCAGAAGCGGGGGCCAGTGCGTCTGCTTGACCTCGAGGTCCTGCTTCCCCAGCACTGCATCCCATTAACTCCTCTGATCAGATAAGCCTTTATGTGGTGTGTGGCCAGCAGGAGCTTGGTTATATAGCTGAGAAGGGGCAGGCTCAGAGGAGGCAGCTCCTTGCCCAAGACCACACAGCACACTAGTATGGCAGGACATGGTCTAACTTCAGAGCCTGTGTTTTCCACTGCCCCAGCTGCCTCCCAGAGGTGTTCATCAGAGAGGGGGCAGGAGAGACAAGTGGCTGCCTCCTTAGAGCCAAGCTCTGGCAGAGCACAGTGGACACAGGCAGTTAGATACAGCTGAAGGGGCTATGGCTGAGATGCAAGACCTCTGGAGGCTGGGTGCCCAGTGGCAGGAGCCCAGACTCTAGAGCAAGACCCCGCTCTCACTGTATGACCTCTGACAAGTCACATTACCTCTCTGAGCCTCTTAGCCACCATAAGGTGTGGGTTCTGACCCCTGCTTTGCAGAATCATTAGGATTAGATGAGATTGCACGTGCCTGGCACTTAGGGACAAATAAGTGTCAACTAAATGAAAGGCCATCTGGAATGGGTCCCCAGCTCTCCCATCTCTGCTTGTCATTGCTGCTGTTTATTCTCTGCCCATCCTTGGGCTTCCTGGCTGTGGCAAGTGGGGTTCTGTATGCACAGTGCAGGACTCCTTAGGCCTAAGGCCACATGGAGTCATAAAAGGATCCTTTGTATTTACACAGAATGAATGAGCACCCACTATCTACCAGACACTGTCTAGGCCCCCAGCAGGTTACAAAAGAGAATCTTATTGGGTCTTCATGAGGCAGAGCAGGAATTCTAATACCCCATTATACACATGAGCAAACTGAGGTTCACAGAAATGAAGTGACCTGCTCAGAGCTGCATGGCTAACCTGCAGTGGAGCCAGGGCAGGAACCAGGTCTTGTGAGTTGTGAGCCCTTGCCTAGGGTCCACCACCTCTCCCACTAGTGCCCCTTGTCTAGGGAGGGGCCCTGCAAGACGTTGCTAACATGGGCTTTTGCTGGCAGCGAGTATGACGAGTATGGCTTCCTGACGGTGCCTGACTACGAGGTAGAAGACCTGAAGTTGCTGGCCAAGATCCAGGTGCTGGAGGTCCGTTCCCACCACCTGCTGGCCCATGAGGAGCGGCCACTGCGAGAGCGCTGGGCTGCCTTGGGGGAGCTTGCGCCCTCGACTGAGCTCAAGCAGCTGCTACGAGCGGGCGTGCCCCGAGAGCACCGGCCACGTGTCTGGAGGTGGCTTGTCCACCTCCGCGTGCAGCACCTGCAGGTCCCCGGCCACTATCAGAAGCTGCTGAGCCGAGGCCAGGCCTGTGAGCACCCTGCTGCCCGTCAGATCGAGCTGGACCTGAACCGTACCTTCCCCAACAACAAGCACTTCACCTGTCCCACCTCCAACTTCCCTGACAAGCTCCGCCGGGTGCTGCTGGCCTTCTCCTGGCAGAACCCCACCATCGGCTACTGCCAGGGCCTGAACAGGTGAGACATGATAGCTCCAACAAGGGCACAGACTTTACTCTTAGAGCACACCCACCACATACCTTGGAGTGTCCCAACAGCCCAGAGAGGTGAGCTCAGGAGGCTTGAGGAGCCCTGAACTGTGGGGTCAGGCAGGTTAAAGGTCACTTTCAAGGCAGAGATGGGCCTGAGCCCAGAGCTCATGGATCCCTAGTCCTGTGCCCTCTCTTCTGATCTGTGCTCCATGAGGTGCCACTCACATAGGAAGTCTGTGAACAGTCCCCTGGAGTGTGTCGTGTACAGCCCTGCTCACATATTGCAGGACTGTCTGGGTCGAGGATCATTTTCTCTAAAGGCATAGAAACCCATTCAGAGGAGTCCAAGAAAAAGGGAATTTATAAATGGTACAGAGGGAGCTCACAGAAGCAGGAAAAGAAAATAGAGCTGGGGACCAGATGGTCCTTGGGATCCCAGGCAGCTACTGTCTCCAGCACAGTTGAAGTTCTGCACAACCCCAAGGCGCCGCTCAGCTGTATTCTTTGTGAGGTTGTACAGCACCGCTGCACACTACCTCCCCGGGTCTGCATGGTCTCTGGCCTCTCCTTCACTCTCCATGTCTGCTTCCTTCTCTTAGCAGACCAGCCTCTCTGCCCACTGCGTTCCTTGGACATTTAGGGCCCGTGGAAGCTGTCAAAATGAAAGCCTCAGTCCCCAAGTCTTGGGTCTTTCAGGCCTAGTCCCACACATCCCAGTCCTAAATTCCCAAGGGAAGGAATCTGATTGGTCCACCTTGGGTTAGTTTTCCACTTTTGGTCCAATCTGCTGGGGCCAAGGGATCCGGGATGGAGAGGGGCAGGATCACCTGGTTCACAGGGCTACCCGCTCCAGGATCCCTAGAGAGCTAGAGGTTACATAATCTCAAATACTTCCTAAAGCAAATTTTGACTCAGTTTACTTTAAATGGGTGTGAGCATACTCAAACCAATTTTACATAAGCCATTCTACTTTTTTTGTTTCAGAATAGATACTATGTGGCATTTATTTAACACATAATAAACATTCAGTGTCCCTACTCAAATATGAATGGTTCCCAGAGGTAGATTATTTTTTAATACTTTATTTCCAACCTAAAATTGAGTGAAATTAGCATTTATATGTACAGTTGCTGGGAATTCAGAGTTAAACCCCAACAATAATGCCCCTCAGTCTAAGCCTCCTTGGAAAATAAGTTCAGATTTCATGTCAATCTAAATGTTTGCTACAGGCAGTGTCTGTGGGCATCATTAATTCACTCATTCATTCAACAGCTGAGCAAAAGCCTATTATACACTTCTCATCTGTTTGAACACGATAAAATCCAAAAGGGAAAAAAATTGCAGAACCTCTTTAAGAATAGCTTTGAAGGGAGCTGGAAGCTATGAGATTAATATGAATAATAATTTTTACATTTCATGGAAAAGATTAGGTAGGAACTAACACTTAATGAGAGCACGCCCCAGGTGCTTTACATACCTGACGTCATCTAATCCTCATGAAAACCTAGTGAGGTGGGCATCGGTGCTCCCATTGTACACATGAGGCAGGAGAAGGTCCAAGAGGCTAAGGGACCTGCCCAGTGCCACACCACTCATGGAGGCTGGACCAAGTGCCAACTTTGTTTTCTAGCCCCTAGCCCAGGCCTTCCGACCACCTGCCCTCAATCAGAATGGGGACTTTCGCAGAGGGAGTGCTGAGGGCACTCAGAAATCTTTTTTCCTAATCAGACATGACCTCTTCTGAGACCTCCAAGAGGTTGGAGGTCATGAATCCAATCTAGTAACCATATAGGCCATGGTGCTTTGGGGTCCAATCTATGCTGAGGGGCAGAAAAACAATCCTATAGCAGATAAACCTCATAGGAAAGAAACTGCTCGCTGTGTGTACAGAGGCAACACACAGGCTGCAGCCGGGTATATAGGGACAGCTGAGACCAAGAGAGTGGAGGATACCCAAAGGGTGTTTCTTTATATTTTGTCTGAATGCTATTTTTATTTTAATTTGATATGAAAGCAAAGGTAATTGAGACCTAGGCAAATATACTATTGCTTTAAATAGAAAGTTATTTGTCACAGAGCCTGTTCAAATGTGGAAGTTGCAATGCATTCTTTAGAAGGCTCTTAAACCCAAGCCTGCGGGACCCTCATAAGGTACTTTTCTGAGTTACGCCACCTAGTGGCTGCTGTTAGAACTGCATGTGTTGCCTCAAGAGGACGAACCCTGTTTCTAAGGCAACAAATCCAGCCTCCAGAGGGTGACAGAGCTCACAGTGAGGATTTAGTACTGATTTAGAGGAAAAAAATTAAAGCCACACCCCTCTGAAAAATATTTTTCTGACCTCCTAAATTTAAGTGAAGTGCCTTAAATGTGGTTAGTTCTTTCCCACACTGACTCATGTCCCTCTCTTAAGGGTTTCTTTTGCAGGCCTGCCTGGGCCTGAATGCCTTAGGTTGGAATCCAGCTGCAGCTCTGAGCCCTAGTGGGTACTAGCAGCCTCAGATCACTGGCCTTTTAATGTGTGCAAAAGTCTAAACATCCTGAGTCTCCTGTGGAATGGCGGTGGGGGGCAGAGAGGAAGAACCTCAGGCTGGACTTCGGGAGTCCTGGGTTCTGTTTCCACTCTGCCACCAACCAACTGTGTGAACATGAGCAAGTCACTTGCTTTCTGAGCCTGTGCGATAAGGAGTTTGTATAGACCAAGGATGAGCAGTAGGAAGCAGCTGCCTGTAGCCTCCAGACTCATTCAGTGGGAAAGATTGCCATGATCAATTAGTTATGTCTGCCCTGGGCAAGGAAAAAGGGATTGGCAGCCGTTGTACCACACATTTGCTATCCCTGAACCAAGTGACCTCCAAAAGCCCCATCCTACCACCTCTAAGAGGACGGAGCCTCCTATTTCCCAGGAACCTGTGACTGTTCCCTTCTCTCCATCCACTCAGCCCAGACTCAGAGGCTTTGTACAAATATTTGAGCTAGACTGGGGAGAAATTCCTTCCCAATGTACTTGGGAGGGAGAAGGAGTACCTTTATTCTTTTTGAGCATCAACCCTGTTTTTGAAAGAGGCCTGAACCTCAGAAGAGGTTGGAGATTATGACTCCAACTTAGTAAGAGCCCAGAGAAGCATGAACATCTGGACACATGTGCTCTTCGAATGCTCTTTAAACTCACAGAGAGTCTGAAGCTTCAGAATGCTGTAGAGTGACATCTCCCTAACTGTGTCTGAGGGTCACATGGGTGTAATGCATGAAAGGGGCTCCACGGCCTGACTGGGCACCCCTGAGCTAGAGCATGGGATTTTTCTGCAGGATTTCTCAGAGGCTTTACTAAGATAATGTGCATCACAAGCCTCCAAGAGGGGACCAGAGTATGCAGTGTTCCCCAGGTATCTTTGAATATGGGACCTTGTGTTCACCTAGCATCTTGAGAGGCCAGTAGTCCGTTGAAGACATTGAATATTAAGATGAGGATAGTCAACATTTATAATGAGCTCACTACATGCCAGGTACTGCGCTGGGCTTTAAACGTGTGTTCACTCTGTTCTTCCTCACAAGAGTGATTATTATGAGGAGACTGAGGCTCAGAGAGCTTAAGTAACTTGCCCAAGATCGCCGCAAGGAAACACCAGGACCAGGATTCACACCCGGGCAACGTGACTCCAGAGCCCCTGCTCTGAAATGATCCCCATTTTCCAGTTGAGAAATTGAGGCTCTGGAAATCACCTAAGAACTCCTCCCCAAAAGAGTGTCCATTTCACCCGAGGGACAGGAACACAAGTCTGATCACTTCAGGCCTCCTTCCCTCCCACTCAGGCTGGCGGCCATTGCTCTGCTGATCCTGGAGGAGGAGGAGAGTGCCTTCTGGTGCCTGGTGGCCATCGTGGAGACCATCCTGCCATCTGACTACTACAGCAAGACGCTGACAGCGTCTCAGGTGAGTAGGGCACCGTGCAGGTCAGTTCCCCTGACTTGTTCCTACAAGCTGGTGAACTTCAGAAAAGTCAGGGATCTTTCAGACCTCCATTCTTCCTTCTGTAAGAAGGGCCAGTAACCTCCCTGGAACTGCTGGGAGGTTCTGGTGAGCTGATGGCCTTTAGAATGGTTAGGGCCCTGCCCATGGAATAAACTGCTGTTATTCCAGCAGTGACATTGTATAATTAGAAATAGTTGGTTTTCTGGGGAGGAGAGGAGAAAAAAATCTAGTGTCACTTGCTGTTTGCCACCCAGAAATTTCAAAACAGAGGCTGTGTAGGATGGTCGATGGGGCTGGGAGGAGGGGAGGTGTTGATGATAGCTCTTCACACACCCTCGTCACTGTCCACTGAGAAACACAGCTGCCTCCTTCATCACATTACCAGCCTCTCTGAGCACAAGCCAGCCCTGGAGTCAGGTAGAGCTAGGCTCAGAGCCCAATCCCTCCACTAAGTGGCCATGTGACCTTAGCAAGTGACACCACCTCTCTGAACCCCAGCCTTGTCTGCTTTTGCATAGGAATAAAGTTGCTTCACAGGCTTGTTGAGAGGTGTAGATGTGAGAACATTTAAACCCTCCCATCTCCACTCTCCAGTTGCTCCCCCGCCCCCGCCCCCACCCATTCTTGCAGGTCAGGGCCTCTGCTTTACAGAGATAGGCCACCTGAAGGGGACTTTCTCGCTCCCCACACCCTGAACCTAGCAAGCCATTGCCTCCCTACCCGTCCTTCTCTCGTCCTGCCCTACTGCAGTGGAGGCAGGGTAATCCTTTGTCTAAGGCAAACTCCTTCTCCTGGGTCTCCCGCCTGGGTGGGCAGGTCAGGGGACAGTGGATGTTCAGGTGTGGAGCTGAGGAGAGAGGTCAGGACTGCACATCAAAACTTTGGAGTCCCCAGCAAATAGGCAGTAAGTCAGTTAAGGATTGTGTTTGGCTTCATGGAGAGGAAAACCCAACCTAACAGTGGCTTAAATGGGGAATGTTTTTTTCAGACAACGATAGGGCTGAGAACGGGCAGTCCAGAGCTCCTTGATGCCATCAGGGACCAGGCTTCTAGCTCTCTACTGTGCTGTTCTGGTGTGTGGCTTTCATCCTTATGCTCCTCACCTCGTGGTCACAAGAGGGCTGCACCACCTCCAGCACTGTGGCCATGGTCTAGGCCAGGAAAAGCAGAAGGGTAAAAGGCAGGAAGCACACACCAGCCGAGCTGGCTCCCTCCCAAATAGCTTTCCCCTGTGCAGCGATTTCTCCTTTCTTATTGCTTACAGCTAGATCACATGGCCACCTCTAGTTGCAGGCAGACTGGGAAATGTACCTTTTTTTGTCCTTCTTCTTATGGTTTAACATGTTTGAAATTGAGGTGTGTTGTACAATCAGTGTTTTATTTTTTCTTCCATATTTTTTTATTATGGAAAACTTCAAACGTACAAGAAGTACAAAAAGTAGTACAGTAAAACCTGCAAAAGCCAGAACCTGTGTAAGGCAGAATCCTGTCAGAAAAGGAAAACTCAAATGTTTACCACTAATACAGAGTGATAGAAAAGTGGTAAGCCTGCACCCTGTCAAAGGCAGAAGACTTGCAAGACCCAAAAAAACAAGGCAGTCCCATTGTGTTCTGGCTCTCACAGGTTTCACTGTGTAATGAGCCTCCATGTAACCATCACCCAGTCTCAATAATTCTCAACACCTGCCCAGTCTTGTTTCAGCTCTACTCCCACCCACTACTCTTCCTCTGATTATCTTCAAGTCAGTCTCAGACATCGTATCAGTTCATCCGTAAATCCTTCAGTAGGCATCTTAGGTTCAGTGGCTTGCCTTAGGTCTGACCTGGGCACTTGGCCTCCACAGCTGAGCTGGGGTTCTGGGTGAGGGACGAAGGGAGAGGAGCTACTGGGTGTTTACCACAGCTGACGGCTAAAGCTTGGAAGAGGACTAAAATGGAAGGAGAGGTCTGGGAAGCCAGCAGTTCTAGCAAAGGAGGAGCAAGGAGAGATTAAAATGGGATCGTCACAGAGGTAGAAGGAAAAGCACAAAAGAACCGTGACTTGGAGCCAAAGAAGGAGCCAGTGCTGGGAGTAACCAACAAGGTCAAGTGAAACAAGGACAGTGGCCATGCAGAGAGTCCCTGGCAGCTATCGTCCAGCAGCCTCCTGCTTTTGGAAGATTCCTGATGTGCTGTGTGGCCCCGCATCACCCACCCCCCGGCCTCACTCCAGCATCTTCTGCAGTACTTGTGTGCCAGGCCCAAAGGGAGGTAGAGAAGCAGAAACAAAGCTGCCATGTCTCCCAGGGCCTTTGTACACAAGACCAGTTTCTCAACTGCTACGAGGAACAGGCTGGCCCTGAGCTCTGCTTGCCTTGAGGGGTCAAAGCTCCACTGGCTGACAGCTTGCCAGCCCACAGACACCTCCGTTTGAAAGTCCGGTCCTTCCAGTGAAGGTGATTGCTTGCCTGTGTTGGAGTGGCTGGAGTGATGTGCCAGTGTGTCTGTCTCCCAGCCGGCTGGGGTCCAGGTTTTCTAAGAGCCCGGTGCCTGCTGAGCAGGGCAGGACACACTCAGAGCAGCTCCAGGATTGAGTGACTGGATGTGAAGGGGAGAGTGGGAAGGAGGCAGCAGGTGACAGGCCCTCTCGCCTGCTTCAGGTGGACCAGCGGGTGCTCCAGGACCTCCTCTCGGAGAAGATGCCCAGGCTGATGGCCCACCTGGGGCAGCACCACGTGGACCTCTCCCTCATCACCTTTAACTGGTTCCTCGTGGTCTTTGCTGACAGTCTCATCAGTGACATCCTCCTCCGGGTCTGGGATGCCTTCCTGTATGAGGGGACCAAGGTAGGGTGCTGCCAAGCGGTGGCCTCCATTCTGCCCCTGGAGAATGGGAAGACAGTGCTCACCTGTCAGGGCTGTGGAGGGCGGTTCCTGAGAACATGGCTCTGTAAACTGTAAAGTGCTTTGTGTACATGAGGGGAAGTGGTGGTGCTGCCTCTGAAGGTTGCTTCCTCAGGCTGGGGAGATGGCATGAGCCTGATCAGGAGGCACATCCCTGTCCCATCCATTGCCCCTCCAGCCGTCTGGGCACCTCCTTCTCCTCCTGTTTACACTGTACTCTGAACTGGGCAGCTAGAGCTAAGGTTCTCGGCCCAGCTCTGCCACTGACCTTGCTGGGAGACCCTGGACAGGCCCTTCCCTGCATCCCAACCCATTTCCCCACTGTAGCTTAATATTGCCCCTTATAGTTTATAGGGCACCTTCAGATCTGCCATTTCATTTGATTCCTGCCAAAGCCCCATGTAAAGACGTGGTGTTACCCCATTCGGTCCAACAAAGGCAACACCTCGCCCAAGGTCACGGACAAGTGAGGGCAGACCTGGGACTCACGTCCAGATCCCCAGATTCCAAGCTCAGTGTTGACCTGCCCCCATGGGGTATCCCACCACCCCCGGTGACCTCCCTCCACCCACATACCTCTGCAGCCTGCCCAGCGGCTCCCCACAGTGCCTAGGTCCGTGGTTTTCCTCCCTTGGTTGATTGCCTGCCCTGGCCCCCATGTCTACCTGAGCCCCAGTTTGCCCCTCAGGTGGTGTTCCGCTATGCCTTGGCCATTTTCAAGTACAACGAGGAGGAGATCCTGAGGCTGCAGGATGGCCTGGAAATCTACCAGTACCTGCGCTTCTTCACCAAGACCATTGGCAACAGCCGGTGAGAATCCACCACTGCCCCCTCCACTGCCCACTCCGCCACGCCCACCACCCACTCAAGCCCCAGAACACATAGTGGAGGCTAGGCTGATATTTGCCAAGCGGAGGCTTGTTAGTGATACTACCCCCATTACAGCTTAGAAATCCTTAGGGAAGCCCACTGCCTTAGTGGTCCAGCTGTCCCCTAACACAGCGTGTGAGGCCGCCATGCAGTTTCAGTTCTTGCCCACCTTCCCTTGCCCCCAACATTCGTGCCCCACAATGCTGCCAAACAACCATTTGAGTTCCTAGAATAATCCCCACCCCTGAGTTTTTACCCTTACAATTTCTTTTACTTAAATATTCCTTGCCCCTTGGCCCTTTCACTCACCACCAGGATCTTCTCTTCCTGTCTAAATTCTAGCCATTCCTCAAAATTTAGCTCACATGTTGCCTCCTCCAGGAAGTCTTCCTTGATCAACCCTTCCTTCCTGGGTTAGGTGCCCTTCTTATGATCTTGGACAGCCCTGAGCTTCCTCCTGCCTCAGTACATATCACCCTGGGTGGAAACTGTCTCTTTTCTCATTGTTAACCCCCAGAAGGCGGGCTCCCTGAGGGTGGGGCCAGGGCTCTGGGCATGACCCTCAAGGTCCTCAGCCACGTTGGCAGAATAAATGCAGGGGTGTTTGGGAAGGTGAGATGAACCCAAGCTGGGTGGGACACTGCTCCAGCTGGCTGCCCTCCCCACAGGAAGCTGATGAGCATCGCCTTCAACGACATGAACCCCTTTCGCATGAAGCAGCTGCAGCAGCTGCGGACGGCCCACCGGGAGCGGCTGGAGGCTGAGCTGCGGGAGCTGGAGCGGCTCAAGGCTGAATACTTGGAGACCCAAGCCTTCCGGGGCCGAGCAGTGCCCGAGGGCTGTGGCAGCGAGGACGAGGGCGAGGGTGAGGTGGAGGCCTGACTTGGCCACTTGCACTCCTCAGAGCCCTTTCTCACATTTGGCTGGCAGGCCCACTAAGGGCAGGCATGGACCAGGGGTCCAGCCCCAGGGAGCCTTCTCACCTGTCACCCTGGGCAAGTGCTTCCTCTCTCTGGGCATCAGGTGCCCCTGTTGGGACATTGTCTGCTGTGAAGCCTCTGCTTGGGCTACCTCTTTGTGGACACATACCCAGAGATGCCACCTCTTTCTCACCTCTCCCACAGAGCACTTTACTATGCAGGCCAGCAAGAGTGCTATCTTCATAGGATAATCTTGAAAATTCTCTTAAGTTATATCTATGTAAAACATGTAAACACTGGAAAAGTTCACAAGTTTTAGAACTTAAATAGTTCTCAGTAACCAATTGTTCCCAGATGGTCCCAGGGCACAAGGTGTCCCACCTCTAGGGCCTTCCCAGCCTGGGACATCTGTGGCTGCTGTTTCTGTGGGTGTGTCTGCAGGACCATCCTCCCTCCTGGTTCCCATGGAGCTGAGCCCTGCACTTTAGGGTTTCTGCCTTTCTGTGTGGCAGCTCCTCCCCAGTGCTGGCGGGGACAGTGTGCCAGGCCTGGCCCCCTGGGTACCTGACGCCTGTTTCCCAAGCCTTGTGCCTATGCCCTCCTTTCTACTCCAGCCTGTTTTGGGGAGTTTGCAGGGAAAAGTCCCCTACCCCCCACCAAAGGGAACTTTGTGTGGGGATTGAGCAGAGAGCCCTGGAGCAGCCATCTCTCTCTGGTCTTCTACTGCCAGCCTCACAGGCTGGGGCAAGGAGAGGGAAGAGGTGGTACGCGGAACAGTGCTGCAGCCTGTAGCCAATTCAGGCTTGGCTCAGTATAGCACCCACCGTATGCAGGAACTGGGGCTTTCGTGTCCCCGATCCAGTTTTGGTTCTTCTGGGCCCTTCTGGGTCCTTCCTCAGCAGACAGGCTTCTCCTACCCCTGCAGGGGGTCAAGTTTGTGCAAGTGATTTTGGTAACTCATTTCTCAGCAAAGCCTGTGATTGTCTGGTATAGCCTTGGGCTTGGCTCTCTGGTATAAAGGACTGGGTTGGGGGTGGGGGCCTCACATAGAAACCTCCTTTCTCTGGCAAACCACCCAGGATTAGGTGAAATGCCCTTGAACCTCCTAGCTCTGACCGGGGAAAAGGGACAGGCCCTTCAGTAGCCCTGGCTGGTCTCTAGCCCCTTCTGTCACCCACAGGTGTGAGCTTGAGATGTTGGCACACCAGGTGCCCACTACCCCCACACTGTGCCCCCCACACAGCCCTGGGGTGGGCACACACAGAGCTCCTTTCTCCCACATTCACATGGGCTCCTGGCTGGCCCCAGAGCCCCCATTTCCCCTAAATGCCCCACTCTGGGGCTTGACTGTCTCTCATTTTTACAAAACTTTTTTTTTCCCACATGCTGAGGCCCTTCTACCACAAACCTGCACCCATGAGGCCTGATGGTGGTGGGAGAGCGTCCTGGGGGGTCCTGGCTGCACCCCTGGTAGGCTGAGTGCTATAACCCTCAGGACCATCATCCAGTGACTGACAAGGGCTCAAGTCTCAGGGCTCTCAGGAGGGTTAAAGAGGATGATCCAGTGCTGAGCTGTGCCTGGCTCAGCAGGCCTGAGACCTAGAGAAGGCTCAAGGCTCCAGGGAGACTGGCCCAGGGTGGTTACTCTAACCCCAGCCTTGAAGCTCAGACCCCTCCTTAGCAAAACAATGGGCAGTGGGCATCGGGGCTGCTGTGTTTTCCTGTGAACTGCACCTTCCTCCTCCTTCTCCCCTTCCTACTCTTTTTTCTTCTGCCCCTTCCTGCTCTGACCCTCCTTGCTTCTTTTTCCCTTCTCCTTCCCTTCCTCCCTCTCTGCCTTCCCTCACCTAGTCTCCCCTCCCCTTCCACTCCTGCCTTTCTCCCCTCCTGTCCCAGTTCAAACTCACCCAGAGGCTCGGAAGGACAGAAGACCTGTCAGTCTGCTCCGGGAAATCTTTACAGGCTAGGAAACCCTGTGGGCCAGTTCCACCCTGTCCTGTAGTCGCTGTAAGTCAGAATCAACTGGACAGCACACAATAACATCCCCCTTCTCACCTTCCCCCTGCTCCTCCCCACTTTTCTTCTCCCCTCCTTCACCCTCTCCCCCTTCCTCCTGCGACCACCACCACCAGGCAGAGGAGACACTGCCCAGAGGTAGGTGACAAGACCTCTCCCTTCCCCTACTGGGGTGGGGCGTGGGGGTGCTTTACAGTTGACCCAGCACTGTGTTCCCGGCCTGGCTGCGCTTCAGAATCACCTGAGTAGCTTTCTTCAGCGATTGCCAGGCCCTGTGCTCAGAGCCTCTTCTGGGGTTGGAGTGGCCTGATAGACCAGGAGAGTGGAAACCCCAGGACAGGGAGTCAGTCCTGCAGCACCACTCACCCCAGGCCAACCGGGTTCATAGAGGAGACCAAGGCTCACAGAGGTTAACTAACCTGCCAGATGTCACACAGCCACTGAGTTGCTGAGCTACACTCAAACCCCAGGGCCCTGACTATAGAACCAGGGAGGGACCCCCCAGCTCACCTGGCTGGAGCCTGGAATGCCTCCCCCAGGGGCCCAAGGGGAAGGGCAGGGGTCAGCCTCAGGGTTGGTGGCGGGCCCATGGGGCAAAGGAAAATGAGAGGAAAACTTAACCGTCACCCCAAGGTGGAACTGCAGTGCTGTTGTCCAAGGAAAGGTGGACATCCACGTGGGAGCGAGGATGTAGCAGGGACTCGTGGGGGAGGGGTCACACCCTGAGAAAGTCTGAGGCTGCCTGAAGCTGTGGCTGCTCTTCAGGAGCCTGCCCACCCTCCCCCTGCTTTTCCTGGAGGGCGTTTGGGGCCCACCCTGGTGTCAGGTTCCTGGCCCTGCACCACAGCTGTTGCCCCCATCCCCAGGGGCTGTTCTTGGCAGGGGACCTGATCCCTCTCGGCCCCACCTTCCTACCCCAGGGGATGGAACCTCATGCTCAAAACATCCCTCCCCCAGACACAAAGCCTCTGCTTTATAGATGGGGAGCCACAGGCAGAGGGGAAAGGCGCTACTCAGGCAACCTCTGCCTCAGGCGACATCCCAGGAATAAAGGGACAAGTCACAGGTGGAAGAAGGAGGGGGCTCTTTGGAGGGCCACCCTACCATGTGAGATGTGCATACTCATTCCCACGGAATTCCTGTGTTCAGGGCTGTGGTCCCCCAACCTTGGGGCGGGAGCATCTCCAATTTGCAAGAGGCCCTGGAGGGGGTCCCGCCCCCTTGTAGTCCTTTCTGACACTTTGGGTACCCAAAGGAGATAGGGCTGTGAAGCCCATCCCTGTGGGGAGGATTGAGGCCTTGGTCCTGGAGAAAGGACGATGCAGTGAACCTGCAGGGTGGGTGAGGGGAGAGACCTGCAAGTTTTAGGGAGGCAGCTGTGGATGGTTAGCACACAGTGGCGAGTTCCCTATCTCTAGAGGTATGCAGGCAAGCTCGGATGGGGATGGGAGTGGGGACGGGATACCGGGACTGGGGGCCATTTTAGACAGAAGGAAGCTCTCTGAAATCTGGCTCCATGCCCCATACACGGAAACTCACCTCACAGGCCCTGTCTGACCCCTCATTCCGTATTGTACAGAAAACTCCATGTGAGGCGGGGGGGTGGAGAACTCACCACCCTCTCATACGCACGCTCGTGTTCTGGTCATGCACAAGTGCCCACACATGGCAGGTTAAACAAAGCTGGCCATGTTGATGCACCCGAAAGAAGGAGCCGGTTTCCTGCCCCATCCCAATCAGCAATAAGGGCCAATAGAAGATAGTGGCAGATGGGCCCAGCTTTGGAGCCAGACCTGCTGTGTGGCTTCCTAGTTAGGAGTCCCTTGGCAGGTTATCCCCGCTCTGCTCTGGGTTTCCTTCCTCCTAAGCAAGGGATGGCGGAGGGGCAGGGGACTGTGTTCTCAAAGGAAGCACAGTGGAGTGTGTGTCAGTTTCTGCTGGCTGATGAATCCCTCTTTGCCCCCCACCCCCACCCACACACACACAAATTCAGCAACCCTGTGAAGGGTCCTGGGGTGCGTCTAATGCAGACGCCTGCAATGGGTATCCCTTCTAACCCCTCTGTCTATATGCACATGGCCCCCACAGGAAAACCAGCCTTTCCCCCAAACAGTGCCAGCCACCAACCACCGTGTCACAGGATAGGAAGATGCAAATACAAGGCACCTCCAGGGGCATCTGGGAAGGCTTCCTAGGGAAGGAACTATTGGTGCTGGGCCTAGAAGGATGATGGGAGATAATGCTGGGGGAACAGAATTCCTGGCAGGGGGGACAGTGTGAGCAAAGGCACAGAGGTGTGACAGTGGAGGGTGAGTGGCTTATGGGGTGGGGGTGGGGGGATGGTGCACTGGAGAGGCTGGCCCATGCCCTAGATGGATTAAGATTTTCAGATGGCTTAGCTTGGGAAAGGTTATGGTGTCCACCTACCAGATGTAATTCAAAATAAAAGCAATATTGAACCACGAGTGTAAGGAATTCCTACAACGTTGTTTTTGTCCATATGCTTTTTTATCAAATATCCAACTCTTTCATGCTGGTGCCCAAAGCAAGCATGCATTTGGTCTGTCTACTGGGCAGTCCGGGTCAGGTGGAGGCTTTGAGGGCCATAGGCAGGGAGCCCATTCAGCTCTGGACCAGAGGAGTGGCCCAGTGAACAGTGAACACAGTCACAGGGAGATAATCAAGAGCCCCCAAGTACTTAGTCACTCTAAGCCTCAATTTTGTTATCTGTAAAATGGGGATAACAGTAGTAGCTTAATAAAAGGAATGGTAAGATTAAATGAAATAATATATGTAAACTAGTGCATAGTAGGGAGCCTTAGTGGCACAGTGGTTAAAGTGCTCAGCTGCTAACTAAAAGGTCAGTGGTTTGAACCCACCAGTCACTCCCTGGGAGAAAGATGTGGTGGTCTACTCCCATAAAGGTTACATCCTTGGAAACCCTGCGGGGTAGTTCTGTGCTGTCCTGTAGGGTCACTAGGAGTCTAAAATCGACAGCAGTGGGATGTCAAAGGGTGGGGCCACAGCCTCCTAGGTTTCAAAGAGTCAGATATTCACCGACTTCGTTCCAGAGTGTGGGACTGCTGTTCATGAATGCCAGGGGGGATAGGGCTGGATCTGCTGCCCAAAGCTGAGGGGGTGGGGCTGCCATACCCAAAGGGCAGAAGAATGGGGCCTGCCAGGGCCAAGGTGGGTAGGGTCACCACTCAGATGGATTAGGAGAATGGGACCACCCAAAGCCAAAGGACCTGAGTACCACCAAGAAAGAAGAGCAGAGAGCGGAGCGCCTCCTTTGGACCTGGGATCCCTGTGCCGAGAACCTCCTAGACCCAAGGGAAGATTGATGCCAAGACACTTGGAGATCTCCAAGGGATGCTGGGCCCACAGATGTTAAAAGGAGACAATAACTTTCCCCCAAAGCCGACAGAGAAAGCCTTCCCCTAGAGGTGGTGTCCTGAATTCTGACTTCTAGCCTTCTAAACTGTGAGAAAAATAAATATGTTTGTTAAAGCCATACACTTGTGGTGTATCTGTTACAGCAGCACTATATAACTGGATAACTCACTCAACAAATACGTATAGTGTCCCACTATGTGCCAGTTCTACTCTGTCATATAGGGTCGCTATGAATCAGAATTGATGGCACACAACATGTACCAGACACTGTTCTAGGTCCTCGAGATACACCACTGAACAAAACAAAAATCTCTTCCCAGGACAGGTGTGGTGAGGTGTCCATGAATTTGGGCTTGGGAACGATGTTGCCTTGGGTTGAATTATTAGCTGTGTGATCTTAAGTGAGTTACTTAACCTCTCAGTGCCTCAGCCTCCTTATGTGTAAAGTAGGTGATAATAGGCTTGGGGGAAAGTAAAGTAACGCATACAGGGTGCCTAGAACAGTTCCTGGCACATAGTGAGTGCCGAATAAATGATAACCAAAAAACCAAACCCATTGCCATTGAGTCGATTCCGACTCATAGTGACCCTATAGGACAGAATACAACAGCCCCATAGGGTTTCCATAGGTGGATTCGAACTGCCGACCTTTTGGTTAACAGCCACATGCTTAACCAGTGTGCCACCAGGGCTCCCAATAAGTGATAAAAACCAAACCAAACCCATTGTTGAATCAATTCCAACTCATAGTGACCGTATGGAACAGAGTAGAACTGCCCCGTAGGGTTTCCAAGGAGTGCCTGGTGGATTCAAACTGCCGACCTTTTGGTTAGCAGCCATAGTTCTTAACCACTATGCCACCAGGGCTTCCCCAATAAGTGACAGATGGTCTTAAAAGGTCGGACCTGACTAGCAGGGTTTCAAGTTACCTCCCCGTCGCCTACCCTTCTCGAGATCCCAAAGTCGGTGAGACTGGGCATCAGCGCCCCCTCCTGGCTACCGAGAGAAGAGAGTCCCCGCAGACACTCATCGGGCCTCCCTGTTCTTTTCATGTGGGAGGATTGGAAGCCTCACTTATCACCCTGAGAGTTCCGGTTTATAGAGGGCTTCTCCCGTGCCAGGCTCTGCGCGCGCTCTTTGCCTGGCCCGGATCGTTTCATCTGATTCTTAAACAACTTTCTGGGGCAGACAAGGTTACCGTCTCCATTTCACAAAGGGAAACTGAGGCTTGGGGAGGTACAGACCCTTGCCCCATGCCACGCAGCGAGAGACCGGCGGGACGTGAAGCGTGCCCCAATCACTGCAGAGTGTGCGCGCCGGTGTGCGCGCCTGTTTTGTGAGCGTGTGCGCGCCCCGAGACCAGCCCCGGGGAGCCCGGAGCGCGGAGGGGGAGCGGGGAGGAGGGTTGGCCAGCGCGACTCCGCGGGACCGGCAGGCGGGGCTTCGGCCCAGCCTTCGCCCCACCCGCCGGCCCCGCCCTCAGGCTGCGGTGGGAGGAGGAGGCAGCGCTGGGCGCTGGGACTCGCCGGGCGGCGAGGAGCGCGGAGCGCGGAGCCGGAGCC
>NW_004443952.1:22571964-22610339 GCF_000243295.1 Trichechus manatus latirostris
GGCTGCGGTGGGAGGAGGAGGCAGCGCTGGGCGCTGGGACTCGCCGGGCGGCGAGGAGCGCGGAGCGCGGAGCCGGAGCCAGACGCCGCCGCCGCCACTGCCACCTGCGCGGCGCTCAGCAAGGTAGGGCGGCCCCGCACTGCGCCTTCACAGTCTGTGCGATGGGGGGCGTCGGGTGGGACGTATGTGCTGCGCCTCCCCAGCTGCAGCTCCCGGGGAGGGATGCTGGGGATCGGCGCGCCCCTAGGGGCCCGACGGGGCACGGGGCAGCCCGGCTTCCAATCCCTCCGTGTGACCTTGCACAAAGCACTGCTCCCGTACAGGCCTCAGTTTCCCCCTCGGGAAAGCGGGCGCAGTGGTGGCTCGCTTCTCTCCGAGCTATTGGCAGCAGCAGCCCCCAGGTCCAGCCTCCTGACGGTCGGGACCCGGATGGGGGCTGTCTGCACCGCCCACCCCTCCCTCCTGCAGTGAGGGCTGTTCGCCCAGGGCTCGGAGAGCCGGCCCCGACAGGCCCCCGTGTGGTCCCAGATTCCCGCGGTACTCGTATTGGGTCCTTCCTTCCCCTTGGCTGGTGACCTGCTGGGCTTCAGCTACCCGATCCGGGAGGCAGTGAGGAGGCTGGGCAGAGTCGAACCCCAGCTCGCTGCCCGCCTGGGCTTGCAGGTCGGGGCGGTCAGTGTCTGTCTGCCAAGACCGGCTTTCCCTTCTGGGACTGGGGAGCCTGGGCTGGAGGTGGCCGCCGGACCCTCGGCCACCAGCCTGCGTGGACCGTACCCATGCGTGTCCCCACCACCTGGACTTAGGGAATGGTGTAGGATAGCCCCATCCCCTTCCCCATCCTGGTCTGGTGCTGGCGCCCAGCCCTGTATCCCAGCCTTGGCTCACGGCCACGCATGGACCACAGAGCAGCAACAGCACCAAGAGGCCTGTGTCTGCGTGGGGTTGGGGCGTGGGGCACAGCACGTGTCTGAGGGAGTGTGGCCCCAGGCTCTGGGTAAAGAAGACCTCGGATATCTATTCTCAGCCCTTCCAGAACATAACATCCCCACCCGAAGGTCCTGCTGCCGGGTTGTACACAGGGCGCTCTCCAGCTCTGAAGGCGGCTTAACACCCAGCTAGAATCTGCCCCTGAACTAGTGCTGCTCTGGGCACGCAATGTCCGACCTCCCTCCCCACCATGGGCAGTGATCAGATCCCTTAAATCTGCCCACCTCCAGGCTGAACAGCTCCAGGTTGAGCACTGTGTCTCCAGTCAGAGCCAAAGGGAGCAGAGGCGGGGAGAGGGAGCTGAATTAGCTGAGGTCTGCCCCAGAGTGGACTGTGGGGCCTTCTCGAAGTCTGGGGCCTGTCCTGAACCTACCTGTGCCTAAGGACAGCAATGTGCTGCCCCTTAGCTGTCTGGATGGAGAGGAGGACACAGAGCCCCTCCAGGTCTACCCTGTCCACAGTCATCCTGCCTCTCCAATCCTCTTGCCCTGTTTGAGGAAGCAGCTTCTGGGAAGCGATTCTGGGCCTTCTGGTCTCCGTTGTCCTCCTCATGACCTGCCTCTCACCCAGGGGCTTCTTACAGCCAAAACAAGGGAAGGGCAACCTGGGAAGGGAGGGGCCACCTGGGAAGGGAGGGGCCACCTGGACAGGTGGTAAGCTCTGCATCATCAGGGGTGTGATGGATGAGCACTTGCTGAGACTGACCAACCTTTGACCCTAAGTCACTGAGATTCTAGGGCTAAAGTAGAGTGACCATGACCTTGCCCTCCAGCCGTGGTGGAAGCTGCACAGGACTTGGGGCTGGACCACAAATGAGTGTTGTTATACCCTCATAAAAGCAGACTAAGTATACATGCTGTCACTCAAGCATAGTAGCTCCAATGCACAGGCTTAAGTGCTACCTAAGTCTCTTGTCATCTCTACATGTGTATCATCTTGACCCCATTTTCCTGCTCAGCTAGTCCAAGCCATTTTGGCCTGATTTAGGGACATGGCAGATTCGAGTTATTGAAAAGTCATCCTATAGTAATAATTTAAAAAGGCACCATGGAATTATGGAATGTCTGCGCTGAAAGGGATCTTAAGAAATCCTCTCACCCAACCCCCTCATTTTAAAGATAGGCATCTCCTGCTGCCAGAGGGGACGTGACTTGGCAGAAGTCATACGGCAAACCAGCAACCGAGCCCACAAATTCTGATTCCAACACCATACAGCAAATGAAAAGTTTGTATTTTTTCCTGTAAAATTAGCAAAAATAAATATAAAAGGGTAAAATTTTATGCTGGCGAAGCTGTAGGTATTCACCCAGGTTTTTTAATTTTGTAGACCAATCTGTCTCTCAGCTTGTTACAAAAGTTCATGAAAATGACTCTATCTGCCCTTTGCTCCTAGTATTCTACTTTGGGAACTTTACCCTAAGGAAGTAACTGGAAAGAAATGTGCATAGTGCTGTTATTTATAAGAAGTTATAGTGAAGAAGCTTTCAGCGTTTTATTTGAGGTCAAATAGGCATTTCATTTGAAAAGTACAGCTTAAAAACTAGTGACACCAAAGCTTACATTGCCAGAGTCTGGAAGCAACGGGGTCCAGAGGAAAGGCCCCACTGGATGACCCTGGGTCAATCCCTTCCCCTCTCTGGACCTCACTTTTCCCATCTGTGAAATGGGGGCAGACTCAGTGATTGCTGAATTTCTTTCATCTCTGACAACCCATGTTCTAGACATGGCAACTGTAACTGAAGCCTTTTATTGGAAGGATCAATGATCACGGTGATAGCCAAAGGACTGTTCCAGCCGTGCTCCCCCATCATTAAATGAATCCCTTTAGAGGCAGGCTGCTAACTGAAAGGTTGGCAGTTCAAACCCACCAGCTGCTCCGCAGGAGAAAGATGTGGCAGTCTGCTCCCGTAAAGATTACAGCCTTGGGAAACCTATGGGGCAGTTCTCCTCTTTCCTGTAGGGTCGCTATGAGTTGGAACTGACTCAACGGCAATGGTGGTTGTTGTTTTTAGAGGCAGGCAGCTAGCTTTGTTCCTGGGAAGGGGTTGCAGCCTTAAAGTTTTGCTATTTCCAAATAGCCAGAAGCTGGCTTGTTTTAGAGCTTGGTGTGTTTTTGTTTTTATCTTCTCTACCAAATCTAAGGGGTTAGATTTTTCAGGAGGACCAGAAAACAATTCAGCAGGACTCTTCATTTGTTTTAAGCCTATAGTTTGTGTCTTGCCTCCTTCAGAATAGACTGGAGGTGCTCTGCAATCACAGCCCTGTCTGAAGGTCCAGGAGCAGGTGACTTCACTTCTGTGGGCAGATGTTTATTGGGTTCCTGCTGTATACCAGGCCCTGAGGTGCGTCCCTGGGTCCCACAGGCTGCTGTGAGAAATATATTAGGTTAAAACACATGAAATGGCCAATATCCAGCTGTTTTTGACTGACAAAATATGGTAATTTCATTTGGTTCAGCTTAAATGGAAAAAGATATAATTAAAGAGCAGTGTGTTCTTTCCTGTAATTGAGAAATGGGCAAGGTACTGTGGGGACTAAGAAGGTATGATTATGAGCTTGGGGAGGTCAAGGGGGAAGTATGTGTGAATCTGGTTTTTCAGAAGTAGATTGCCAGGTCTTTCTTCTAAGGTACCTCTGAGTGGACTTGAACCCACAAACTTTCAGTTAGTAGCTGAGCACGCTAACCATTTGCACAACCAAAGATCCTAATGATAATAGCTAATATTTATTGAGTACTTAAGGAGTCCTGGTGGCGCAACGGTTAAGTGCTGGGCTGCTAACTGAAGGGTTGGCGCTTCGAACCTGGCAATCTGCTCCTGTAAAGATTACAGCCTAGGAAACCCTATGGGGCAGTTAGTTATACTCTGTGCTATAGGGCAGTATGTGTCAGAATCGATTCAACGGCAATGGGTTTTTGGTGGTTTGGTCTTTCCTTTAAGAAAACAAATGTACAGAGAAACTAAGTAACTTGCCCCGACCAAGTCACACAGAGAAGCTGGGGCTTTTAGTCAAGGGCAATAGGGAGCCATGGAAGGCTTTTGAGCAATGTTAGCATGATTCCTTGGGGGTGGATTGGAGGCAAGGGAATGCTGTGGGAACAGTCCAGGCCTGAGGTGATGAAGTGGGTGAATGAGGGGGCAGAAGATCAACAGAGCTTGGTGCTAGCAGTTGGGTGGTGAGTCCCGGGCCAGGCAAGGAGGAAGAGGAAGCCAGGAGCTTATTTAACAAACAGTTACATAGTATTTCTTATGTGCCAGGCACAGTAAGATTTTACATACATTAACCCAACAGTCCTTGTAACAACCTGTAAAGTCAGTACTATTACTATCCCCATTTTTTAAAATGGGTGTATTTTATTTATGTAAATAATATCTCAATAAAGTTAATTTACAAAGAAAGTATATCTGTTTCTTCCATTATAAATTTTTGTTGAAAATCTGGAATTTAGAAAAAGACAGAAAATAAATTACCCATATCTTCTTCTTTCCTCATCTCAGATAATCAATAGAAAGATTTTAGTGTATTTACTTTCAGTCTTTTTTCTATTATTATCCCATTTTACAAATGAAGACACTGAGGCCCTAAGTGATTTGGGCAACATGCATCTGAGCCCATGACATCTGGCTCCAGTGTCCAGGCTCTCAATCACCATGCTATACTGCCTATTAACCCTGGAATGTCAGAGGTGGGTTCCACTGAGACACACCCCCTACCCTTTCCACTTCTTCATCCCTCCACCTTCCTACTCCTTCTACCTCCGCCACCGTTTCACAGATGGAGAAAGGCAGGGCTTTGCCCAGCATCTCTCAGCCAGTGGGGAGCTGATATGTGAAGTCTCATTCAAATAAGAAATAGGTACTGAGAACTTGTGCTGGGTTGATGTGACAGCTGCTTCCAGCCTGGCCTGGAGCCTGGAGCTTGCAGGGGACTGGCAGGTGGCATGACCTGCTCACAGGGAGTGCGGGGGATTGCCAGGGTAGGCCTGTATTCCTTGGGCCTAAGGGTCTCAGCCCTCCAGCTGGCCCTGAGTAGAAAGTGACTAGGTGATGGAGAGAGAGAGTTTGGGACTTTGCCAAGGCTGCAGGTGCCCTGGGACTTGTCACCTGTACTCTGACTGTGCATTTATTTCTGGCCCTGGTGCCAGCAAACTCCCGGGGCCTCATCTGCTGCCAAGGAGGGAGCCCTGGCTTTCAGCCTCAGCTCAGCTTCTGGGTGGCTTTGGGCCAGGGTCTTTCCCTCCCCACCCGCAAAGTGGCATCATAATGGTACCAGCTGCATGATGAAGTCAGATGCACATGAAGGCGCTTGCACAGGGCGTGGCATGTGGACAGTACTCAGTAAAAGGCCGACTATTGTTGTGATTCCTGAGGCCACCCCAGGGTGCTGGCCCAGGCTGGGGGATTGAGCCCACCCCAGCCACAGCCCCCTCCTGGACCCTTCACCTTCACACCTGGCCAGGTGGGGCCCAGCCAGTACAGAAGGAAACGGAAATGAACCTCAGGCAGTGGTTTGAAGTCCAGGATTGCAGACAACAAAGGACACAGTGGAAGAAAGAACCCACGCCTCTAAGGAGGGAGAGCTTGGTCTGAAGCCTAACCTAGTCACTGACGTGCTCTGTAGGCAAGTCCTGTCCTTTCTCTATGCCTCAGTGTCTTCACCCATAAAATGGGAGAATATTCCCTGCTCTGATAATCAGAATGATCTTCACCCACCGACCATCTATCAAGCTCTTTCTATGGCTAGGTACTGTGGAGAAAGATAAGCCAGACCACTGCTGCCTTTAAGGGCTCACAGCCTGATGGGAGAGGCTGCTATGACAGGGGAAGCTAAGGAGCTGTGAGCGCTCAGAGGAGGCGCGTGTAGCCCCTTGGAGTGCAGTGAGGGTGGGGGTCAGGGAAGGCTCCTTGGAGAAGGTGATCCCTAAGCTGGGTCACTGTTGGGATTTGGAGTCACTGAGACTACAAAGGGGAGGACATTAGAAAAGTCACACCCCGTCTCTGAGCCTCAGTTTCTTCGCCTATAATATGGGGGTAATAAGTACCTGCTCTGCCTAATTTATAGGGTTGTTATGAGGCTCAGAATTTGATAGAGGTTATGGAAGCACTTCGTTGTTGTTGTGTGCCGTCGAGATGGTTCCAACTCACAGCGACCCTATAGGACAGAGTGGAACTGCCCCACAGGGTTTCCTAGGCTGTAATCTTTATGGAAGCAGATTGCCAGGTCTTTTCTTCCATGAAGCAGCTGGTGGGTTTGAACCGCCAACCTTTTGGTTAGTAGCCAAGCATTTTAACCACTGCACCACCAGGGATTCTTGGAAGCACTTTATGAACTGTAAAATGATAGGCATCTGTTCATTGTTGCTTTATTGTGATTTCTCAAGCCTCTGGGGGGTTAGGGAACTACCAGGTCAGTGTCTGGGTCAGGAGAACTTCCGGTCTGTTTTGAAAGGCCTACAATCAAATCCAGCAAGGATAGGGTGCCATTAACCTCACACTCTTGATTTAAGAGCTCTAGAGTATTTCTGTGTCAGGGTGTGGCTTAGCTCGGAGGGTTCTGGGAGGGGACGCCCTGAAGGCAGCCATGATCCAATCACAACCATGAAAGGGGGGACATGTGTGTCATGAAAACCATCCGTGGCCTAGAACACCCAACCGAGGGCAGAGGCCTGGGTGCTCTGTGGTACACAGCAAACGAGGGTGGGATCAAGCTTCTGGGGACCTGACTGAGGGGCTGTGGGTACCTGTCAGGTGAAGGATGGAGGAAAAGGGTGCACCGTGGGGTCCCTGAGAATGAGGGCAAGACAGTCAGTGTGGAGAGAGGTCTGTGATGGGTCGGTGACTGAAAAAGCAGGTAACAGAGCATTATGCATGGAATGAGCCTGTTTGGGTTTGAATGGGAGTAAAGAAAAATACCCAGACAGATACACATCAAACTGTTAACCTGGTTATCACTAAGTGGTAGAATTTTGTTTGTTTTCTTTTCTGCATTTTGAAATTTTTTTAATTAATATTTTATTGTGCTTAAGGTGAAAGTTTACACAGCAAATTAGGTTCCCATTTAACCATATCTACACAAATTATTCAGTGATATTGGGTACATTTTTCACAATGTGTCATCATTTTCATTACTCCTTTCTGGTTGCACCATTCCCGGTACTCCGGTTTCCCTGCCCCCTTACCTTCTCATCTGTGCTTCGGAGTAATTTTTGACCATTTGGTCTCCTATACATGATTACTCACCGGTGACATCCTTTATTTTATGAGCCAATCTGGTATTTAGCTGAAAGGTGACCTCAGGGGATAGTTTCAGTTTTAGGTTTAAAGCGTATCTCGGGGTAATTGTCTTGGGGAGTCCTCTAGTCTCAACCCTTCCAGTAAGTCTGGACTTTTTAAGAATTTGAATTCTGTTCGACATTTTCTCTACTGTTCTATAGAGATCCATCTGTAGCCCCGATCAGAATGGTCGGTAGTGGTAGCTGGGCACCATCTAGTTCTTCTGGTCTCAGGGTAGATGAGGCCATGGTTCATGTCAACTGTTAGTCTTGTAGACTACTTTCTTCCCTGAGTCTTTGGTTTCCTTCTTTCTCTTCTGATCCCGACGTGCATTTTGAAATTTTTATATGCAATAGACGTTTTATTTCTATAAGGATTTTGAAGATATATATTTATACATACATACATTATAATTGTAACGTAGATAGTATAATATCCAGGCCAGTCTGACATCACTAGGCTTAGGGGCATGAGAAGGAGGCACGTACAGCATGGGAACTTGGGGACACCTGGCTGACACCCCAGTGCTGGCCTTACAGAGCAGCTGGAGAAGCACTTGGGAGCAGGTTCTGGGGATGGCTTCATGAAGGAATCACACTGGAGGAGAAGTGACTGGGGACCTCTGAAGGAGGGCTCTAGGACTCTCTCCTTAGGACAGAGACTGGGGTCTTAGGTGACTGCCAGCACAGTCAGCACTATGACCAGGCTGCCCCAGTAGGAGCATGGGGTTAGAGGGAGGGTCCTGCTGGAGTTTGGGCACCCTCTGACCAGGCCTGGGACAGCCAGGACAGGGATAGTGGAGTGCAGGCTGGGGAGGGACCGAGCCTTCAGCTGCAGCGATGCTTTGGGGCTCCAGGTGAATGTAAGGCCTCAGCCAACTCTTACCCCCCAGTGGTGCACAGTTTTGGTCCTTGATCCCTGAGGCTCTCACAGACCCTCCAGCCTGTTTGGGAAGAAAGTAAGAAACTGAGCTCCTGCCCACTCCATTGAAGGCAAGGCACCATCTACTGGGAGATGGGCCATTATTTTATAATCCATTAATAAAGAAAAAATGGCAAGCAATTAAACTCTGATTATAAATTACATCCCGGTTTTAGAGATGTTAAAATATAAAAAACTGTGTCTTAGGACCAATAAAACATGACATGTTTAAGACTCCACACTAGACTCTTAATGTATATTCACTCATTTAATCCTCACAGAAACCTCATGGGTAGATAGTCTTATCCTCTTATTACAGATGAAGAAACAGGGCCCAGAGAGGTTAAGTAGCTTTCACCAGGTCACACAGCTGGCAAGAGACAGAGCTGGAATTTGAACCGTGCTCTGGCTCAGATCTCACTGCTTTTTCTCGCGTGGTCCCATGAAGAAAAGGCTCCAGAGTCCTGGCCCTTGGGAAGAAGAGAATGTCCACATTATAGAGTGAACACATGCCAGTTCAGAAGTGCCCCAGTGGACTAGTCATTAAATGCTTGATGCCTTGAGCTAACCGAGGAAGCCTGGAGGAGGGCTGGAAGGATAACGGACAGGAAGGAGCTTTGAGAGCCCCTGTCTGGGTCCTTAGCCTCATCAAGGTTATGACCATTACCAGGAGCAGCCTGGCCTGTGGCCCATCCTCAAGAGAAGCCTCAGAGACCCACTCCACACAGATGATCCTGGAGCCTCACCCAGACAGGCCCATTCATTCATTCCCTAAAACGTTATTTTTCAATGTCATTTTCGAATGGGTCCTTTGTGCATGTATTGATGACTTTCTGCATATAAAGCACAGGCCTCAGTGCTAGGGAGACAGCATGGAGCAAAACAGACACACACCCTGCCCTCGTGGGCAGTAGTCGTCCCGTCCCACCAAACGTGGGGCAGGAGCCTGGAGGAGAAGAGAAGGAGCATGCGGAGTAGAGACGTGCCTCCTCCGGGGTCACTGCGGAAGGCTGCTCTAGGGAAAAGACCTTTGAGCTGAGCTGTGAAGGACGAGTAGGGGGTAACCAGGTGAGGGTGGGAGGGGAGCACGCCTGGCAGGAGAAACAGCCTGTGCAAGGGCCCTGAGGCTGGAGGAAACGGGCCTTGGAGGAATTAAAAGCACTGTGCTCTGCAGCTCCGGTCCTTGGGCAGTGAAGCTGGAGAAGTGGTGTGGGCTGATTCTGTGGGCCTGGAGCAAAGGCCAGAGAGTGGCATGCTTAGATTTGCATTTTTAGAAGATGAGGGGTGGGATGGTTGGCTGGGAGACTGGTTAGGAAGCTGAGACTAAATGACCAGGTGAGAGAGATTGGTAGCAGCAGTGGAAATGGAGATAAGCAGATGGTTTTAGGAGATGGGGTGGGGCCAGGGTGGGACTAGTGATGGTTTGGTTTGGTGAGGAGGAAAGGAGGCTGCATGGACAACCCCTGGGTTCTGGTTTGCCAGGCAGTGCCCTTCATGAGGCCTGACTCATAGAGGGAGGGGTGCTGGTTGGGGTCGAGCCTTCATCCCACTGGGCCCTCCTGCCGTTGTCTGGTTTTTGTTCACTTTTCCCCCAGCAGTGCTGACATATCCAGGATCATCCAGTATTGGGGTGTTGTCAGATGCTGTGAAAAAAAGCATGGCGAGGGATTTCAAGGTGTTGACAAGAGTAAGGTATGGGCCGTGGAGCTGGTAGGAGGGAAGAGAGTGAAGGTGGCAGATGGCTGGGAGAAGGCAGAGGAGCACAGTGGCTGGATGTTCTCATGGGGGTGAAGACCAGGGGAGTGGAGGGCCCAGCCTGATGTCCTAGACCAGTGGGGACCGGAAACAGGCATCCATGGCAGGTAGACGTCATGTGCCCAGACACCAACCTGGGGCTAGTCTTTCAGAAAAGCTGGGGCCAAATGTGATGGTAGGTCGGGCACTGCCGAGTGGGCAGTGTCATCCTGAGGGGGTCTCTGGTTATGGGCTCCAGGGCTCTCTTCCTGGGCCTGAACCCATTTTTATTGATCCAGGGGGTTGCTGACGTAAGGCTACAGATGACAGGAAGCTGAAGGTGGAGAGCGCGTGCTCAGCACGGGGGTGCTGGAATTAACGACTTTGAAAGCAGATAGACCATTCTCACAGGATGGCATAGTTCCAGGTGTGGCCAAGAAAGCGGTCAAGTACAGGAGGTCATTGGAGATGAGATGGTCCTTGTACACAGGGGAAACTGAGGCTCGGAGAGTCCATGGGACTTGCCTGAGGTCACATAGCTGGAAAACGGCTGTCCTTGTCTGGTTTTCTGTGCTGTGGGTTCTAGATCCCAGAGGGCAGCTCCTTTCCTGGATCTTCCTTTGGGAATGAGAACATGGTGCCGCTGAGTCTACATCTTGGGCTGGGAGTCGGGAGGCCTGGGAGGGGAGTCATGGCCCGCTAGCGAGTGGATGATGAGTGTGGGAAGGCTTCCTGGAGAGGGAGCATTAATCTAGGCTGAGCCCTGCAACTCTGGACATACAGAGCGGTGGGGAGGGAGCAACAGGCAAAGGAAGCAATGCCAGCAAAGAGCTGGCAATAGGGAAACATACTGAGCCTATCTGGGATGCAGTGAATGTATAGTCTGGTTTGGCTTAATTATAAGGGGCATAGTCTAAGATATTGGCCGGATACCAAGAGCAGGAGATAGAGGCCGCCAGCCTTGGCAGAAGGAGTGTTTTATCACTGACATTGTTTAGAATTGCTGGCACACCATGACAAGAAAAAGTCAGAGTTCTGGTTGGTTTTATTATTGTGTTTAAGTTCTCTATAGAAAGTGTACCCCCTTATTGCTTGCACCCAGGCTGACCGCTCACCTCCCTCCCTCCCTTCTCCCTTCATTCTCTCCTCACCACCACGCCCCTCCCCCACTTTTGATACACCCCCCCGAGCCCCCCACCCACCTCTACCTCCCCCCACCCCTGCCAGATTTGACTTTGAGTGCAGGACTGAGGAATTTCAGTTTGATCCCACAGGAAGGCTTTGGAATAGGGGATACTGCCGTCTAATGGTAGCCAAGTAGGGGCTCAGTTTAGGAGAGGTAGGGGCAAGGTTTGCACTCAACTATAACTAACCTAAAGGTTGGTGGTTTGAACCTACCCAGCAGTACCACGGAACAAAGGCCTGGTTGTCTGATTCCGTTAAGATTACAGCCAAGAAAACCCCATGGAACGGTTCTACTCTGTAACACATGGAGTCGCCATGAGTCGGTATTGACTCAATGGCAAAGAGTATGGTATGATAAGAAGGACAGCCTAGAGGAGGCAGGAAAGACCTGGGAGAGGGGGAGGATCTGAGTGGGGGGAATAGGGTTTTAGAGACAGGAGCAGAATTTCAAAGCTGTTGCCACAGAAAGACCAGGACCCATGGGCCAGCTGCCCACCGCCAGAACAGGCCCTGGCTGGTGCGCCCCGGGGGCCATTGGCCTGCAGGGAGTCTGAGTCCTGCAGTGTCCAGGGCTGCAGTTGGTGGTCAGCCTCAGAATCCTTGAGATCCAGGAGCACGCCGGATCCCAGCCCCCTAGGCAGGACCTTCCAGAATGTAAGGACAGCAGCAGTAACAGCCCTCAGGAGTTACTTACCAGCCCACTAATGTCAGCGGGACTTCATGGGCACTCAGGCAACAGCTGGATTTGCTAGTCCCATTTTACAGATGAGGAAACGGGTTTCAGAGTGAAGCAGAGTGGCTCCCAGGAACCATGGCCTGCTGCCTGCTTTCAGCCTGTTGTCCACATTCATTAACCTGGTTAAACCACTGCTGTCGAGCTGATTCCAACTCATAGCGACCCTATAGGACAGAGTAGAACTGCCCCACAGAGTTTCCAAGGAGCGCCTGGTGGATTCGAACTACCGACCTTTTGGTTAGCAGCTGTAGCACTTAACCACCAGGGTTTTCTTAACCTGGTTAGTCCAGATTAATTCTTCCTGATTGGATTTGTAGATTTTATTAACCGGTTTTAACTAAACTATATCAATATAATACCCATTGCCATTGAGTCAATTCCAACTCATAGTGACCTTATAGGACAGAGTAGGACTTCCCCATAAGATTTCTTTATGGAAGCTGACTGCGACATCTTTCTCCCTTGGTGTGGCTTGTGGGTTTGAACCACCAACATTTCGGTTAGCAGCCTAGTGCTTAACTGCACCACCAGGGATTCTTTTAACTAAACTAACCCTCACAGAATGGGCAAATGGTTTTAAAAGTTTCATGCAAAAAAAGCTGTGGGTTGTTAGTAACTCTAGTAATGCTGGCATGTGCAGACAAGAAAACGGAGAACTGACACGTAGGTTCCCAGCATGGTTACTTTATCGGCCACAACACAAGGAGAAAACAATGACAAGCTAATCAAGTCGGACAATAAGTCAGCCCAAGCCGTTCTTTAACTTGGAAGGACACTATTTAAAATATATCTATAGGTAAAAAGATTTACAGTAGCTCTGGTTAATGATGAAAATCTCACTCTATGTTTATGTTGTACCTTGAGGCTACCGATGATGATTACCCAAAAAAACCCATTGCCGCCAGAGTCGATTCTGACTCATTGTGACCCTGTTGGACAGAGTAGAACTGCCCCATAGGGTTTCCAAGGCTGTAATTCTTTGTAGCAGACTGCCACATCTTTCTCCCGTGGAGCGGCCGGTGGATTCCAACCGCCAGCCTTTCGGTTAGCAGCCAAGTGCTTTAACCTCTGTGCCACCAGGGCTCCTCTGATGATGGTTACTTGTGTATAATACAGGGAAACCTGTGAGAGCTGGAACTTGACGGGACTGCCTTATTTTTCCAAGTCTCGCAAGTTTTCCGCCTTTGACAGGGTGCGGTCTTACCACTTTTCTATCGTTCTCTATCAGTAGAACATATTTGCGCTTTCCTTCTCTGACAAGTTTCCGCCTTACACAGATTCTGGCTTTCGCAGGTTTTACTACATAAAATATTGAGGGGCAAACTCAATTTCTATCTTTTTGGAAGGAGTGAATGTTCAAAAATTTTGGAGCCCACTGCTGTACCTCGTGGTCTTTTCCCCGCTGCTGCCGCTTCTAATGTGCCACCAGGTTTCTGATTAAGCTTTTCTCAGATGGGGTGTGATTTCTCCATTTTCCTACCTATTCCCAGGACAGAGACTCCATTGCTACCTCTGGTCCCACAGAGCCTGGTGCAAAAGTGAGGAAGGCTGTACCTGACTGGGGATTTGGAAAATGGAGTTGAGTTGATGTGCTCCAGTTGACCCTTCCATTGTGAGGGCTGCTGGTGTTCTGCGGTCTTTCTACCGGGGGCCTGTCTTCTCTCCTGGCCCTAAGGAGCCCCGTCTTTCCCAGCCTTAACCACTGTGGAGGAACACTCCTACCTTTTAAAGATCTGAGCCCTGAGAGAGACTAGGTAGGGTGAATGACCTTCGACCTCCCCCTTACAAGGCCTTTCCTCCCCAACCATCCATGGAATTTGTCCCTTTGAAAATGAGTTTCCACTATTATTTACAACACAGATAAGGAACAAAAATATTTGGTGCTGTTTCCAGGCACAGGATAAAAGGACACTTTGTTCCATGTCTTGGAGGACAGTCCTGGGCTGGAAGGCTGGAGACCTGGATCCTGTTCCTGGCTGTGCCCTATGTGGGTGGCACCTGCCATGCTGATTCAGTTTCCCCTTCTGGGCTCCATGATCTCTCAGGGTCTAGCCTGTGCTACTTTTCTGGGATTCTTTTGGGGACCTTCTCTACTAGGTGATTCTCAGCCCGCATCTGGAGAATTCAAATATGGTCCAGGCTCCAAACTGGATGGGGGATGGTGATGACTTGGAGCACTATGAGGAGAAGATGGGAAACTGAGTCACACAAGAAACTCCCCAACCTGGAGAGGAGCTGTCACACGGGCACGTGGTCAGGGGCCTCAGCTCTCTGAAGGGTTGTCGCGGGGCAGAGGCAGCGGATGTGGTTTGTGGACTCCAGTGGCAAAGACACATCAGTGAGAGAAATTGTAGATTTCCGTTCGCTAGAAGAGAGGAAGTCTGTAACGGTCGAGCTCTTCTGCCCCCAGAAGGGGTGAGCTGCCCATGACTAGAATGGTACAGGCTGAGACCCTCAGACTATTCAGATGGAATGGAGTGGAAAGGAGGGCAGAGAATGGGGCTGGATGCCTTCTGGGTCCCTAACCCTGGGCAGTGCTGCGTATTGTAGCTGTCTCTTGTTCCCAGATGTAATAAGACCATGTGAGAGAGGACATTAGAGATCTGGCTAAGAATTAGCTGAGCTTTAGATTCTAAGTCAGCACTTGGGGTGGGGAGGGGCACTAGGCTGTCGGTGTTTTTATTAAGCTAAGGGAGTATTGGTGGGTGCCAGCACAGATTCCCCCCAAATCTTTAGGTATTGCTACTTAGAAGAGAAATAAAGGAACATGGGTACTGTGTGCTTCTGGAGAAATCTCTAAGCCCCTGTTCAAAGTCCTTATTCATTGTTGCTAAATGTTCATTTAAATCTATTAATACAGGTAAATAGCTTGGAACTGTGCCTGACTCAGAGTGAGTTCTCAATAAAAGTTACTTTTACTTATTCTGAATTTAGTTATTTAACAATACTTATTTTGTGTTTACCATGTGCTGGGTAGTGTTCTAAGTGCTTGACAATAGTAACTCATTTATTATTATCATCCCCATTTTACAGAGGAGGAAACATAAGGCCTAGAGAGGTTAACTGACCTGCTCATGTTCTCCCGCTAGTGTGTGGTGGGGCGGCAGGTGGCCTCTCGACCTGGTCATGGCATGTAATAATAAGCAAAGCGCCTTGGCCTCCGTTCTCCCGTCAACACCTCCCAAAAGCCTCAGGAGGGTGACAGGACAGGGCTGCTCGTTCCCATTGTTAGATTGGGCCACTGGGCCCAGAGAGGGGATGCCGGGCACTATTCCCAGGAATTTTACATGAATACATTCACGGAATCTTATTGACCCCAGTTTACAGATGACGATACTGAGGCACAGAGAAGTTTAGTATCTTTTCCCAAATAACTCAGTGAGGGCTTAAGCCAGGCGATGGACTGAGGCTGCCTGACCCTAGTCTGTGCCCATCTGTTGAGGACTTATTATGTCCAAGGCTAAGCATCTGCTCAGCTCTCTCCTTGCCTCATCTCCCAGCAACCCAGTGAGAGGTAGGTGCATACGTGGTGCCAAGACTTAGAGAAGGTGAGTGGGTCTAGACTCGTATCCAGGTCTCTCTGGCTCCAAAGCACGTTGCGCTCTTAGCCCCCTGCCCAGTGCTGCCTGCTATTCAGATGGTGAAGTTGTCATGGGAACACCCACCGGGTTCTTGAGTGCTGGTCTTAGAGCCCAGATGTATAAATATTTGAATGTAAAGAAATGTTTAAATGTAAATGTAAGTGTATTTGAGAGAAAGGAAGCAAGGGATCACAGCCCCCAATGTCCCAAGTTAGAAGCGGTTGTGTGCTCATGGAGTGTTTGGAGTCAGGAGGACGGGCTCCTGCTCTTACCAGGTGGGTAGCCTCGGAAAAGTGACTCCACCACTCTGAGCCCAGCGCCACTTGTTGCGTCTTTAAAATGGGGATAACTCTGCCCAGCCCATGGTGGTTGAGAGGAGTCAATTGAACAGTGAATGGGATGGACTTTGTAAATCATGGAGCAGTGGTTCTCAAAGTGTGGTCCCCAGACCAGCTGCATCATCATCACCTGGGAGCTTGTTAGAAATGCAGAGTCTCAGGCTCCACCCAGACCTATGAATCAGAAGCTCTGGGGTGGGGCCTACCAATCCGGGTTTTAACAGGTCCTCCAGGTGATTCTGATTTGCTCTTAGGTTGGAGACCCACTGCCATAGGCATCATGCAAACACATGTAAATGAGATCCTGTCTCTAATAATAGCAACCTGTCCTGGGGCGGATGTGCCTCTTCAGACTGGGGCATTGACATCTTTCCTGTGCTCCCTTCATCCCCATAAACCTGGCTTCTGATACTCGGAATTTGAGCAGGAGAATCCATTGGGGTGTTGCCCTATTCTCCTTGGGGCTCCTGCCCTTGCTGGCCTGCAGGCCTAGCTGGAACGAACGATGGGCGGAGCTAAGGGAGACTGGGAACAGGGAGAAGGAGGCCTGGAGGCCTGTCCTGCCAGTTGCCGTAGACCCTACCTGGGGAACTGATTAAGGCAGAGCAGCGGCGCTTACCGTCCTGTAGGTAAACAGGTGAGGGAGAAGCGGAGAGGAACTGCTCATCCTCCTGCTGGAAAACAGCGTGGGGCTGCCCCGCGTCTACAGGGCCTCAGTCATATCTTGGGATACTTCTCGGAGTAAATGGGCTGAGTGATGGAAGGAAACTATTTTCTAATTAAAAAACAAAAACCAGCTGCTGAGATGTGGCCCAGGAGTGAGCCTACAGGCCAGATGTCCTAGCTCGGGGTCCCCGCCACCCCCAGGAGCTCACCTGTTGCTCTTCATAGAGCTGAGAATTGTAGCAGTAGCTTGGACCCTGACTTCCTGTCAGCAGAGCTGAAGCTCTGTGTGCTCCTCCCTATTCTGGCGCCTGGGAATACAAAAAAAAAACCCAAACTCGTTGCTGTCAAGTTGATTCCGACTCATAGCAACCCTATAGGACCGACTAGACCTGACCCGTACAGTTTCCAAGGAGAGCCTGGTGGATTCAAACTGCTGACCTTTTGGTTAGCAGACATAGCTCTTAACCACTGCGCCACCAGGGTTTCCATCCCTAATCCATCCCACGCTTTTCCTCCCCAGCCCACACAAGGCTTCAGAGTCCTCCTCCTCTTCCTCCTCACAGGACTCCGGCAGCCCTTCTGGCCGACTGGAGCTGGACATGAAAGAAACCTCTTGTTCTTTCTTCCTTAGGTACAAGCCCAAAGTGGAGGAAAGACATTACTTTCCCAGGTCAGATGTTATTACTACCTAGTTGCAGGGGCTAAGCCCACTTCAGCTCTCACCGTGCCATGCCCCTGGTTACAACCTTGGACCGCTCTCCATTGTCTCCAGTAACAACTCCCTAGCCTGCCACTCAGAGCCCTCATCTGCCCACCTTTCCGGCCTCAAATTTCATTAACTTGTTGCCGTGGAATCAATTCTGACTCAGAGTAGACCTGTGCTCCACTGAGTTTTCAGTGGCAGATTTTTTTGGGAGTAGATCACCAGGCCTTTCTTCTGAGGTGTCTCTGTTGGACTCAAACCACCAGCCTTTCAGTTAGTGGCCGAGCATGTTAACCTTTTGCACCACATAGGGATTCTCAACCCTCACTGCTCCCCTGCATTTGCCCCAATGCCAGCCCAGCTGGACTGGATATGCCTCTGCTTCCCTTCCCCCACCCCCACCTTTTACTCACCTACCACCTCGGTGCATCATGCAGGGCGGGTCCTCCAGGCTTTGCCTAGCACAGTGACTTCCTCCTGGAATGTCCTCCCTTCACTTCTGTGCTGTGGTTGCTCTACTCAGCCTTGAAGTCTTAGCTCAGACATCCCCTCCCAGAGGCCCTCCCTGGCTCCCTGGGTTTTGATCTCCCTGCTGCAGCCTGCAGCTCCAGGCTGCTCAGCCCTGTTCACACTGAACTGAGCTCGCTGCCTACAGGTCGACCTCTGCCACCATTCTGAGCTCCTGAGGGGCAGAGGCCCCTGTCAGGGTCATTCTTGTCTCCCCGTGGCCCAGAGCGGGCACCAGTGGTACTGGATGAACTGATGCTGGGCTCCAGGTCCCTGCAACAGGGAGACAGAGGGTTGGTTTGTGGTCTGTATTGGGGAGCCACTGCCAGTAGACTGCACGGATCCCTGGCCAGGTGCCCGTCCCCAGGGCTGCTTCCCGCTCTCTGTGTGACCCTGAACAAGTTACTCTCCTGCTGTGGGCCTCAGTTTAACTCTCTGTCCAAAGACAGATCTAGAGGCTCTGTGCCAGGGAACAGATGGTGAGCAGGAGGTGGAGCTACCACATTTTCTGCCTCATGGAGGCCTTTGACCCTTGTCTCTTGAAACTCCCAGATAAGAGATTGTGGGGCACTAAATCTGCCTGGAGTTTTGGTCAGGGCTTGATTTACAGAATAAACAGAAGGAAGTTCTGTGTCTCCAGAGAATCAAGGCTGGACGGGGTACCAGCCCTCCGAGGACTGGAACAGCTGACAGGCAGACAGCTACACCACCCTCATGGGTCCCATGCAGTATCTGGCACATGCCGACAACACAGCTCTCAGTGGATCGTCTTCACAGGTGGGCAGGGCAGAGTATTACCATTTTTTGGATGGAAAAACAGGAAACCAGAGAGGGATAAGATTTGCCCAAGAGTACACAGCAAATCAGTGTCAGATTTAAGACTTGAGCCTGGTCATCACACCTGCTGTTAAAGTGACAGGCCTGGCCCCTTGACTCCTAGTGCCCAGAGGAGGGGTTTGGGAGAGGCTAGTGGCCTGAATGGAAGTGTAAGAGAGGAGCCAGGTTGCTCTCCCCGGGTGCCTGCCTGTGGGATCTGGCCTGTGTGTGGACAAAGTAGAAGGGGAGGACCATTTTGGGCTGACATTTCTATGGATGGGTGGATGGATGGATGGATGGATGGATGGATGGATGGATGGATGGGTAGATAGGTGGGTGGATGGATGGATGGAGAGATGTATGGAGGGAGGGAGGAAGGTAAGGAGGGAGGAAGGAAAAAAGGATAGAAGGAAGGAGGGGAGGAAGGAAGGAAGGAGAAACACAGAGAGAGAGAAAGGACCTCCATCAGCTGAACTCCTATTTTGTATTAGACATGTGCTTGGTATTTTACATACATTATCTCATTTAATCCTTCTCAAGCCCGCATGAATTAGATATTATGGTACCCTTTTTACCGATGAGAATGCTGAGGCTCAGAGACATTTAGCAGTGGGGATCCAGGATTTAAACATGGTACTTCCTCTGTTCCTTGCACTTGGCTACCTCCCTGGATATCAGGATGAGCACCTCATAGGCAAGAGAGACTGCTCAGGCTGCTGAGCCGGGGAGGCTCCCTGGAGGTGCGATCCATTCACCTATCTACCCATCTTAGCTGAGCCCAGGAAAGTGTATGAGAGGAAGGGGCATTCTAGGAGATCAGCTAAGTGCATGTTCTTATCTGAGCTGACTTGGTTTGAGGCAGAGAGAATGGGGTGTGAGCAAAGATGGGATGGTCTGAACAAATATGATGCTTTGAGGGGAGAGCTTTGAAGGAGTCCTGGTGGTGCAAAGGTTAAGCACTCAGCTGCTAACCGAAAGGTTGGTGGTTCACATCCACCCAGCGGCTTAGCAGGAGAAAGACCTAACGATCTGCTCCCATAAAAATTACAGCTTAGAAAAGTCTGTGGGACAGTTCTACTCTGTTACACAGGGTTGCTGTAGGTCAAAATCGACCTCATAGCACCTAGCAACAAGGGAGAGCAGATAAACCAGTTTGGCTCAGAGGGCAGGTCTGTGGAGGTGAAGAGGAAGAGATGGGGAAGGCCCAGCCTCAAAACCCAAGTCCAGCAGAGGGCTTTCTCCTGAGGACAGAGGGGAGTCTTCAGGGAAAAAGGTCAGATCCATGATGGATGGGAGGGGTGGGAGGAAGGAGGCTGCGGTGCTGCAGGGCTGCCATGGGGATAGGATAGGAGGCCTGGGGGTGGGTGGAGGGGGTGGGGGAGAAACCGAGTCAAGACCCTTCACTGAGAGACAAGGCACCCAGGCCTCAGCACTGCTTGAGGGAGAGCAGGAGGAGATTGGACATCTTAGGAGGGGCCCTGGCCCTGGGCAGTGTCAGATGGCAGGAGGAGGTGCTCCCTTAAGCTTAATTGCGTCAGGAGGAAAGAGGCTCTCTGACTCAATCAGCCTTTCTGTATTTCCTGTTTGTCTGTGAGGAGGCATATGTTCTGGACCAGACGGACAGGAGAGTTGGAGGAGGGGGAGATTGGGCAGAGGCTGGGAGGAGACTACCTGCAGGGAGAACCTGGGATGGGGCTATTTCTATCTGCTGGCTGCCGGATGCCTCTGCCTCCACGGATGACACGGCCTGGGTGTCCAGGCCTGGCAGAAGGTCCCCGGCAATAGCGTGCCTGCTTTCCTACTGGAGCTGTGCTGATGGAGAAATCCAAAGGGCTTCCCCTGCCTTTCACCTCCCTCCCCACCTGCCCTCCAAGAACCCCAGTCACCTCAGCACCAGGGCTGAGCTAGGGCTCTGCCTCCACCCCAGGAGAGCCCTGCCCAGAGATATGCACAAATACACTCTATTGAGTCAATTCCAGCTCATAGCAACCCTATAGGACAGAGTAGAAGTGCCCCACAGGGTTTCCAAGGCTGTAAATCTTTACAGAAGCAGACTGCCACATCTTTCTCCTGCGGAGTGGCTGGCATGTTCCGATCACTGACCTTTCGGTTAGCTGCCAATTGCGTTAACCACTGCACCCCCAGGGCTCCTTCAGATCCTTCTTGACCGGTAGGGATAATATTATTAACTCTTTCCATATATGTGTCTGTTCCTTCCATTAATGTGGTGAGTACCACCTGTCAGAAGAGCACCTAGTAGGATGGATTGCACTTTCTCATTTTGGATTTTTACTCAGATCCCCCAAATGTTGGGCCTTCAGCATGGACTGTCATGTACTGAACGAGATCTTTTTTTTTTTTTTTTAATTTTTTTATTTTATTGTACTTTAAGTGGAAGTTTACAATTCAAGTTAGTCTCTCATACAAAAATTTATACAGACATTGTTATGTGACCCTAATTGCTCTCCCCATACTATGACAGCACACTCCTCCTTTCCACCCCGGATTTCTCGTGTCCATTCAGCCAGCTCCTGACCCTCTCTGCCTTCTCATCTGGCCTCTGGACAGGAGCTGCCCATTTAGTCTCATGTATCTACTTGAGCTAAGAAGCACACTCTTCATGAGTATCATTTTCTGTCCCATAGTCCAGTCTAATCTTTGACTGAAGAGTTGGCCTCGGGAATGGTTTTAGTGCTGGGTTGACAGAGAGTCTGGGGGCCATGCTCTCTGGGGTTCCTCCAGTCTCAATCAGACCATTAAGTCTGGTCTTTTCACTAGAATTTGAATTTCACACCCTACTTTTCTCCTGCTCTCTCAGAGACTCTCTGTTGTATTCCCTGTCAGGGCGTGAACCAGATCTTAGTGCCCTGAAAACATCGTGAACACATCAATCTTAATAGCAGACATTTGTTGAGTGCTACGTATGCACCAAGCCTCACTCTAGTTGCTGTGTGAGCTGTCTTGCTCAGTCATCAGGGCAGCCCTATGAGAGAGTGTGGACCCAAGGTTGAACAACGCTGCTTCAAATTCCAGCTCGGCTGCCTACTAGCTGTGTGATCTTGAGCAAGTTGCTTAACCTCTCTGTGCCACAGTTTCCTTGTCTGTAAAAATGGGGTAATCATAGTACTTATAGGTTTGCTGTGAGGGTTGAGTTAATACACGGAACATATTTAACTTACAATAAGCAACATAAGTGTTAGCTATTGTTTGTTGTTTGCTGTTTTGCCTGGTTTTAGCAGTGAGGAGGAGCTTTGGTGGCTGAGGGCTCAGGCTGCTGTGGGGCAGTTCTCCTCTGTCCTATAGGGTCACTATGAGTCGGAATCGACAGCAACAGGTTTGGTATGGTCTGGTGAGGAAATAGTCATTAAGTAACTTGCCCAAAGTCACACAGGTAGGAAGTAACAGAGCACTGCCGCCCAAAGAACTTTCTGCAGTAATGGAAATGTTCTATAATTACACAGTTCAATAGGGGGCCTAGTAACCACGTGTGGCTATTGAGCACTTGAAATGTGGCTAGTGCAACCGAGGACCTGAATTTTTAATTTTATTTAATTTTAATTTAAATCAGGGCTTTGAACTGGTTCCTTCTGGTTTGAACTCCTGCTGAGAATTTGCATTTCCACCCCAGATATACTGAATCAGAATCTACAGTTTAACAAGACCCCCAAGTGATTCTTATGTATTCTTACATCCTGGGAACTTGTTAGAAATGCAAATCTCAGCAGGGGACTTGTTATAAATGCAAATTTTCAGCAGGGGTTCCAAGGGGAAGGAACTGGGTCAAAGCCCTAGTTTAGATTTAGGTTTAAAAGTCACATATGACCTATGGGCTCCCATGTTGGACAGAGCAGTTTAGAGCCAGGATTAAAACCCTGGTAGTCAGACTCCAGAGCCCAGGCTCTTTACCCTGTGCTCTACTTTCTTGTTTAAATCTTTTCTTATGGGAATTTAAAAGCATACACATAATTAGAGAGAATACTATAATGCACAGCATGTACCCATCACCTGTTTCAATAGATATCAACATCTTGTTTCATCTCTGCTCCCACCCCAGTTCCCTACTCCACTATCCACACCCTTACCGGTTTATTTTTAAATAAATCTCAGACTTCATATTATTTCATCTGTGAATATTAAGCATGTATCTCTAAAAGGGAGCCCTGGTGGCGTAGTGGTTAAGAGCTTGGCTGCTAACCAAAAGGTCAGCAGTTCAAATCCACCAACCTCTCCTTGGAAACCCTATGGAGCAGTTCTACTCTGTCCTGTATGGTCACTATGAGTTGGAATCGACTCGACAGCAACGGGTTATCTCTAAAAGATAGTTTTTTTTTTGTCTTTTTTAAAAAACTCTGCTTTAGGTGCAAGTTTACAGCTCAAGTTAGATTCTCATACAGAAACTTATACACACATTGTTATGTGACCCTAACTGCTATCCCTATAATGTGACGGCACGTTCCTCCTTTCCACCCTGGATTTCCCGTGTCCATTCAACCCACTTCTATCCCTTTCTCCTCCTCATCTCACCTCTGGACAGGAGCTGCCCGTTTAGTCTCATGTATCTTCTTGAACTAAGAAGCACACTCTTCAGGAGTATAAAAGATAAACACTCTTATGTAACATATTTTAATAACTGTATCATTCTCTCACCTAGAAACAATCGACCACAGTTCTTTGAGTTGAGATCATTAGGTATCCATCGATGTTCACGTTTCTCGGATTGCTTTGTGAATGTCTCTTGGCAGATGATTTGTTTGAATCAGGATCCAAACAAGCGCCGCATATTGCACGGGTGGCTGTGTCCTTATCTCTGAAGTCTATTCAGATCTAGAAGGATTCTTCTTTTTCCCTGGCCATCTATTTGATGAAGAAGCGAGATAATTTGACATGCAGAGTTTCCCATATTCTAGAGTTTGCCAGTTGCATCCCTGTGGTGTTGCTGAACGTATTTCTCCATACCATGTCCTGTGTGGGTATTTAGATCTGGAGGCTTGATCGGTATTGGGTTCAATTTTTTGGTAAGATAATTTCCTAAGTAGTATTCCATTCTCCCTATTGTATCATATTAACCGGTTGTCTTTCGTTCAGCAGCCGAGTATGTTAACCATTTGCACCACCCAGGAACTCCATTGTATCATATTGTGTAGCACGTATTGTCTGGCTATCTCTTTTAGTGACGATAAGATTGATCGGTAGATTCAAGTGTTACCAGCCTGACCCATCCATGACAACCAAAAGAAAAAGAAAAACATTTGGAGCCGTCAAGTTGATTCTGACTCATGGTGACCCCGTGTGTTACAGAGTAGAACTGCTCCATAGGGTTTTCTTGGCTGTAATCTTTATGGAAGCAGATCGCTAGGCTTTTCTTCTGCAGCCTGCTGGGTGGGTTCAAACTGCCAACCTTCAGGTTAGTAGTTGAGCGCAAACCATTTGTGCCACCCAGGCACCTGACCAAGTGGGTCTCAAACTTGAGCGTGCATCAGAATCCCCTGGAGGGCTTGTTAAAACCCAATTGCTAAACCCTACAGTTTCTGATTCAGTAGGTCTGGGGTGGAGAAAGATGTGGCAGTCTACTCCCATAAAGATTACAGCCTTGGAAACCCTGTGGGGCAGTTCTACTGCGTCCTATAGGGTCGCTCTGAGTCAGAATCAACTCCACTGCAGTGGGTTTGGTTTTCTTGGCTTTGGGGTAGTGTCACCAGAATTTGCATTTCTAACAAGTTCCCAGGGATACAGATGCTGCTGGTCAGGGACCACCCTTTGAGGAACACTGCATTACATCCCCCGTTAGCCTGTCACCTGATGCAGATTGGAATCACCTGGGGAGCTTAAAAGGCACTGATGCCTGAGTCCCACGCCCAGTGATTCTGATATAAATGATTCTAATGTGGAGTCAAAGTTGCAAACCACTGCCCTAATGTCTTTCACAGCCTACTGGATGTTGGGATCATGGCTCATGCCTCTTTCTTACCTGTCATACTGTCTCATCTTTTCCTGCTCATTGGCCATTTTCCTGAGAGGTGACGAGAGTAGCTGAATTATTCATCTCTGATTCCCTACCCTGCCCCAACACAGGGCCTGGAACAGAATAGGCCCTAAACAAATATTGGATGAAGATGGTGAATGAATGAAATCATATTCACCTCTCTTTACACACCTTTTTGGATTTTCTGCTTTGAAATGTTCTATTCTTTGGTTCAAGGAACCCTGGTGACGCAATGGTTTAGCACTCGGCTGCTAACCAAAAGGTTGGCAGGTTGAACCCACCAGCCGCTCCGTGGGAGAAAGATGCTTCCATAAAGATTACAGCCTTGGAAACCCTATGGGGCAGTTCTGCTCTGTCCTATAGGGTTGCTATGAATCGGAATTGACTCAACAGCAATGGGTTTGGTTTTTGGTTTTGGATTCTCTGGTTCAGGATGCTGGGCTTGCTAAGATATCAGTTCTAGAGCCTTCTCTTTCACAGGCAAGTAGTCAGAATCAGGGTTACTGGTGACTTACAATAGAATCGTTGCATTAAATCAAATTAAAACACAAGTTTTCTGGAGACCTCAGTGGTAGGCTGACCAACCTGTCCCTCTTTGCCTGGGACTTTCCTGGTTTTAGCTCTGAAAGTCTCGCATCCTGGGTATCCCCACAAAACCCAGGCAAACCAAGACGGTTGTTCACCCTACTTCTGTGAAGAGAGGCAAGGCCTCTTGCTTTGAAGGAAGGAAGATACAACCCTATGGGGTGGGACCCTGAGGTCCCAGACTGGGTCTCACCCTGTTACTTTAGATCCTGTGTCTGGCTTGTGGAAAGCAAAAATGAAGACAGCTGCGCTGAGAGGTGGCAGCTGTAAACCAGACACTGGCCTCAGGTTAACAGAATCCCAAGCCACTGTTTTTCCAGTGACCTCCTATGCATTCAAAAGTTGATGGTGAAGAAGGAAGACAGGTGAAGAATTGATGTGTTCAAACTATGGTGTTGGTGAAGAATATTGAATATGCTGTAGACTGCCAAAAGAATGAACAAATCAGTCTTAGAAGAAATACAACCAGAGTGTTTCTTAGAAGCAAGGATGGCCAGACATCGACCGGCTTACTTTGGACACGTCATCAGGAAAGAACAATCAATAGAGGCCAAGCAAAATCGAAGGAAATGCTCAGTGAGATGGATTGACACAGTAGCCACAACAATGGAATCAAACAGACCAGCAATGATCATGAAGATGGTGCAGGACCAGGCAACGTTTCTTTCTGTTATACATAAGGTTCCCATGAGTCAGACTCGATTTGTAAGCAACTAACAAGAACAACAATTGTGGATAAAAGCAGTGGGGAGAAAACCAGTAACCAATTGCCATAGAGTGAATTCCAACTCATAAGGACCCCATGTATGTCAGAGTAGACCTGTGCTCCAATAGTTTTCAATGGCTAGTTTTTCAGAAGTAGGTCACCAGGCCTTTCTTCCCAGGAGCTTCTGGTTGGACTTGAACTGCCAGCGTTTTGGGTAGCAGCTGAGGCATTAACCCTTTGCACCACCATGGACAAGGAAGAAGTAGCAGAGATTTGTGGGTTTTATTTCTGCCTGGTGAGAAAGGAAGCCTCCGTAGGAAATCGCTGGTTAAACAGAAGCCTGCGTTTACAATAGGGGCCTTGACCCCAAATGGGCCTTGGATCCTGAGTCCAGTATTCCACCCCCACCCCCCACCTGCCTGGGGTGGATAAGAGTCCCTGATAAGGATTCAGGAGGAATTAGAAAGGAACTTTCCAGTCAAGTTTGGGGCCAAGGCCAGGATATGGATAATAGTCAAGGATTGCAGAGCGAGGGACCCACCCATAATTAGATGTTTATTGTGTTAATGTTAGGTCTTTGTGTATCAACTTCAAATAGAGTGTTTACTCCTATTGTTTTAGCAGTAATCTTTCTTTCTTTTTTTCTTAGCAACTGGGAAATTTGTGGTTCTAACCTCCCTTTATCAACTGTGGTCATGACATAAGTGTGTTTGTTCAGATCCTCTCATAGGGCATGGTTTACTATGCCCACAAGATCAGGTTTTAAGACAGAGAAAAACTACATAAATAAAACTTCAAATATTAGATGTGGAACCACAAACTTACAAAGGGACAAGGGTGGCCAGCCCAGCAGACTCCCACCCATCCCAGCTGTTCAAAGATCAAATCAGGTACTTTCATTCCTTCCCTGAGGCCACAAACAGTGCAATTAATGAATAATCTACTGTACTGGTTTGTGCCACACCCAGTTAAGGATCAGTTTCAGCCACCCTGCAGCTAACCCTTGTCCTACAATGGTTTAGGGCTGGGTGACAAAGAGGGGCCTTTGAGGGCACATAGCCGCCAAGCCTCCAGCTCTGTCTCTACTCTTGCACACACACAAACACACACACACACTGTTTCTCTCTGTCACAGGGGAGACCGTGGCATAGCTGGAAGAAGGGTCACGGGACAGGACTCAGTTCTGCTTCCCCCTCAACTGCTCACATAGCGGTATGATCCTGGTCAAGTCCGTTCCCCTGCATCTCCATTTTCTCATTCATCAAATGGAGATGGGAATCCGCCTACCTCGCAGCCGGGTTGTAAGGAATGGGAAAAGCAGTGTGCCATTCCACTGTCAGGCATTAAGGAATCAATTCAATGGATGTTGAGCCCAGAAATAACTAAATCCTTTTTGGAGGCAAGGAATTCACAGTCCTCAAAGCCTAATCCCATGGTGTTAGGCCTGCTAAGCATGCATGGGATAGAAACAGCAGAACCAATGCCACCCTGCTGTATTCCTCGAGCCTGGCTCGGAGTGCCACACCTGAGAAGCCCCGCTGTAGCTTTGATGTGGTCCCAGCCAGATGGGATGGGGCATGATGGCATGGGTGAACCTAGCCCGGACTGGCTGTTCTGGCCCAGCCTGTGGGTGAGGGCCTCACAGTGCCGCGGGCCGCTGCGATCTGCATTTCCAGGCAAGTGCCAGCTTATGGGGAAAACGAAACTCCTGCTCTCTGATTGCTGAGTCATTAAACTAACACATGCCTGAATGCACACATGCACGCATGCACACATTCATATACAGACACAACACACAGGTGCACACACGCACATGCATGCACACCCATCAGAGGTACAAGGCACATATGCACCCCCCATGCATATGTGCAGCACTCACGCACAGACGTGCACACACACAAATGCACACAGTGCACCCATGCCGACAAGTTTGCACAAGATCACCTGTGTGTAAATATGCACTCACACCCTGAACAAAGGGACAGGAAGCCTTGCTTGGTGCCGCCCATCCCCCCTTGTGTAAGTTCCTTCCATGGCAGCAGGTCTGGAAGAACCTTGGCAGTGGAGATAAAGTGCTGGGGTGGGGCGGGAAGAGGAGTTTGTGGAGGAGGGACAGGGCAGAAGGGCACTGATGTTCATGCTGCTCCGCTCTGAGGCCAGCTGGCTTCTTCAACAGCCCCCTTTCAAGAGGCAGCCAGCCAGGGCTTAGCCTCCCAGGGCCTCAATTTCTGTAAAGTGGGGGTGATAATGATCATGTTACCTCCCCCTCAGGGCTGAGATGGGATGCTAGGGTGTGAAAGAGCTCTTGTCATCCACGTTATCTGCAGGAACCTGAAGCTGGAGGCTTTGACACAGAGCTGGGCTCAGCTCCCAGCTCCACCATTGACAGCCTTGCTCTGGGACCCCAGGCAGGTTGCTTCCCTTCTCTGCCTCCATCCTTGTGTCTGTAATGGGGATCAAAGGAGTACGTACCTATTAAGTTCATACATGGAAAGCACTTGGAATGGCGCCTGGCACATAACAAGCACTCAAAAAACCTGAGTTGTTACTGCCATAGAGATAACCCTGAGCTGGAGAAGAGTTGTTGCCCAGACCCTGCCAGAGATGGCCCTCAGGTGCTAGGCCAAGCCTCAGAGTGCCCCACAGGTGCACAGACAGGCTGTGAAAGGAGAGTGCTGGGAGTGGCCAGAGGGCTTGGACTGTTGAGGATGAGAAGGCCATGCTGACTTCAGTAGCCTTGATGTGACCAGCCCCCTTGCCTCACAGCCTGCCACGTGCACCCAGGCACCAAGCCTAGCTGATCCCCCTCCTTGGTATTTCACTAATGTGTCCCCACTGTCCTGCTCCAGCCCAGGTAACCATCACCTCTCACCTATTCTAACCTCTCCTCCACCCAGTAGCCAGAGGAATCCATCTAAAAGTGAAACCTGGTCCTCTCATTTCCCTGCCTTCAACCCTCAGTGGCTCTGTATTGCCCTCAAAGCCTGTCTTAGTTATCCAGTGCTGCTATAACAGAAATACCACAAGTGGGTGGCTTTAAAAAAGACAAATTTAGTCTCTCACAGTCTAGGAGGCTAGAAGTCTGAATTCAGGGTGCCAGCTCCAGGGGAAGGCTTTCTCTCTGTGTTGACTCTGGGGGAAGGTCCTTGTCATCAGTCTTTCCCAGTCGAGGAGCTTCTCAGTGCAGGGACCCCAGGTCCAAAGGACACGCTATTCTCTGGCTCTTGTTTCTTGGTAGCATGAGGCCCCCCGTCTCTCTGCTTGCTTCTCTCTTTTATATATCGAAAGAGATTGATTTAAAACACAACCTAATCTTTTAGACTGAGTCCTGCCTCATTAACATAACTGCCTCTAATCCTGCCTCGTTCACATCATAGGGTAGGACTTACAACACATAGGAAAAATCACATCAGATGACTAAATGGTGGACAATCACACAGTAATGGAAATCATGGCCTAGCCAAGTTGACACACATTTTCAGGGGACACAATTCAATCCATAACAGAACCCAAGTTCCTTAACAGGGCTCCTGAGGCGATCTGGGTCCTGCTTCTCTTCCCCCACCTCTTCCCTCCAGGTTTCCTGTCCTCTGACCACATCAAGCACAGGGAGCATTTGCTAGTGACCATTGATTGGAGCCAGCAGGGACCTGCATGGGGCATTGTATTAGTCAGGATAGGTAGGCTGTGCTCTGTGACAAATAACCCCACTCTCAGTGGTTCACTCTACAAGTTTATTTCTTTGCCATGCTGTATGTCAGCTGAGGGAGATACTCTGCTCCACACAGTCCCTCAGGGGCTCAGGGTGATGGAGGCTCCATCATCTTGTAGCTGCACTGTTTGGAACATGTGGCCTTCTCATCCCTTCAGCAAGGACGAGAGTGCTAGATGGTCACAGGCAGGCCTTAATGCTTTAGCCTGGAAGTGACATACATCATCTCCACCCATGATCGGAGCCCTTCAGATTGCAGTTCTAGTGCTCCTTCCTCTGGGGAGTTCTCCCTGACTGCCGTGTACAGACCTCCATTATTGCCCATAGTACACTGGGTCCCAGTGGCCCCGACTCCCTAGCAACCTCACCCATGTGACTGTGCTTCTGTAAGGGCTGGGCAGAGGCTTCCCCTCTCTGAGCCCCCAGTGTCACACAGTGATGCTCAGTAAATTTTGAACAAACAAATACAACACTAGCTGATGATGAAGGGAAGCTCAAGATGCCTGGATAATAAGAGTGGTAGTCATTGCTACTGTTTTTCAAGTAAGTATCTGCCATGTGCTGTGGGATCTAAGTGTGTCATTTAATGTAATCCTCATGACAAGTCTATGAGAGGGATACTCCTGTTATCCCCACTTTACAGATAAGGAAGTTGAGGCTGCTGCTGTTAAGCCACTGGCCCACACAACTGGTAAGAGGCAGAGCTGGAATCTGAGCTCAGACAGGCTGGCTCCAGAGAGCACACTGTTAGCCGCTTCACTGCGGGGAAGGAGGTTTGGACTGTCTGGTGAGATAGTAGGGAGGGAAGGAATGTGATGAGTTCTCTTGGTGGTTTTCTGCCTTTTGTGTTCACACATGAACGAATAAAAAGCCTCAAAACATCAGCAAACAGATGAGTAGTAATTATACACCATCCCCACCACGTCTCGCCGAGGCTATAGAAACAGGCGCAATTACAGGCTGTTCACTCAGTTGCCCTTCAGACCCACATCACTGCCCATATAGAGCTGACCACTGTCCTGGTCACTCCCTCTTGTGTATTCTCCAGGTGATATTCCTGGGTGTCCCACTATCCTGTCTCACGTCCCTTGTCCTATTTTGTCTCCTGTAGATGTCATGGCACCCCCAGTACCGGAGCTCCAAGTTCCGCCATGTCTTTGGCAAACCAGCCAGCAAGGAGAACTGCTACGACTCAGTGCCCATCACCCGCAGCGTCCACGACAATCACTTCTGCGCTGTGAACCCCCACTTCATTGCAGTCGTGACTGAGTGTGCTGGTGGGGGGGCCTTCCTCGTCATTCCTCTGCACCAGGTAAGGACACTGAGGAGCCCCAGGCTCTAACAGCTCAGCAATCTGGGAGCACCACAGGACAGAGGGAAGTGGGAAGAGCCTGGGTTGCCAGTCCTATACACAGGTCCAAGTCCTAGTGCCTGTTACCGGCTGTGTGATTTTGGGTAAGTCATTTCACCTCTTTGAGCCTTGGTTTCCTCACTGGGAAAAATACGTCTGTCCTGGGATTTCAGCTTCCAGCAGCTGAGCTAGATCTCCAAAGAACTCCTCTCCACGCTACTGCAAAATATTTCACTCCTGAATAAAATATAAGTTTTAATGAATTGCTGGACTCACAGGAAATTGGAGAAATCTCCAAAGCCACCGTCGTCCCCAAAAGAAAACGAATGTTGAGCCAAAACCTAGCTAGGAGACAGGTAAGCAGTTAGCAAACAGAAAGAACAGGTTGTCGTGAGGGCAGATGTTGATGGTATAGGTTGGGCCATATGAAATTGCTGCTATTTAACTGTTTTTTGCTTCCCAAAATGTAATTTCATATAATTCAACTTAATAGCAGATCTTTTCAGCATCCCAAGTGTCAGGTTGCTGAATCAGAGTCTCTGCCTTGAGCCAGACCCCCAAAGGAGCTAGATAGATTCCAGGACATCATAAGTAAAGAAAGCAAAAGGTCATTAAAAAGACAGGAAAGAAAGAAAAGACCAAAATGGATGTCAGAAGAAACTCTGAAACTTGCTGTTGAATGTAGAGTAGCTCAAGGGAATGGAAGAAATGATAAAGTAAAAGAGCTGAACCGAAGATTTCCAAGAGCAGCTCAAGAAGACAGAGTAAAATATTATAATGAAATGTGCAAAGACCTGGAGTTAGAAAACCAAAAAAGAAGAACATGCTCGACATTTCTTTAGCTCAAAGAACTGAAGAAAAAATTCAAGCCTCGAGTTGCAATATTGAAGGATTCTATGGGTAAAATATTGAATGATGCAGGAAGCATCAAAAGAAGACAGAAGGAATACACAGAGTCACTGTACAAAAAAGAACTGGTTGACGTTTAGCCATTTCAGGAGGTAGCATGTGATCAGGAACCGATGGTATTGAAGGAAGAAGTCCAAGCTGCACTGAAGGCACTGGCAAAAAACAAGGCTTCAGGAATTGACAGAATACCAATTGAGATGTTTCAACAAACGTATGCAGCACTGGAAGTGCTCACTTGTCTATGCTAAGATGTTTGGAAGACAGCCACCTGGCCAACCGACTGGAAGAGATCTATATTTGTGCCCATTTCAAGGAAAGGTGATCCAACCAAATGCGGAAATTATCAAACACTATCATTAATATCACATGCAAGTAAAATCTTTTAAAGATCATTCAAAAGCAATTGCAGCAGTACATCGACAGGAACTACCAGAAATTCAAGCCAGATTCAAAAGAGTACATGGAATGAGGGATATCATTGCTGATGTCAGATGAATCTTAATTGAAAGCAGAGAATGCCAGAAAGATGTTTACCTGTGTTTTATTGACTGTACAAAGGCATTCAACTGTGTGAATCATAACAAATTATGGGTAACATTATGAAGAATGAGAATTCCAGAACACTTAATTGTGCTCATGAAGAACCTGTACAGAGACCAAGAGGCAGTCATTCGAACAGAGCAAGGGGGTATTGCATGGTTAAAAATCAAGAAAGGTGTATGTCAGGATTGCACCTTTCACCATACTTATTCAATCTGTATGCTGAGCAAATAACCTGAGAAGCTGGACTATATGGAGAAGAATGTGACATCAGGATTGGTGGAAGACTCGTTAACAACCTGCAATATGCAGATGACACAGCCTTGCTTGCTGAAAGCGAAGAAGACTTGAAGCACTTACTGATGAAGATCAAAGACCACAGCCTTCGGTGTGGATTACATCTCAACATAAAGAAAACAAAAATCCTCACAACTGGACCAATAAGCAACATCATGATAAATGGAGAAAAGATTGGAGTTGTCAAGAATTTCATTATATTTGGATCCACAATCAACGACCATGGAAGCAGCAGTCATGAAATCAAACGACATGTTGCACTGGGCAAATCTGCTGCAAAAGACCTCTTTAAGGTGTTAAAATGCAAAGATGTCACTCTGAGGACTAAGGTACGCCTGAACCAAGCCATGATATTTTCAGTTGCCGCATAAGCATGCGAAAGCTGAACAATGAATAAGGAGGACAGAAGAAGAACTGATGCCTTTGAATTATGATGTTGGCAAAGAATACTGAGCATACCATGGACTGCCAGAAGAAAGAACAAATCTGTCTTGGAAGAAATACAGCCAGAGTGCTCCTTGGAAGCGAGGGTGGCGAGACTTCGTCTCATGTTCTTTGGACATGTTATCAGGAGGAATTAGTCCCTGGAGAAGGACATCATGCTTGGTAAAGTAGAGGGTCAGTGAAAAAGAAGAAGACCATCGATGAGATGGATTGAGCCAGTGGCTGCAACAATGGGATCAAACGTAACAACGATTGTGAAGATGGCACGGGACCGGGCAGAGTTTCGTTCTGTTGTACATGGGGTCACTGTGAGTCAGCACCAACTTAGCAACACCTAACAACAACAACAGCTACTACTACCCAGTCATACTATTGAATATATAGCCATAAAAAGGAACCAATTATAGATACAAACAACATGGATAAATGTTAAAGACAATGCTGAGTGAAAAAAGCCAAACCAAATGCTAACTGTATCACTCACTTGTTGTTGTTGTCATTCACTTACCTAAAGTTAAAAATAAGCCAAAAGCTACACTTTAAGACATGCATAATTGTTGTTGTCATTGTGTGCCATCAGGTTGATTCTGACTCATAGTGACTCAATAGGACAGAGTAGAACTGCCCCCACAGGGCTTCCTAGGCTGTAATCTTTATGGGGAGCCCTGGTGGCGCTTCGGTTAAGCACTCGGCTACTAACCGAAAGCTTGGCAATTCAAACTCACCTGCCGCTCTGAGGGAGAAAGATGGGGCAGTCTGCTTCCGTACAGTGTACAGCTTTGGGAACCCCATGGGGCAGTTCTACTCTGTCCTACAGGGTCATTAGGAGTTGGAATCGACTTGATGGTGGTGAGTTTGGGTTTTTTTTTTTTTTTTTTTTTGGTTTAATCTTTATGGGAGCAGATCTGCAGGTCTTTTCTCCCATGGAGCAGCTGGTAGGTTCAAATTGCCTGCTGTTGGGTTCTGACTGCCGGCTCGTGGGTTCTGTCAACCTTTCTGTAAGCAGCTGAGCACTTAACCATTGCACCACCAGGGCTCCTTGATGTGTAATTAAGTAGCAAAATTTTAAAGAAAAGCGAGGAAGGGACTACCATGAAAATTAGGATAATAGTTAAGCCTTGGTGGAGGGAGTGGGTTATATTGGCAAATGTCCCACGGGGCACCTTCATGCTAGTAACAGTTCCTTTCTTGGCCTGGGAGGGGAGCAGTTATATGAGTAATTTATTTTCCAACAATTTATTAAGCTGAACATTTACATTTTATGCACTTCTTTTGCATGTTTTTTATATTTCACACATATACACATACACAGAAGACACAAGGCCCAGATGGTTTTACAGGCAAGTTCTATACAACTTTCAAGGAACAGATTATTCCAGTCCTTTTCAAATTCTTCCAGAGACTAGGAAAAGAGGGATGACTCTCCTCCTCCTTCTGTGAGGTCACTGCAACCTTGATGCCAAACAAGACAAGAGCAAGAAAGAAATTACAGGCCAACCTCACTCAGAAGGATGAGTGCAAAATTACTAGCAAACCAAATTTAGTAGTGAATTAAAAAAAACGATTCTGACGAAGTTGGATTTATTCCAGAAACTAAGGGTGGTTATAGGGGCCCTGGTGGTGCAGTGATTAAAGTACTCAGCTGCTAATGGAGAAGATGGTGGTTCGAATCCACCCAGTGGCTCCATGGGAGAAAAAAAAAAAAAAGTACTGCCATCAAGTTGATTCTGACTCACAGCAACCCTGTAGGACAGAGTAGAACTGCCCCATAGAGTTTCCAAGGCCGTAATCTTTACAAGAGCAGATTGCCACATCTTTCTCCCACAGAACGCCTGGTGGCTTCTAACCACTGGCCATTCACCTGTTAATATTTTGACCAAAACCAAACCAAACCCACTGCTATCGAGTCGATTCCGACTCATAGCGCCCCTACAGGACAGAATAGAACTGCCCCATACTGTTTCCAAGGCTGTAATCTTTACAGACGCGGACTGCCAGATTTTTCTCCCACGGAATGGCTGGTGGGTTCGAACTGCTGACCTTTTGGTTAGCAGCTGAGCGCTTTAACCACTGTGCCACCAGGACTCCAACATTCTGACAAATTTGTTTTTTATCTGTTTCTCTGTGTGTGTTTTTCTTTTTTTCAAACTGCTGAGAGAAGTTAGAGATACCATCACCCTTCACCCCTAAATACTATACTTCAGTCTATGTCTTCTAAGAACAAAGACATTCTCTTATATAAGCACACTATAACCACATTCTGGAAATATGACATTGATACACTGATAATTATAAAATCCATATTCATATTCAAATTACACCAATTGTCCCAATAATGTTCTTTATAGCAATTTTTTTCCTGATGCAGAATCTAATTCAGGATCGTGCATTGTGTTTTGTTATCATATCTCTTAGTCTTCTTTACTTCATGATGTTAACATTTTTTAAAGAGTACTATGAGTCGGACTTGACTCGACAGCAGTGGGTTTGGTTTGGTTTGGTTAAAGGCCAGTTGTTTTGTAGAGTGTGCCTACATTTGGATCTGTCAAATAGTTTCTTCGTGATTAGACTCATGAATTTTTGGCAAGAATATTACATAAGTGATGTTGTATCCTTCTCAGTTCATTACATCATGGGGCACATGATGTCATTTAGCCCCATTATTGGTGATAGTAACTTGATCCCATTGTTAAGGTGATGCAAATGTGTTTTTTTTTTTTAGTTGTACTTTAGATGATGAAAGTTACAGAGCAAATTATTTTCTCATTCAACAATTAATACACATACTGTTTTGTGACATTGGTTGCCGACCCACAACACGTCAGCACTCTCCACCTCTCAACCTTGGGTTCCCCATTACCAGCTTTTCTGTCCTCTCCTGCTTTCTCGTCCTTGCCCCTGGGCTGATGTGCCCATTTAGTCTCGTTTTGTTTATGGGTCTGTCTAATCTTTGGCTGAAGAGTTAACCTCAGGAGTGACTTCATCACTAAGCTATAAGGGTGTCCAGGGGCCATACTCTCGGAGTTTCTCCAGTCTCTATCAGATGAGTAAGTCTGGTCTTTTTTAATTTTTTTTTTTTTGTGAGTTAGAACTTTGTTCTACATTTTTCTCCAGCTCTGTACAGAATCCTCTATTGTGATCCCTGTCAGAGCAGTTAGTGGTGGTAGCCGGACGTCATCTAGTTGTGCTGGACTTAGTCTGGTGGAAGCTGTGGTAGTTGTGGTCTGTTAGTCTTTTGGGCTAATATTTCCCTTGTGTCTTTGGTTTTCTTCATTCTCCTTTGCTCCATATGGGGCGAGACCAGTGAAGTATCTTAGATGGCGGCTCACAGGCTTTTAAGACCCCAGACGCTATTCACCAAAGTAGAATGTAGAACATTTTCTTTATAAAATATGTTATGCCAGTTGAGCTAGATGTTCCCCGAGACCATGGTCCTCACAGCCCTCAGCCCAGCAATTTGGTCCCTCAGGGAGTTTGGATGTGTCTATAGAGCTTCCATGACCTTGCCGTGGATAAGTTGTGCTGGCTTCCCCAGTATTGTGTACTGTCTTACCCTTCCCCAAAGTTACCACTTATCTATTGTCTAGTGTTTTTCCCTCCCCACTTTTCCTGGCCCTTGTAACCATCAAAGATTGTTTCTTTTTGTATGTAAACATTTTCATGAGTTTTTATAGTAGTGCTCTCATACAATATTTGTCCTTTTGTGATTGACTTACTTCACTCAGCATAATGCCCTACAGATTCATCCATGTGGTGAGATGTTTCACAGATTCATCATTGTTCCTTATAGTTGCCTAGTTTTCCATTGTGTGTATGTACCATAGTTCGTTCATGCATTCATCTGTCAGTGGGCACTTAGTTTTCCATCTTTTTGCTATTGTGAATAATGCTTCAATGAACATGAATGTGCATATGTCTATTCGTGTTATGGCTTTTATTTCTCTAGGATATATTCCTAGGAGTGGAATTGCTGGATTATATGGTATTTCTATTTCTAGCTTTTTAAGGAAGCACCGTATGGTTTACCAAAATGGTTGTCCCATTTTGCATTCCCACCAGTAGTGCATAAGAGTTCCAATCTCCCTGCAGCCTCTCCAACATTTGCTATTTTCTGTTTTTTTGATTAGTGCCAGTAATGTCGGGGTGAGATGGTATTTTATCGTGATTTTGGTTTGCATTTCTCTAATGGCTAGAGATCGCAAGTATTTCCTCATGTGTCTGTTAGCTGCCTGAATGTCTTCTTTGGTGAAGTGTCTGTTCATATCCTTTGTCCATTTTTAAATTGGATTATTTGTCTTTTTATTGTAGAGATGTTAGATTTTCCTGTAGATTTTAGAGATCAGAACTTTTTCGGATTTGTCATAGCCAAAAATTTTTTCCCAGTGTGAAGGTTCTCTTTTTACTCTTTTGGTGAAGTCTTTTGATGAGCATAAGTGTTTAATTTTTAGAAGATCCCAGTTATCTAGCTTGTCTTCTTGTGTTTTTGTATTCTTAGTTATGGTTTGTATCCTGTTTATGCCATGTATTAGGGCCTGTAGCATTGACCCTATTTTTGTTTCCATGATCTTTATAGTTTGGGTTTTTATATTTAGGTCTTTGATCAATCTTGGATTAGTTTTTGTGTATGAAGTGAGGTATGGATCCCGTTTCATTTTTTTGCAAGTGGACATCCAGTTTTGCCAGTATAATTTGTTAGAAAGACTGACTGTCTTTTACACCATTTGATGGACTGTGGGCCTTTGTCGAAGATTAGGTGAATGTAGGTGGATGGATTTACATCTGCGTTCTCAATTCTGTTCCACTGGTCAATGTGTCTGTTGTTGTACCAGTACCAGACTGTTTTGACTACTGTAGCTGTGTAGTAGGTTCTGAGGTCAGATAGTTTGAGTCCTCTTACTTTATTCTTCTTCTTCAATAATGCTTTACTTATCTGGGGCCTCTTCCCTTTCCATATAAAGTTAATGATTAGTTTTTCCATCTCTTTAAAGAGTGCTGTTAGTATTTGGATCGAGGATGCATTGTATTTGTAGGTTGCTTTCGGTAGGATTGACATTTTCACAATGTTTAGTCTACCTATCCATGAGCATGGTATATTTTTCCATTTATGTAAGTCTTTTTTGGTTTCTTGCAGGAGTGTTTTGTAGTTTTCTTTGTATATGTGTTTTACATCCCTGGTTAGATTTATTCCTAAGTTTTTTTTTTTTTTTTTTAATGGACTGTTATAAGTGATATTGTTTTCCTGATTTCCTTTTCATAGTTCTCTTTATTGGTGTATAAGAATCCAACTGATTTTTGTATGTTTACCTTGTATCCTGCTACTCTGCTGAATCCATTAGTTCCAGTAGTTTTCTTGTGGAGTCTTTTGGGTTTTCTATGTATAGTATCATATCATCTGCAAATAG
>NW_004443952.1:22610439-22662313 GCF_000243295.1 Trichechus manatus latirostris
ACTTCCAGCACAATGTTAAATAGGGCATCCTTGTCTTTTTCCTGTTCTCAAGGGGAATGACAAACATCATTCTTAAAGGGGGCATATTAGACGCATCTCTTTAAAATCAGTAATAAGATAAGAAGTGTAGATTGTATTCTAAGGAGAGATGAAAATTTTCAAGCTGGGAAGGGACAAGTGTAAAATGGAATTTATAGAAAGACTTGAAGGTCAGGGCTGGAAGGACTCCTAGAGGTAGCCCATTTGGCTGTTTGTTTCTCCCAAGCTCTGGGTACTTTTAAAAGATCATGTCCACAATAAACTGCATTCTTAATTAATTCATTTATTTTTCTGACTTACTACTCAAACTCTTTCAGATCTGTCACAGTTTCTAACCTGCATGAACTACTCAGTATAAATAGGTTCTAACAACAGATACTAATAAATTGGTTTGATGTGATAGAGTGTGGCCTGGGTCAGAGGGGAGACCTAGTTTAGACAGGATGATCAAGGAAGGCTTTTCTGAGGAGGCAATATGTAAGCAGAGAGATATCTGAAGCTCTAGAGACAGAGTGTTCAAGCAGAGGGAAAAACAAGTGCAAAGGCCCTGAGGTGGGAATGAGTTTAGTATGTTTGAGAATCAACTGGCACATTGTCAGCGTGGGCAAGAGTGGTGGGAGATGAGATCAGAAAGGGGACAGGGCCCAGACTGTGAAGGCCTTGTTGCCAGGGCAGAAGTCCCCAAAGGGTTTCCAAGGCTGTAATCTTTATGGAAGCAGGCTGCCACATTATTCTCCCAAAGAGCTGCTGGTGAGTTCAAACTGCTGAACTTTCGTTTAAGCAACTAAACGCTTAACCATTGTGCTACCAGGGTTTCTATTATTGTGTGTCATCAAGTCAATTTCTACTCTTAGTGACCCTATATGACAGACTAGAGCTTCCCAATAGGATTTGGCTGTTTTATTTACTAGGCAAAGGCATTCGACTATAGATCATAACAAATTATGGATAACATTGCGAAGAATGAGAATTCCACTGTAATGTGCTTATGAGGAACCTGTACTTAGACCAAAAGGGAGTCGTTCAAACAGAACAAGGGATTACTGCATGGTTTAAAGTCAGGAAAGGTGTACATCAGGGTTTTATCCTTTCACCGTACTTATTCAATCTGTACTGAGCAAATAATCCAAGAAGCTGGACTATATGAAGAATGTGGCATGAGGATTGGAGGAAGACTTATTGACAATCTGCAATATGCTGATGACACAAACTTGCTTGCTGAAAGTGAAAAGAACTTGAAGCACTTACTAATAAAGATCAAAGATTCATATAGAAGGCTGGTGAATCCAGCCTTTGGTATGGATTACACCTCAACATAAAGAAAACAAAAACCCTCACAACTGGACCAATAAGCAACATCATGATAAATGGAGAAAAAATTGAAGTTGTCAAGGATTTCATTTTACTTGGATCCACAATCAACGCCCATGGAAGTAGCAGTCAAGAAACCAAACGATGCATTGCATTGGGCAGATCTGCTGCAAAAGACCTCTTTAAAGTGTTAAAAAGCAAAGATGTCACTTTAAGGACTAAGGTTCATCTGACCTAAGCCATAGTGTTTTCAGTCTCTCATATGCATGCAAAAGCTAAGCAACGAATAAGGAAGACTGAAGAAGAATTGACACCTTTGAATTATGGTGTTGTCAAAGAATATTGAATATACCATGGACTGCCAAAAGAACGAACAAATCTGTCTTGGAAGAAGTACAGCCAGAATGCTTCTTAGAAGCAAGGATGGCAAGACTATGTCTCACATACTTTGGACATGTTATCAGGAGGGATTAGTCCCTGGAAAAGGACATCATGCTTGGTAAAATAGAGGGTCAGCAACAAAGAGGAAGACCCTCGACGAGATGGAATGACACAGTGGCTTCAACAACGGGCTCGAGCATACCAACAATTGTGAAGATGGTGCAGGACTGGACAGTGTTTCATTCTGTTTGTACGTGGGGTCACTATGAGTCGGAACTGATTCTATGGCACCTAACATCAACAACAATCTTGGCATGAAGCCCTGATGGCGCAGTGGTTAAGAACTCAGCTGCTAACCAAAAGGTCGGTAGTTTGAATCTACCAGCTGCTCCTTGGAAACCCTATGGGGCAATTCTACTCTGTCCCATAGGGTCGCTATAAGTCAGAATCGACTCAACAGCAGCAGGTTTGGTTTTTGGTAATCTTTACGGAAGTAGATCGCCAGGTTTTTTCTCCAGTGGAGCCACTGGTGGAACTGCCAACCTTTTGGTTAGCAACATAGCACTTAACCACTGTGCCGCCAGGGTGCCTAGAGGGGTTCAAACTCAGCCTGATCCTCGGTAAAATGTGAGATTCCCTTTCGGCTTTGTGAGATATCAGAAATAGCTCGGGTACACACGTTAACTGCTACCATCACAGACTCCTAGGAGTCCAAGCACTCCCAGGAGCGGGAAGCCACTAATCAGAGCTTCTCACACTTTAATGATACAATGCAGATTCTGATTCTGTGGGCCTGAGGTGGCATGGAGATTCTGCATTTCCAACCAGATCCCAGGGTTACCAGATAAAATATGGGATGCCCAGTTAAATTTGAATTTCAGATAAACAACAAATAATTTTTCTACGTAGTTTTTCTTTTTAATTAAACATTTTATTTTGAGGTAATTGTAGCTTCAAATGCAATTTTTTCTTTTTTTATTGTGTTTTAGGTGAAGGTTTACAGAGCAAATTAGTTTCCTATTCAATAATTTATACACAGATTATTCAGTGACATTGGTTGCAATACCCGCGGTGTGTCAGTACTCTCCCCATTACCACCCTGAGTCCCATTTTTATTCCTCTGGTCTTCCTGCCCCTTCCTGTCTTCTCATATTTGCTTTTGGACAGATGTTGCCCTTTTGGTCTCATACAGATGATTGTTCTATGAAGCACTTTCCTCACAAGGGTTATTGTTTATTTTATAGGCCTATCTCTTATTCTCCCACACATCTGTCATTTTGTCCTACTGTGGGGGCTTGTGTGTTGCTGTGATGTTGGAAGCTATGTCACCAGTATTCAAATACCAGCAGGGTCACCCGTGGTGGACAGGTTTCAGCTGAGCTTCCAGACTAAGACTGGGAAGAAGGACCTGGCGCTCTACTTCTGAAAAGAATTAGCCAGTGAAAACCTTATAAATAGCAGCAGAAAATTGTCTGAGATAGTGCCGGAAGATGAGCTCCTCAGGTTGGGAAGGCACTCAAAATACTACTGGGGAAGAGCTGCCTCCTCGAAGTAGGGTCGACCTTACTGACATGAAGTCAAGCTTCCGGGACCTCCATTTGCTGATGTGGCATGACTGAAAATGAGAAGAAAGAGCTGCAAACATCCATTAATAATTAGAATACAGAATGTATGAAGTATGAATTTAGGAAAATTGGAAATCATCAAAAATGAAGTGGAACTCATAAACATCAATATCCTAGGCATTAGTGAGCTGAAATGGACTGGTATTGGCCATTTTGAATCGGATAGTCATATGGTCTACTGTGCCAGGAATGACAAACTGAAGAGGAATGGCGTTGTATTCATCGTCAAAAAGAACGTTTCAAGACCTATCCTAAACTACAACGCTGTCAGTGATAGGATAATATCCATATGCCTACAAGGAAAACCAGTTAATACGACCGTTATTCAAATTTCCGCACCAACCGCTAAGGCCAAAGATGAAGAAATTAAAGATGTTTACCAACTTCTGCAGTCTGAAATTGATCGAACATGCAATCAGGATGCTTTGATAATTACTGGTGATTGGATTGCAAAAGTTGGAAACAAAGAAGGATCAGTAGCTGGAAAATAATGGCGTTGGTGATAGAAACGATGCCAGAGATTGCATGACATAATTTTGCAAGACCAATGACTTCTTCATTGAAATACCATTTTTCACCAACATAAATGGCGACTATACATGTGGACCTCGCCAGATGGAATACACAGGAATCAAACCTACTACATATGTGGAAAGAAACGATGGAAAAGCTCAATATCATCAGTCAGAACAAGGCCAGGGGCAGACTGGGGAACAGACCATCAATTGCTCATATGCAAGTTCAAGTTGAAGCTGAAGAAAATTGCAACCTTGAGCATATCCCTCTTGAATTTAGAGACCTTCTCAAGAATAGATTTGACACATTAAACACTAATGACCAAAGACCAGACGAGTTATGGAATGACATCAAGGACATCAAGCATGAAGAAAGCAAGAGGTCGTTAAAAAGACAGGAAAGAAAAAAGAGACCAAAATGGATGTCAGAAGAGACTCTGAAACTTTCTCTTAAATGTTGAGTAGGGAAAGGGAAAGGAAGAAATGATGAAGTAAAACAGCCAAATAGAAGATTTCAAAGGGCAGTTTGAGAAGACAAAGTATTATAGTGACATGTGCAAAGAGCTGGAGATAGAAAACCAAAAGGAAGAACATGCTCGGCATTTCTCAGCTGAAAGAACTGAAAAAAAATCCAAGCCTCAAGTTGCAATATTGAAGGATTCTACAGGGAAAATATTAAACGATGCAGGAAGCATCAAAAAAAGATGGAAGGAATATGCAGAGGCACTATACCGAAAAGAAGTGGTCAACGTTCAACCATTTCAGGAGGTAGCATATGATCAGGAACCAGTGGTACTGAAGGAAGAAGTCCAAGCTGCACTGAAGGCACTGGCGAAAAAGAAGCCTCCAGGAGCTGACAGAACACCAACTGAGGTGTTTCAACAAATGGATGCAGTGCTGAAAGTGCTCACTTGTCTATGCCAAGAAATTTGGAAGACAGTTACCTGGCCAACTGACTGGAAGAGATCCATATTTATACCTATTCCCAAGAAAGGTGATCCAACAGAATGTGGAAATAATCAAACAATATCATTAACATCACATGCAAGTAAATTTTTGCTGAAGATCATTTAAAAGCAGCTGCAGCGGTATATTGACAAGGAACTACCAGAAATTCAAGCCAGATTCAGAAGAGAACATGGAAGAAGGGATATCATATGGATCCTGGCTGAAAGCAGAGAATACCAGAAAGATGTTTATCTGTGTTTTATTGACTATGCAAAGGCATTCGACTGTGTGGATCATAACAAATTATGGATAACATTGTGAAGAATGAGAATTCCAGAACACTTAAATGTACTCATGAACAGAACAAGGGAATACTCTGTAGTTTAAAGTCAGGAGAGGTGTGCATCAAGGTTTTATCCTTTCACCATACCTATTCAATCTGTATTCTGAGCAAATAATCCCAGAAACTGGACTGTATGAAGAATGGGGCATCAGGACTGGAGGAAGACTCATTAACAAATGACACAATGTTGCTTGCTGAAAGTGAAGAGAACTTGAAGCACTTGCTGATCAAATACTATAGCCTTCAGTATGGATTACACCTTAACATAAAACAAAAATCCTCACAATGGGACCAATAAGCAACATCATCATAAAAGGAGAAAAGATTAGAGTTATCAAGGATTTCATTTTACTTGGATCCACAGTCAACACCCATGGAAGCAACAGTCAAGAAATCAAAAGCCACATTGCATTGGGCAAATGTGCTGCAAAAGGCCTCTTTAAAGTGTTGAAAAGCAAAGATGTCACCTTGAAGACTAAGATGTGCCTGACTCAAGCCATGGTGTTTTCAATTGCCTCATACGCATATGAAAGCTGGACAAAGAATAAGAAAGACTGAAGAACTGATGCCTTTGAATTGTGGTGTTGGTGAAGAATATTGAATATACTGTGGACTGCCAAAAGAATGAACAAATCTGTCTTGGAAGAGGTACAACCAGAATGCTCCTTAGAAGCAAGGATGGGGAGACTACGTCTCACATTCTTTGGACATGTTGTCAGGAGGCATCAGTCCCTAGAGAAAGACATTATGCTAGGTGAAGTGGAGGGTCAGCAAAACAGAGGAAGACCCTCAGTGAGATGAGTTGACACAGTGGCTGCAACAGTGGGCTCAAGCATGGCGATGATTGTGAGAATGGCAAAGGACTGGGCAGTGTTTCGTTCTGTTGTATATAGGGTTGCTATGAGTCGGAACCAACTCGAAGGCACCTAACAACAACAACAGCAATCTATTATTTGGCTGAAAGGTGATCTCCTGGAATGGCTTCAGTTCCAAGTTAGAAGAGGGTCTAAGGGCCATAGTCTCAGGGTTCCTCCGGGCTCTCTTGGACCAGTAGATCTGGACTTTTTATGAATTTGAATTTTATTTTACATTTTTTTTCCCACTGTAACCAATACCTTCTATTGTGATCCTGATCAGAGTAGTGGGTACTGGTAGCCGGGCACCCTCTAGTTCTTCTGGTCTCAGGCTAGTGGAGGCTGTGTTTCCTGTGGTCCATTAGCCCTTTGGACTAATTGTTTCCTTGAGTCTTTGGTTTTCTTCACTCTCCTTCGCTCCAGACAGAAAGAGACCAATAGTTGTATCTTAGATGGCCGCTTGAAAGCTTTTAAGACCCAGACACTACTCTCCAAAGTAGGATGTAGAACACCGTCTTTATTAACTATGTTACGCCAATTGACCTAGATGTCCCCTGAGAAGATGTCCTTAGCCTTCAAGCCCAGTAACTCAGTCCCACAAGGTGTTTGGTTATGTCTAGGATGTTTCCATGACTGTGTACCCTGTGTGCTCTATTATATATATGAGTATACATGCAGCACATACAAATATGTCTGTAGAAATATCCACAGCCTAACCTATATATGCATGTGGTGTGCTCCCACATGCCCTCCTACATCTATTCAACACACATATCTACCTATGTGTCGACTCTTAAATCACTGTTGTTATTACTATTGTTGCAAGATTTTATATGTTATAGTATTTACTGTCACTGCCTTTTATTCCTGCGTATCTCTCAGTGTCTTCCCTTGCCTTAGTCATGTTGTGCTGACTTCCCCGATTTTGTGTACTGCCTTTCCCTTCACCAAAGTTAACGTGTTTACTCTCTAGTTAGTGATTCCCCCTCCCCCTCCTGCCCCCCAAACCATCAAAAAAAATATTTCTTTCTGTATGTAAACCTTTTCTTGACTATTTATAATAGTGGTCTCATACAATATTTGTCCTTTTGTGATTGATTTATTTCACTCAGCATAATGTCCTCCAGAGTCATCCATGTTGTGAGATGTTTCACAGATTCATCATTATACTTTATTGTTTCATAGTATTCCATTGTGTGTATGTACCACAGTTTGTTTATCCATTCATCTGTTGATGGGCACTTAGGTTGTTTCCATCTTTTGAATTGTGAATAGTGCTGCAGTGAATATGCGTGTGCATATGTCTATTCTTGTCACGGCTCTTATTTATCTAGGATCTATACCTAAGAGTGGGATTGCTGGATCATATGGTATTTATTTTTGACTTTTTAAGGAGACATCATACCATTTTCCATAGTGGCTGTACCATTTTACATACCCACCAGCAGTGTATAAGAGTTCCAATGTCCTCACAGCCTTGCCAGCATTTGTTGTTTTCTGTTTTTTTTTTTTGGATTAGTGCCATTATTGCCAGGGTGAGATGGTATCTCATTGTAGTTTTGATTTGCATCTCTCTAATGGTTAATGATCGCAACCATTTCTTCATGTGTTTTTTAGCTGCCTGAATGTCTTCTCTGGTGAAGTGTCTGTTCATGTCCTTTGCTCATTTTTTAATTGGGTTGCTTGTCTTTTTGATGTTGAGGTGTTGAAGTTTTCTATAAATTTTAGAGATTAGACCCTTGTTGGATATGTCATAGCCAGAAATTTTTTCCCAGGTTCTCTTTTTACTCTTTTGGTGAAGTCTTTTGATGAGCATAAATGTTTAATTTTTAGGATATCCCAGTTATCTAGTTTATCTTCTGCTGTTTGTGCATTTTTACTTATGTTTAGTATTCTATTTATGCCATATATTAGGGCCCCTAGTGTTGTCCCTATTTTTTCTTCCATGATCTTTATGGTTTTAGGTTTTATATTTAGATCTTTAATCCATTTTGAATTAGTTTTTGTGTATGGTGTGAGGTATGGATCTTGTTTCATTTTTCTGCAAATGGATGTCCAGTGTTACCGGCACCATTTGTTAAAGAGACTTTTCCTTACTCATTTAATGAACTTTGACACTTTGTCGAAGATCAGCTGTCCATAAGTGGATGGATTTACTTCTGGATTCTCAATTCTGTTCCGTTGGTCTATGTGTCTGTCGTTGTACCAGTATCAGGCTATTTTGACTTCCATGGCTGTGTAGTAGGTTCTGAGATCAGGGTTTGTGAGCAAATGCAGTTTTAAGAAATAACACAGAGAGATCCCTTGTGCCCTTTACTCAGTTTCCCCCAATAGTAAAACCAGTTGCTGTTGAGGCATTTCCTACTCATGGTGACCCCATGTGTGTCAGAGTAGAACTGTTCTTCATAAGGGTTCTCAATGACTAATTTTTTTTAAAGTAGATCACCAGGCCTTTCTTCCAAGGCACTTCTGAGTGGACTCGAATTTCCAACCTTTTGGTTAGCAGCTGACAACAGTAACCATTTGCACCACCTAGGGATACCCCCAGTGATAACATCTTGCAAAACTATAGTATAATGTCACGACCAGGATACTGACATTTGTTCAGTGAAGATACAGAACATTTTCATCACTGCAAGGACCCCTTGTGTTGTCCCCTCCCTTCGCTCCCACTACCTCCTAATCTCTCACAACCACTGTTCTGTTCTCCATTTCTATCCTTTTGCTATTTTAAGAATGTTATATAAGTGGAACCATACAGTCTGTAATCTTTTGGGATTAGTTTTTTCCATTCAGCATAATTCTCTGGCGATTCATCCAGGCTGTTGTGTTTATCAATAGTTCATTCCTTTTTATTGCTGAGTAGTATTCCATGGTGTCATGGATTGAATTGTGTCCCCCAAAAAATGTGGGTAGGAACTTGGCTAGGTCATGATTCCTAGTATTGTATGATTGTGTTATCTGATGTGATGTCCTTATGTGTTGTGAACTCTACCACTATGATGAGATTATATGTGATCTCCTCATGTGTTGTAAATTCTATCACTGTGATGAGGTTATACTGATGAGGTTGACAAGATCAGTGTCTTAACGCAACCTCTTTTGAGATATAAAAGAGAGAAGCGAGCAGAGACCCATGGGAACCTCATACCACCAAGAAAGCAGTGCTGGGAGCAGAGCGTGTCCTTTGGACCTGAGGTTCCTGTGCAGAGAAGCTCCCAGACCAAAGGAAGACTGATGACATGGACTTTCCTCCAGAGCCGATGGAGAAAGGGTTCCCCTGGAGCTGATGCCCTGAATTTGGACTTGTAGCCTACTGGACTGTGAGAGAATGGACTTTCTTTGTTGAAACCATCCCCTTGTGGTATTTCTGTTGGAGTAGCACTAGATGACTGAGACACATGGTATTGCTGCACCACGGTTTGTTTAACCATTCACTCACTGAAGAATATCCGAGTTGTTTCTAGTTTTTTGGCTATAAAAATCCACGTACAAGTCTTTGTGTGAACATGAGTCTTCATTTCTCCGGGATAAATGCCCAGAAGTTCAGTTGCTGGGTTGTATGGTAGTTGCATGTTTAGTTTTATAGAAAACTGCCAAGTAACGTTTTAGTATAAGTGTCTTAGTTACCTGGTGCCACTGTAACAGAAATACCATAAGTGGGTGGCTTGAAAAAGCAGAAATTTATTTGGTCACAGTTCTGGAGGCTAAAAGTTGAAATCAAAGTCTAGGCTGTGTGGTACCTTCCTTATCCATAGACCCAGGCTTTCCTCGGTTCCTCAGCTTGTAGATGATCCTTACATGGATCAGTTTTCCTTCTTTCTTGAATTGTGTATCTTTTTACAACTCAGAAGTGATTTGATTTAGAATCCACCTAGCTCGGGTATTGTCTAATTAAATAACAAAGAAAACCCTATTTCCAAACAGCATTATACCACAGGTATAGGGGTTAGGATTCCAATGCATATTTGGGGGGAGGGGACACAAGTCAACCCACAACAATAACTAAAATATTACATGGGAGATACTTATACTAAAAAAAAAAAAAAATTCCTTGTTTATCTGAGATTCAAATTTACTTGGAATCCTGTAATTTTATTCACTAAATCTGGCAACCCTACTCCCAGGTGATGCTGATGCTGCTGGTCCACAAACCACGCTTTGAGTGGCAAGACTATCATCTAGTTCATTTTTTATCATGAAGATAAAAACAGTATAATGAACTTTTACATACCCAACACTCAGATTCTTTAATTTTTTTTGCCCTGAAGTTTTTCAAAGCAAATCCTGGACATTTTGTCAGCTGGCCCCCACAAACTTCAGTACACAGCCCTAAAAAATAGGAACATCTTCTGACATAACCACAATGTCATCATCCCAACATCAGCAATAACTCCTTGTGTCATCTAATTCTCAGTTCTAGTTAAAATGGCCCCACTGCCTCAGAATGCCTTTTGTGGTTGGTATGTTTGAATCAAGCTCCAGACAAGGTCCACACATTGCACTTGGTTGATACGTCTCTTATGTAACCATGACCACTGTTCCTGAGGAGGAACATGAGCTGAGAGAGGGAAATGGACACAGGTGCTGGACAGAACAGTGGGGCCGTTTGTCACGTCGTAACCAGGGGTAGAGTGCTCACTCTACTGCCTTACAGGCACTGCCACATTGTGAAATGAGGGCACTGAGGCTCACTGAGATGACTTCCTGAGAGGAAGGGTGAGGACCCGAGTGGGAAGCCAGGCCTGGGTGTGGCCTTGGAGGCTCATTCTCTTTTAACACTGTGTTTTAACCGACCTACTGCTCCTGGGGTTGGCTCTGATCCACAGCAGCTCCTTGGCTACCAAGGATTATACCCCATGCCAGGCCCAGAGAGGTGTTCAGTAAACAAGTCATGTGTGAACGAAGGAGAGGACAGAATAACTAATTATTTAATAAGTGTTTAAAGGAATGTCAGAGGTGGAAGGTGCCTGGCATTGAACCCAGTGTCCCAGAAGTTGTTCTCCGAGGGGCCAGGCTGCCTGGCGGTGTCAGTTGCCCTGGCTGCAGTCGGAGTCCCCCACCACCACCTTGCATTTTATGGTCTACACATTATAACCCAGGGAGACCTTGGAGGGAGGCTGGAAGACGAGTTTCACAACCTGCACCCACAGCCTTGGCAATGGAGGACTGTGCTCAGGGAACAAAGGCGTGGTGGGAAGGTCTGGGGAGAGGCTGCCCTGAGCATCGGGATCAGATTCCTGATGCTGGGCTCCCACCTCTACCTGCAATAGAGCCACCCCCAAGGTGAGGAGGGTGGACTTTGCTGCGAGGTGTGGAGGGTAGGGAGGAACAAGGCAACACCTCTTGGGATGGGAGGGAACCAGGCCAACCCAGCAGGGGGGCCGTGAGCCTGAGGAGCTGGAGGGACACCATGGCCTTCAGGTGGCTGGGAGAGGGGAGAGGGGTGCGAGCCCTTCACTGCTCTGCTCTTAGAGTCCAGGCTGACCCTTCTCAAGCCTGTCTCTGACCACGTCACTCCCCTGCTCAAGCGCCTCCCAGGACTCCCCATCATCTGAAGATAAAGTCCCACCTTCCTCATCAAAGCCCTCCACCGCCCAGAGCCTTCCATAACACATAACTGTTCCCTCCACACTCAGATTCCCTTTTAGAAATGCAAGGTGTGGGTGTTTTGAAAGTCCCTTCCAGTCCTGTGGGCTTTTCAGCCTGGAAAAGAACAGACTCAAGGAATGGATTCTCTTCTTTCAGGTATCCGAGGGACTGGCCTGGGACAGAGGCGGCAGATGTGTCTATGGGACCTCAAAGGACAGAGCTAGGACTAGAAGTGGGGAGTGAAGGGACAAAAGGGGCCACACTGGTCTCAGAGTAAGAAATGTTTTCTCCAGTCAACAAGATCTAAAAGTGGAATAAACCACCGTGGGAGGAAATGAGCTCCCTGTCCCTAGAGGTAACTGAGCAGGGTTACCTCTAGCCCTAGGGTCAGATGCTATGGTAAACCCTCCTCATGTTCATTTGTGTGCTCATAATGAGAGGAGTGATGAATGACAGGAACAAATGGGGTGTGCATTTTTGGAAGTGTGTACATTCCTAGGATTAGGGAAGGTTCCTCCTCATCTCCCCCTTTGCGCAACTCCCAGTCTGCTTTGGGCAGCCCCCAGCCCTGCGTCTCACCTCCTCCAGCCAGAACATGGCTCGTCTGTCCATTTGTTCATTTCTTCATCTAGTCTAGCCATGAGCCCTGTGTAGGTGAGTGGCCTCCATGCCCACAGCCGCACCCCTCTTGCCTAGCCTCCTCTCCCATGGATCATTAGTCTACCTTCCCTACTGGCTGCTTCAGGATCCTCCCTACTTAAAATCTACAGATGTCCCTCCAGGAGCAGAGCCCAGCCTGCCTTTCTGACTTGAAATGCCTCCCCTACACCCCGGCCTGGTCACAGCCTCCCTCTCTTTAAGGCTCAATGCAAAGGTCTATTCCTCCAGGAAGCCTTCTGTGACTGACTTCCCAGGCTCTTTGCGCTTCTCTCTGAGTTCTGAGTATATTACATCCTGCCTCCTCCATGACACAAGAGGCTCCTGTAGGGTAGGGACTGTGACTAGCTAATCTCTGTCACCACCTGCGCGCAGAGTGCAGCCAGGCACGTAGTAGGCCCTCCATGAAAGACTTGCGTGATGCTAATAATACCTATGGCATGAGAACAGCAAGAAGCAGACCAGGCAGTGAGAGGAAGCGTTCCCAGTTCTCCTGGCTCTGCTGTGGACTGGCTCTGTCACCCTCAGTACACAATTGTCAACCTTTCTGACCCCAGCTTCTACACTTGTAAAATGGAGATTCTTGTACTACTTCCTGGGAGCCCTGGTGGCGCAGTTGTTGAGCGCTTGGCCACTAACTGAAAGGTCAGCGGTTTGAACCCACCAGCAGCTCCATGGGAGAAAGATGTGGCAGTCTGCTTCCGTAAAGATTTACAGCCTTGGGAATTCTATGGGGCAATTCTGCCTCTTCCTGCAGTGTCACTGAGTCAGAATCAGCTTGACAGCAGTGGGTTTGGTTTTGGCAGTGAGTTGTACTACTTCCTGGGATGACTCGTTGCTAAATCAAATATGAGCCAAGCACCAGGCCCAGGGCCTGGCACGTAAATGACTCCCTAATTATGGTTCATTGGGGGTTACGACAGTGGCCTTGCATCCTCTCCCATCCTGGCCGCTGAGGTCTGCCCCCGGAGCGTCCCCATCCCTCTTGGGTCCTACAGCCCTGTCCACACCCTCTGCCCCAGGACAGGCCCTCGGAGACTTGGAGGTTGCGCCTCTGCAGGTAGAGCAGCCTGGCTCCTGCACCCAAGCCAGGGCTCTGGGTGAGTCTGCGAGGGGAGCAGGTGTATCTCCTCTGATTTAGAGCCTATGTCCCCCATAAATCAGAGAGGCCTGTCCCCGGCTGACTGCAGGCATAATGGGCAAAGAGCTGTAAGTGATCCCCCGATTATAATGTCCCTGCCCTGACAGGGCTTTTAGTAGCCTGGTCAATAACCCGTCAGACTAGCTAATGTCTACTAATGCCGGTCCTCAGCGTAAAACCCTTTCAGACACAGAGCAATCTGCTGGCCCCTAGGGTAGACCAGCCATCCCTTGTTGACTGAGAAGGAGGAGAGGGTGCCTGTGGAAGGGGCTTTCGCTTCTGATAGGCCTGGGAGGAGCGCAGGCCAAGCTTAGCTCTGGAGGAGCGGCCCATCTGAGCCTTGCCTGGCCCTGAAGCGCCTTTCCTGAGTCTGTGGCTCCACAGAGCTGGGATGCAGGAGGTGGGAGGTGTGGGTCTGAACAGGGCTCCCTGGCAGTTTGTCCCCTGTCAGCCCAAGGCCAGCCTGACAATCAGCTCTTCAGCAAAGCAGAAACTGGGACATGGCCCTGGGCCAGGACGTAGAAATAAAGGCCCCAGAGCAATTGGGTGGCCCGTAGCAAAAGCCCCAGTACTGCTCATGCCCTTTGACCCAGGAAATGATCCAAGAGAAGGGGAAGGCTGTGTACAGGAAGGTAGGCAAAACACTGACTCAGAGAGACTGGTACTTCCTCAGAGCACAGTACACCCCAAACTCACACTTGGGAGGCCCAGCTTGGCTCAAGCCCAGCTCTGCCCCTCACACTGCCAGTAACCCTGGGTGAGTCGCTTCTGCAGTCTTGGGCTTCCTCAAATCAGGGCTCAGTGAGAGAGTGCTGTGATCCATGAATGATGCCTGCCACGGGTGCAGGATCAGAGAGTGTGGCTGTGCACTTACTTCCCCTGGTCTCTGAGAGCCCTTTAAACTCTGGAGTTTTACAACACATTTTTCATGGATCCTAGAAGGCCCCATCTTTTCAGAAAGTCTGTAGTTTTGTTTTTAAATATCATTTTTTATTGCAAAATTTATACATTTTTATGTAAAGTTTAGGAGATTTTTTTAAAAAAACCACAGAAGATGATAAAAAAAAACCTCTCATTTATTCACCGTGTATAGATAACTGTGAGTAACATGTTGGTACATTTCCTTCCAGTCTTTTTTTCTCAGTATCAATATGTAGATATATGTGTCTGTACACACTCACACACACATATACATATAGTAATGGCTACTATGTAGTGAGCGCTTACTGTAGGACATCACTGTTAGGCTTTTTATGTGTAGCATCTCATTTAGCCATCACAACAACTCTGCAAGGAAGAGACTTTTTTCATATTTCATATTTTATGGATAAAAAATAGACTTGCAGACTTTGAGCAGAGGCATAACATGCTCAGATTTTAATTCTTGAGCGCTCACTGTGAGGACAGCATGCAGGATGACCTGGAGGCTGGGCGAGAGGGCAGTGGCTGGAGCAACGGTCCCATGAGCTAGTGGTGGCACGGTGAGCAGGTGTTCTCGGAGTGGGCAGGGAGCGTACACCTCTCTTCCCAGTCTGGGGGCCTATTTTTTTTCAGCAGAATAATTTGAAAGAAATGGAATTTTTGCCGACCTCCTCACACATGACTAACAAAGGACGCATGTCCAAGTTCTTTTCCTTTCCTTCCTCTCTATTTGAAGGTGTATGCATGTTTATAATTCTTTTTCTGAACCATTTGAGCATAAGTTTCAAACATTGTGGCTGTTTATCCCTAAATACTTCAGAGTTTCCTAGAAAAAAGTATATAACCATAGTACATTATCAACTTCAGCGAATTTAACATTAATACAGTATTCTCATCTAATCTACCCTTCGTGTGCCAAGCTGTCAAATAGTGTCCTTTATAGCATTCTCCCTTCCTGTACAGGATTCAGTGTCGGTTCAGTCTTTAGGTCATCTACCAGTAATACGCTATTCCTGAGAGCAGAGAGCTGAATTGGGCAGAGAGTACTTCTGGAAGAGGAGCCTAAGACCACCTCTCTGTTTACAGAGATATTTGATTGCATGCATAAAACCCCATGAACCAGGGACTTGGGTTGTCTCCCTTTTCTGCTTTGCCAGAGGTGGCTGGGAAGCTCTTTTTCCACTCTCATTGCAGCTGCCCACCTCCCAGACTTCAAAGCAAGGTCAGAGACCACCCCTCCATCTTTGCTTAGTCATCACTGGGCACAGTCTTAGGGACATCACACAAAAGCGCAGTGGTCTCTGCAGAGTCAGGGAGGTGAGGAAGGAGAGGAGGCTGAGTGCTCCCTGAGTCCACCCTGTGCCTGAAAGTTCCCTTTAAAGGAATCCTGAGACTATTGATTCTGCGAGGTCAAGGACTGTGTCTTGCATTCACCTTGCACCCAGCACCTCGCCTAGGGCCTGTCCTGGAGGTATCTTGTAAATATTTTCTGGATGAATGATGTTGGCCAGTTCCCTCCTCGGCTATCTCTTTTGCTTAGAAATAAAAAGGGTCAGTGGAACATTCTGGTGGGTGGGCTCCAGACCCCAAGGCCAGGTGGTAGATGTGGGGTGACGCCTACGTTGGCAGGTAGAAGGCCTGGGTCCTGGTCCCTTTTCGCCAACGCCATGTGGTATGGCCTGGACAGATCACTTATAGCCTCAGTCTTGGGATCTGTAAAATGAGGGGCATGGACGCTAACAGCTCCAAGGTTCTGTGACTGAACAGAAGTGTCACTGCCCTGAGACTCCAGGAAATCCATATCTGTCAGTGGAGTTGGAAATCTCAGCTTCAGGGCTGTGTGGCATGGGCTTGGGGACCTGTGTGGCCCTCCCAGCACCTATACGGGAATTTTCAGCAGGGAAGGAGAAAAGGAAGGGAGATGCTCTTTTTTCCAACTGAGAGATAATTCACAGCCCATAAAATCACCATTTCGAAGTGTACAATTCAGTGGTTTTTAGTGTATTTACAAGATTGTGCAATCATCACCACTATTTAATTCCAGAACATCTTCATGACCCTAAAAAGGAAACCCCACACCAATTGAGCAGTCACTCCTCATTGCCCCTTCCCCCAGTTCCTGGCAATGACTAATCCACATTCTGTTTCTATGGATTTGCCTAATCTGGACATTTCATATAAATGGAACCCCTACAATATGTGGCCTTTTGTGTGACTTCTTTCACTTGGCATAACGTGTTCAGAGTTCATCTATGTTATAACCAACAAAAGTCCGAACCCCTTGCCATTGAGTCAATTCCGACTCATAGTGACCCCACAGGACAGAGTAGACCTGCCCCATATGGTTCCTAAGGAGCGGCTGCTGGATTCAATCTGCCTACCTTTTAAGCCGAATGCTTAAGCACTGCACCACCAAGGCTCCCATCTATGTTATAGCATGTATCAATTACTTCATTCCTTGCCCTTTCCCCCATTGGCTGATTTTCAGAAGTAGATCGCCAGGCCTTTTTTCCTGTCTGTCTTAGTTTGGAAGCTCTGCTGAAACCTGTTCAGCATCGCAGCAACACATAAGCCCTCACTGACAGAGGAATGATGGCTTCACTTGAGGTGCATTGGCCAGGAATCAAACCCAGGTGTCCCACGAGGATGGCGAGAATTCTACCACTGAACCACCACTGCCTCCTCTTCATTCCTTTTTATAGATAAATAATATTCCATTGTATGGATACGCCACATTAAGAGATCCATATTTGTACCCATTCCAAAGAAAGGTGGTCCAACAGAATGTGTAAATCATCCAACAGTGTCATTAATATCACACACAAGTAAAATTTTGCTGAAGCTCATTCAAAAGTGGTTGCAGTGGTACATCCACAGAGAACTGCCAGAAATTCAAGCCAGATTCAGAAGAGGTCATGGAACCAGGGATATCATTGCTGATGTCGGATGGATCTTGGCTGAAAGTGGAGAGTATCAGAAAGATGTTTACCTGTATTTTATTGACTATGCAAAGGCATTCAACTGTGGATCATAACAAATTATGGATAACATTGCTAAGAATGAGAATTCCAGAACACTTAATTGTGCTCATGAGGAACCTGTACATAGACCAAGAGGCAGCCATTCGAACAGAACAAAGGGTTTTAAGTCAAGAAAGGTGTGTGTCAGGGTTGTATCCTCTCACCATACTTATTCAGTCTGTATACTGAGCAAATAACCCGAGAAGCTGGACTAGATAAAGAAGAATGCAGCATCAGGATTGAAGGAAGGCTCATCAACAACCTGCAATATGCAGATGACACTACCTTGCTTGCTGAAAGTAAAGAGAACTTGAAGCACTTACTGATGAAGATCAAAGACCACAGCCTTCAGTATAGATTATGCCTCAACATGAAGAAAACAAAAATCCTCACAACTGTAAATAACATCATATAACAGTAAATAACATCATGATATATGGAGAAAATATTGAAGCTGTGAAGGATTTCATTTTACTTGGATCCACAGTCAACGCCCATGGAAGCAGCAGTTAAGAAATCAAATGACTCATTGCATTGGCCAAAGGTGCTGCGAAAGACCTCTTTAAAGTGTTAAAAAACAAAAGTGTCACTTTAAGGACTAAGGTGCACCTGACCCAAGTCGTAGTGTTTTCAGTTGCTTCATATGCATGTGAAAGCTGGACAAAGAATAAGGAAGACCGAAAAAGAACTGATGCCTTTGAATTATGGTATTGGTGAAGAATATTGAATATATCACGGACTGCCAGAAGAACAAACAAATCTGTCTTGGAAGTAGTACCGCCAGAATGACCATTAGAAGCAAAGATGGCAAGACTTCGTCTCACATACTTTGGACAATGTGATTGTTAAGGTTATGTGTCAAGTTGGCTGGGCCATGATTCTCAGTGGTTTGGCAGTTACGATGTAGTTTGGCAGTCATATGATGATGTGATCACTTCCATGATGAGATTTGATATAATGTGATCACTTTCATGATGGCATCCGCTGTGAATAGCCAGTCAGTTGAAAGGGAGTTTCCTTGGAGATGTGGCCTGCATTAAATATATAAGTAGACTTTCTGGCAAGACTTGTGGGCCTTTGCTTGCTCTGGATCCTGCATTTGGCTCCTGTTCATCTGACCTTGGGACTCGAGCTAGCAGCTTACCTGCAGTCTTGCCTGCCGATCTTGGGATTCACCAATCTTCCCAGCCTGTGAGCAAGAGCCCTGCTATCTGACCTGCCGATCTTGAGTTTACCAGCACCTGCGGCTATATGAATAGGAGAAGCCTCTATCCTGACCCATGGTCTTGAGACGTTCCAGCCTCCACAACCTTGTGAGTCATTTCCTTGATATAAATCTCTCTACATATATATTTATATGCTTTACTGGTTTTACTTCTCAGAGAACCTAGCCTAAGACAGACATGTTATCAGGAGGGACAGGTCCCTGGAGAAGGACATCATGCTTGGTAAAGTAAAGGGTCAGCGAAAAAGAGGAAGACCCTCAGTGAAATGGATTAACACAGTGGCTGCCACAATGGGCTCAAGCGTAATAACGATCATGAGGATAGTGCAGGACCAGGCAGTGTTTTAGTTCTGTTGTACATAGGGTCACTATGAGTTGGAACCAACTCAACGGCACCTGACAGCAACAACAATAAATTATCGATTCATAAGGTAATGAACATTTGGGTTGTTTCCATTTTTTGGCTATGATGAGTGATATGAACATCCACGTTTTTGCGTGGGCATGTGTTTTTCATCTCTCTTGGGTATGTACTTAGGAGTGGAACTGCCGAGTCAAATGGTAACTCTATGTTTAACCTTTTGAGGAACTGCCAGACTGTTTTCCACAGCAGCTACACCATTTTACACTCCCACCAGCAGAGTATGAGGGGAAATGCCCTTTTATTGAGCACCTACTATGTTCCGTGCACTGTGCCTTTCTTTACCTCATGTCTTATGATCCTCACACTACCCCTATGAAATACCTGTTATTGCCTCTGTCTTACTGAGGGGGACACTGAGGCTCAGAGAAGTGGAGTAATTCACTCAGGATCACACAGAGAATCTGTCGTAGGTTTTGTCCCTTACGTTTTCCTGTCTACTCAGTGATTGCTGACTGACTGACCATCCAGAAGCTGAAGTCAAATTAGCCCCTTTTCCTCCCAAACCCTCTTGGGCACTGTTTTGCAGACAGGAAAGTTGGACCCTCACTTCCCCAAGGTCTGTGGACATAGAGGAAACGTTTTAGATGTCAAGTGGAACCCTTTTGATGATTTCCAGATTGCCTCCTGTTCTGAAGATACCACGGTGAGTACCAGCTTTGAGCAGCCCATGAAGTTCTCATAACTGAAAAGAGTGGGAGAGGAACGGGGGCGGGGTCGAATGGTGTCTGTGCTCATCTCTGATGCCCCCTGACTCCTTCATCACCAAGGTGAGGTCACTGTGGGGGAGGGAGGTAAGCAGATTGAAGAGGAAAAGTTCTGGACTCTATGGGATTTAGGAGTACCACCCCGCCTCTCTATGTACCTCAGTTTCTCCACCTATAAAATGGACATAATAGCTCCCACCTGTCTTATGAAAATCCAATGAGATTCATATTCCAATGGGAAAGTCCACCCTTTGGGGGAACTATAAAATGCTGTGAGGGGCATTTTTATTGTGGCCAGAAAATATTAGGCCACTTAATCTTACAGACAATGGGAAAGAGAGATTCAAAAGGATGGGAGTGGAGCCTTATATGAATATGGACACCAAAACCATCCCCAAAGCTTCTGTCCCACCAATATTTTTGAGCTCCTGTTCTGTACCAAGGACATAGTCCCTGTCCCCACAATGCCTAGTGTTATTTATTTATAATTTATTCTGTGCCTACTTCTGAAACACAGTGGGTGTGGCTTAAAAGACACAGATATGATCAGATGATTAAAGTAAGGGAAAAAGTCATAATTACCATTTATTGTGAGCACGCTGTGTTCCCAACTCATTATACGTACCATGTCACTCAGTCTTCCCAGCAACCCCACAAGGTAGGATAATTTTCTGATGGAGAAGCCAAGGATCAGAGAGGTACAGCAGTTTACCCATGATCACACAGTTTGTGGGAGGCAGAGCCAGGCTTTAGACTGAGGCCATCTGACTCCAGGGCCCATTCTTATTCCACTGAGCTATGCCACTTCTCAAAATAGCAAGAACCACAGATGGAGGAAGGTGAGGAAATAATACAAGAAATGTAGGCTAAGGAGGGTTGCAGCAGCTGAGCTCCAGGTTTAGCTCTGAGCTGCCTAGCAGCCAAGGCAAAAGGGGAGATAAAATATATTGCAAACCCTCACTGTCTAATCAAAGGTAGCAGACCAATTCATCAGGAGAGGCAGGCAGAAAATTCTAAGAAGACTTGTGTCGGTTTCTGTATAAAGGATGCTGAGGAATATAAAGGACAGTGCCTCCCGAGGTGATTTCACCAAAAGTACAGTCAGACCCTGTGAAAATTGGCTTTGTCTCCAATGAGTGCAGGACTTCTAAGAGGATATCAAATACCTGACACTGTTGCCACTGCTGTAATACCTGTGCTTTCAAGCTTGCTTTGAAGGCTTCCCTAAAGGACTATTAAATCCCTATCTGGCCCCGTGGTCCTCCGCTCTCCAGTCCCAGAAGCCCCAGGGACAGGGAGAGTGGACATGATTATCGGGAGTGGCAATGCCTCTTCTGCCCCCAGCAGTGCCCCAGAGTGAATTTAAGCCCTTGCAAACTAAACGTTCAGCTGTCTCCTCCCTGTGCCCTGGGACCTGTCGGGGAGGGATGGCTCTCCAGCTCTGGGGAGTGGACAGTTTTTGCTGCACCAGTTTTGGGGATGGTGTCTACACCTCCCAAACAGTCATGCTGAGAGTCTGCCCTCCAGTCCAGGTCCAGTTCTGTGCGGCCACTGCCCTCCTCAGACCAATCTGTCTGGAGCCTGGCACTACTCTTGTGGGGTTGGCTTCCTGGTTTTAAATCCAAGATGACCAGGAAATAAATATTTGCTGAATTGAATTGAAACAAAGTCTGTTTGAAAAACCTGTGTATTTCTAAGAGGGGTATGAACAATCATGTAGGGGCCTGGAAACCCTGCCGGACAATGAGGAACATCAGGCCAGCACCATCCTCAGTTCCATTTTCCTCTGCCGCATCCCCTAGTACCTCCATTTGTATACCTCCATGACGGGGAGGTCACTTTCTGCCATGGCAGCCCGTTCCATTCTCAGACAGCGCTGATTATTAGATGTTCCTTCTTTAGGCTGAGCTGAAGTCCACCTGCCAGGCTAAGACTGTGATCCGAAAAGAAGCCCCAGCCCTTCTCTTAGGCCCTTACTGTGGACTACAGGCCTATGACCCCATCCAGCTTCATCTTCTGGCCTTCAGTCTTTCTTCTTACAGGCAATCCAATCCGAGGGCTCCTCCAAACACAGAATTTGCCACTGCTCAGTTCTAATCCAGAGCCTGCGCTGGCTCCCTAGTGCCCTGGGAATGTAGCACAAATGTGTCATCCTGGCATTCGAGGCTCCACCCTGGGCCTTTGAACAAGGAGTGGGCTGACCATTGTATTTTGGGGGATATCCTAGGCTGGGAGGCAGGTTTGCTCTGACATCTAGCCTGGGAAACAGACCTGTGGCCCACCGCCTCAGGTCAGTAGGATGGCAGGGAGTACCAGGGTACAGATTTGGAAACCTTGGCTTATCTTGGCTCAATGCCTGCCCCTGCTCAGGCTGGGGGACCTTGATTAAGCCCCTGCCCTTCTGAGGGCCCCAGGCTCCCCCGCCACTGAGTGAGAGGTGGATGCACAGAGAGCTCCCCTGGCCCTTCTGCTGGGCAGTTGGTTCTGTGGCTTGGGGTGGCAGGAGTCTGAGGTGGCTTTGGCTAACTCTCCCCCTGGGCCGTGTCTCCTTGCCAGATTAAGATCTGGGACATCCCGAAGCAGCTATTGTCAAAGAACCTCACAGTCTTCAAGAAGGAACTGGTAGGCCACTCCCGCAGAGTGGGCCTGCTGGAATGGCACCCCACAGCCGCCGACATCCTCTTCAGCTCTGGCTATGACTATAAGGTGGGTCTGCCTGGAGGGCATGGGCTGGGCCCTGCCCAGAGAAGTCTCCCTGCTTCCAAGCCCTGTGGATTCTCTCCCAACTAGGCCTCTGACTTGCTGTATGACCTGGGCAAGTCCCTTGCCTTCACTGGGCCTCAGCTTCCCAAGCTGTACACAAATGGGGTTGATGGGACCATAGCCAAGGCTTTTAAACTTTTCCTACGACAACTCTATACGGGTTACAGAGGCACCTCAGGGGCCTCTGTGATGGATCAAAGAGTGGAGGGAGGAGGGGCTGGGGGGGGCTCTGGGCTTTTCACCTCCTGATCAGAGGCACTTTCTTATCTGTTTGTGTAGGGTATGTCTGCAGGGTTACTGCCTATGTTTGTGCAGGTTATACTGTGCACAACTCCAGGGGACGCTGTTTACATTCTGGGCTATGGAGCTAGGCCGTGCACAACCTGTGCAACTAAACATGGCGGCCCTGTTTATCTGCATGAGGTGGAAGCTGCTGCTAATAACAGTTTGAAACTCCCTGGATTAGCTGGTCCCCTGGGGTCCTCCTAGCAAGGATGTTTTGTTGCTCAAAGGCAGATGGTATTTTCCTTTCACTGCCAGACAGCCTGACTCCTAGCTTCCTCCGCTAGTGCGTAGCAGCTTCAGTCGCAGATCCATCCCACCCAAGGCTTCTTGGCCAGGCTACCATCTGCAGCTTCCCTCCTGGGGATACTGTGTTTCACCGCAGCCCGGCCGGCGTGTGGCTGTGAGGGCCAGGGGCAGAGGAGGGGGGCCATGCTGCTGTGCTCAGTCAGCTTTGTGCCATGCAGGTGATGGTCTGGAACCTGGACACAAAGGAGTGTGTCATCATGAGGCCCGTGAGGACAATTGACTGTCACCAAGACGTGATCCTCTCCATGTCCTTCAATACCAACGGCAGCCTGCTGGCCACCACCTGTAAAGACCGCAAGATTCGGATCCTTGACCCCCGAGTGGGGACCGTTCTCAAGGTCAGTGCTGGGCTAACACCTAGTGTAGGGTCAGAGGATAGGGCTGAGAGGAACCAGGAGCAGAGTGGGGAAGGGGGAGGCTTCTGAGAACAGCCTTCACATATGTTATCCCCTTCTAAACTCTCAGCATCCCTGGGAGATAGGATATTCCCATTTTTCAGGTTAGGAAACTGAGGCCAAAGAGAGGTTAAGTGACTTGCTCCTATTGAGAGCTGGAATTTGAACCTGGTCTAACTCCAGTGCTTATGGGTTCACCTCAGCTCTGTCACTGGCCACGGGGTCAGGAGAGCTGAAGGCCACACTGATTCTCCACCGTGTGACCTTAGTCAAGTGCTTCCTGCTGTCTGAGCCTGTTTCCTCTTCTGCAGCGGCAGGTGGTAGTCCTTTCTGTCAGAGATTAAATGAGGTAACGCAGGTGACACTGCCTGCCCGCCCCGTGCATGGCACACAGTAGATTCTCAACACTCTTCCGGAAAGAGCATGGAGCTGGGCAGAAGTTTGCCTCTCCTATAGCTCAGAAAAATAACCCTCAACAAAATAGAAGGGAGAGACTCCATGTGCACGGAAGGCTTCCTAGAGGTGGTGCCCCTGCAGGGTTCTGCAGGCAGAGTTGGGGTGAGAAAGGCAGGCATTCCCAGTGGAGAAGCAGCTTAATGTCAGGGACTCCAGAAACCCCACCCGCCCCCAGGGTCTCTCTACCATCAGCCTCACCTGTCCTTCCAGGAAGCCAACTACAAGGGGCACCGGGCCAACAAGGTGCTGTTTCTGGGGAACCTGAAGAAGCTGCTGTCCACGGGTACATCCCGATGGAACAACCGGCAGATGGCCCTGTGGGACCAGGTGAGTCTCGCACCCAGTACCACCCCCATCCCTCACCTTTACCTCTCAGCTGAGTGCTCACTTCATTCATTTGTTCATTCATTTCTCAAATACCTACTTAACATAGTCTGCCAGGTGCTGGGGATCCAGGCATGAATAACAGGGAGATGCTGACAGCCCACTGGGTGAACCCAGACCTGTGTGCATGTTGTTGTTCCAAGAGAGAGCTGGTCAGGACTCATGAGAGGCTCTGGTGTGGGGGAGGGCAAGTGACTGAATCTGGGCCCGGGACTGGGGGTGGGGGATGGGGGAAGGAAAGGGCCTTCTGGGCAGAGGGAACAGCTAGAGCAAAGACTGGGAATGAAATACTGAAGGGCGTGGACAGGAAGAGCTTGTCATTTAGGGGAGCTGTGGGAGAGGAGGTGGGCCGCGGGGCTCGCGTGAAGGCCAGGCCAAGCAGTACTGATATGAAGGAGCACTTGACAGACGTTCGAAAGACTGGGCAAATCGTTTCCCCTTTCTGGGTCTCTTTGTTCATTTGCTGAAATAAACAAATAAAACAGGTGCGGGAGGATCAGAGCGAGATTAGGTGTCTGAAAAGTGGTTTGTTAATGGCAAGTAGAAGACGGTGGTGGTGTTTCAGTGTCTTTAAAAGCATCTCTATTAAAGAGCAGCCAACACATGGACCTCAAGAATCTGGGGGAGCCTCCCCATGCCCCACATATGTGCAAGCTCAGTCTCTCACACATGCAAACTCACTCTGTCTCTCTCAAACACACACAGTCTCTGTCTCTTACACGCCCACACTAACTCAGTCTCTCTCTTACACACACACATAAACTCAGGCTCTTTCTCACACACTCACATAAACTCAGTCTCTCTTACACACACACATAAACTCAGGCTGTTTCTCACACACTCACATAAACTCAGTCTCTCTTATGCACACAAACTCAGTCTCTCTCTTATACACACACACTAACTCAGTCTGTCTTGCACACATACATAAACTCAGGCTCTCTCTCACACACACACACAAACTCAAATCTCTCTCTCTAACACACACAACGCCCCCCCCGCCATGGCAGGAATTCTTGTCTCACAGAGCACATTGTTCCCCTCCCCAGTCCAGACTGAGTGACCACTGACCTTTCTGGTCTTCCCTTTCCTCACAGGATGACCTCTCTGTGCCTCTCATAGAGGAAGACCTAGATGGCTCTTCAGGAGTGCTATTTCCCTTCTATGATGTGGACACCAACATGCTCTATGTGGTGGGGAAGGTCAGCCTGGCATGGGCGGGGAGGTAGCCCCCTGTACCCAAGGCAGAAGGCAGAAATGCTGCCAGCCTGGCCCCACTGGTGCCAGACAGCAGCCTGGGGCCTGTGGGGGTGGAGCAGGGGCCAGGCCACTCCATCTGGAGCCTGTCAGGCTGCGCAGAGGCATAAGGAAGGCAGACAGAGACCCCACTGGGTGGAAACAGTTCTTCTGTCCTTCTTACATAAATCTTCATGGAAAGTAGGGTCAGATCCTAACAGACACTCATTTAAATGATTGTATTGAAATGTGGGTACACTGTGCACATAATGTGCTGCGTTCAGTATTTTGGGGACCCTGCAGATGGACCAGAGTATGGAAACCATGGCAGGGCCTTCTCTGCCCCTGCAGTGACAGCCCCTTCCCTTTAATGCCCCTGGGAGGGGAGAGAGCTTATGAGCCCTGCCTGCTACACACCCACCCTGAGGCACACACTTGCTGGCCCCTCTTCGCCTGTGGTGAGCCCAGCACCTCTCCCACCAGGCCTTTGGCTGGACATCCGGCTCTAGTCCCTCCCCAACTCTGGGTCCAGACGTCGAGGGACAAGTCAGTATTTCGCTTTGAATTTTGGGCAGAATAGGTCTTCATTGTGTAGGACTGTCCAGTATTTGACACTTCTGACCACTGCCCACCAATGCCAGGAGCAGTCCCCTCCCCCCACCCAGTTGTTATGACGATCAGAACGCCCCCCTAGAGGTAAGACCCATGGCTCGTCTCTAAGGACCAGCCAGTTCTGACCTTCGTATGTAGCTCTCAGATCGGAGCAAGATTGAGGCCTGTCTTCCCAAAGCTTCTGCTTTGGAGGACAGAGCTGAGCTTTGGATCATGGCTGGGGAGTGGAATGTTAACATGAGAACCCCCTCGCACTTGGTGTTGGGATCTTGGGCTCCTGGTGTTCCCCTTGTGTGAGGTGGGTTTGCCAGTTACTCACTGTGAGAGCCAGGTTTTTGCTGCATGGTGCGGGTGGCCAGGTGGGGAGCTGATGGAACCAGCTCTGAATCTTACCTTCTTCCTCAGGGAGACGGGAACATCCGCTACTATGAGGTGAGCTCGGAAAAGCCTCACTTGAACTACCTGTCCGAATACCGATCCTATCACCCACAGAAGGGGATTGGTGAGTGTGGGGCCCTGAGGCCACTTGGGGTCAGGGCTTCAGTGTCAGGCTGGGAAGACAGGGATGAGTCAGACATGGGCCCTCCCTGGAGGGGCTCACGTTCTGTAGGGGAGATGGCATCCCAACACTTGGACTGTAATTATAATTGGGGCTATAACTGAGGTGTGCAGGAGGTTGTCTGAGAGCACAAAGTAGGAAGTCAGAGAAGGCTTCCCAGTGGAGGCAGTATTTGAGGAGCTGAAAGAGGAAGCAGAGTAGAGCACCATGAGAGATTGAAGGTGCTCCAGGCACAGGGAAGAGCCGTTACAGCAATAGCAGGGAGATGTGAGAGGTTGACCTGAGAGAGTTTCCAGGGAGCAGCACCCCCCACCTACGTTTTAATTGCGTTTGGCACAGAGGAGCTGTGGAGATGGAGATGGGGGACCCTACACAGAGCAAAAGGGGCCCTTATGGTGCAAACAGTTAAGCGCTCAGCTGCCAACAGAAAGGTTGATGGTTCAAACTCACCCAGTGGCTCTGTGGGAGAAAGACCTGGCGATCTGCTTCTGAAAAGTTTACCCATTGCCATTGAGTCGATTCCAACTGAGCGTGACCCTATAGGACAGAGTAAAACTTCCCCATAGGGTTTCCAAGGCTGTAATCTTTATGAAAGCTGATTGCCACATCTTTCTCTCCTGGAGTGGCTTGTGGAATTGAACTGAAAATCCTGTGGGGCAGTTCTACTCTGTCACATGGGGTCACTATGAGTCAGAATTGACTCCACGGCATTCAGCAACAACATGCAGAACAAACCTATAAAAGTCTAGCTAGAATAATTTAAATCCATGAAGGTGAGGACAGCGTTTCCTTGGTACAGAGCCCAGCCCAGCATAGCTATTTGTTCACTATTTGTTGAGCAAAGGAAGGTAGGAGGAGGGTGGTTTCTGTTGATGTTCAGGTGTGCAGCCTGGTTTTGCAACTCACCCCGGGTCCCTGTGGCCCCTAGCCTACCCTGTAACCTCTTGTCCCCCTTGGCCATCTGCCTGCAGGTGTCATGCCAAAGAGAGGTCTTGACGTGTCCTCCTGCGAGATCTTCCGCTTCTACAAGCTGATCACAACCAAAAGCCTCATCGAGCCCGTATCCATGATTGTGCCCCGGCGGGTAAGGGTGGTGGGGCCATCCAGGAGGGATACGGGCCAGGGGTGTCAGGGGCATGCCACAAGGAGGCCACTGGCACTCCCCAAAGGAAAGACCTTTCTCATGGTCAGTGTGGTGTCACCAGGAGCCAGCAATCCTGGGTCTCATCCACCTCTACTCTTGAGTAGCTGTGTAACCCTGGGCAGTCACTTTGCTCTCTGGGCCTTGATTTCCCCACCTCAGCAGGAGTGGGGAGAGACTGGACTCCCAGCTCGCAAGGGCTCTCCCACCTGGGCAGCCCCTCCTGCCATCCTCATCTCTCTGTCCTGCCTTCTCCTGCAGTCGGAATCCTACCAAGAGGACATCTACCCCTCAACAGCAGGGGCCCAGCCCTCAATGACCGCCCAGGAGTGGCTCAGTGGGATGAACAGAGGTGAGGAAGGCAGGGAAAAGCCTCAGGCAAATGTGGTGAGAAAATGGAGTGCCCAATGGCCCCAGGTAGCTGAGAGGGGTTTGGTCTATATTTTTATTCTTCCATGCCCCTGGAAGACAGTTCCCAGTGACCGAAATGCTCACATATGGGTCCGGGAAAGCATGGGGGAACCTCTGGAGAGGTGTGTCCCGTGTGGCTCAGAAAACTCCCTCAGCTCAAGGGACATGCCCTGTGGAAACTTCTTTAAACTCTGGGCTGTGCAGGGTGACTGGATAGTCTCAGCCAGACTCCTCTTGCCCTCCCCACCAGCCCCATTATTCTTGACCTGAGAGACCCTCTAGGCAGCAGACCCCGCCCAGCCCTTCTGCCACTCTGCCTTCCCTGACACACTCCCCCTTCCCTGACCACAAGAAGGCCAGCCTAAGCGGAAGGGAGCAGTGTGTGACTCCCCCCACCCCCCAGCAGCTGCCTTTGTGATTGGAACTTCCCCTTCCCTCGCCCCTCCCCCTCCCATTTCCTTCACCCACCAATGATTGAGAGGGGCCTCCCAAGCGACTGGAAGGAAGAGCCTCTCTCTGAGGGGGCAGGAGACCAGTGTGAATCCGTGGAATCCATCACAGTTTTGTATAACCCTTAGACAGGTCTCGCTCCTTTCTGGGCCTCGTGTCCTCCTCATCTGAGTCCGAGACACCTGCCTCTCCCGCTTCTCTGGGGTGTTGGGAGAATTAATGGACTTGGTAGATGACAGAGTGCAGTGTGGGTGGGACTGGCTTGAGGAGCTCGCAGTATGTGGGGGCAGCTCCCCGTGTGTGCCCGGTGTCGTTCAGATAGTTGCAGTGTGGTATTTGTGCTGATTGCCCTGGTCGGTGTGTTTGGGTCTGTCTGCGTGTGGCTGTATCTCGGGCACCGGTTGCGTGTATCTGTGTGTCTCTGCATGGCTCTGTGTATCAGTCCCTCCAGTTGTCTGCTCATGGGTGCTGAGTCCTCACAGTGCCCTTGCTTCTCCCCCACCTAGGACCACTCCTGGTGTCCCTCAGGCCTGGCTCTGAGCTGCTGACCCCCCGGCCACAGCCTCCAGGGAGGCCTCTCTCCAACTCCATGGCCCCAGCCTCACCCCGGTCTCCGGACCTGATGGGAAAGCTGGCTCCAGAGGGTGGCCGGAGGCTCTTCTCCCTGCTGGAGGAGAAGGTGCCAAGGCGGGCAGCAGAACACAGACTGGAAGAGAAGAAAGCCTGGCTCACAAACGGCTTCGATGTTTTCGAATGTCCCCCACCAAAGACAGAGAACGAGGTGTGACTGAGGGGCGGTGGGCTGAGATCCAAAGGGCCTGCACAGGGCCAGCTGGGAGCTGCTGGGGATTGGGCATGAGCACTGCCCTCCCCCAGAGGAGTGGCACAAGAGGGAGGGAAGGAGAGAGAAAATGAGGGTCAGAAGAATAACCAGCTGCATGGCCTGGACTAGTGACTTAACTCACTTTGTTAAATCATTCAGTGAGCAGGTACCAAGAAGGTAGGTTTATTCCGCTACTGTCAGATGAAGAAAGAGTCCCTGGGTGGTGCAAATGGCTAATGTGCCCAGCTGCTAATTGAAAGTTCAAAGGTTTGAGTCCACCAGGAGATGCCTCAGGAGAAAGGCCTGGCCATTTACTTCCGAAAAATCAGCCATTGAAAACCCTGTGGAGCACAGTTCTACTCTGACACACATGGGGTTGCCATGTCAGGATCGACTCTACAGCAGCTGGTAAAATGAAGAGAGTTTGACCTGATAGGTATTAAAGTCTTTTCTGGTTCTGACATTCTAGGATTTTCTCTGCTTTCTGAGTCAACATTTATTAAGTGCCTACTGTGTACCAGGTCCTATGTTAGTTACTTTGGCTATATCATCTGATTTAATTCTCTCAGCAGCCCTGGGAGTCAGTGTCTTGGTTATCTAGTGCTTTTATAGCATAGATACCACAAGTGGATGACTTTAACAAACAGAAATGTATGCTCTCACAGTTTAGGAGGCTAGAAATCTGCATTCAGGGCTCTGGCTCTAGCAGAAGGCTTTCTCTGTCAGCTCTGAGGGAAGATCCTTGTTCCTTGGTTCCTGGGTGACCTTCATGTCGTGCGGCATCTCTCCTCCCCCATCTCTGCTTGCTTCTCTCTGCTTGAGCTGCTCTTCTCATATCTCAAAGGTGATTGGTTCAAAACACACCCTACATTGATAAGTCCTCTCAGCAACAAAGAAAACTCATTCCCAAATGAGATTATAACCACAGGTCTAGGGGTTAGAATTTACAACACCAATATTTTGGGGGACACAATTCAATCGATAATAGTATATACAATAAAACCTGTGTAAAGCCAGAACCTGTTTAAGAGTTTTGTCGGAGAAGGAAGACTCAAATATTTTCCACTAATAGAGAGCAATGCAAAAGTGGTAAGACTGCATCCTGTCATAGCAGAAAACTAGCAAGACCAGGAAAAGCAAGGCAGTCCCATCGAGTTCCAGCTCTCACAAGTTTCACTGTCAGAGCTAAAAACACAAGGGCTGGCATCTCATAGGATTCTGATCGCAGCTTTGCGGAGTGCTAACGTAGGACCGCACACCCCGGGGCTGAATGTCTGTCAGCTTCAGTAAATGTTTCCCCAGTGGTAAATGGGGTCCTAACACTACCTCCCTCCTGGGGTGTTGTGAGCATCCTGGGGGAAGATGATGGTCCTTAGCAGAACATTCAACACCTAGTAGCCATTCCGTACAGTGGCAGCAATTACAATGATAAAGTTAGTTTTCTGGCGCTCAGTTCCCAGAGGAGGAAATGGAAGCTCAGAGAGGGTGAGTAACTTACCCAAGGCCATACGACTTAGTGGTGGGGGAAACTCCAGTCTCCAGACTTCAGGACCAAGTATCTTTTCCTCCATCCCATGAGCAATCTAAGGAGGCATTTAAGTCTTTTTGTATTTCATTTATTGGGTGAAAAAAAAAAAAAAGATTATAAAAGGTTTGTGTAATGGCTGCCCCCTCAGGCTTCAGCCACATTAATTTAACCACCTTCATCTTTCGGAGTCAAAAAGGGGTCATGTTTTAGCTTGTCTGCTGATGACCCCAGGTGACCTTGCCTTCTGGTCTTTGCTTTTCCAGCTGCTGCAGATGTTCTACCGGCAACAGGAGGAGATCCGAAGGCTCCGGGAGCTGTTGACCCAGCGTGAGGTGCAGGCCAAACAGTTGGAACTGGAGATCAAAAACTTGCAGATGGGCTCAGGGAGGTTCTGAACAGGAACCTCTGCCCTCCTTGCCCTCAGGGACACCACTTGGCTTCGTGGGGAGGTCCAGAACCAAGCTACAAGTACCCCAAGAACAACCATTTCTATATTTTTTACCAGAAAATGAAACTCTCAGTCGCTGAAAGAGGTGCCAGTGGGACCTGGTGCCGTTTTTCTATTTGCCTTCTTGCAACAAGTTTCTGAATTGACTTTTTAGGTGTTTAAGTCTGTTTTTAAGGGTCCACGATGAGCTATAACTTCTGAACGGGAAAGAACATTTTAGAAAGTTAGAGCTGGGAGGTGAACCCCCTTGTGATTTTCAAACTGTAATCTACAGAGTGAGGGGAAGGCTGAGCAGGAGGGCTATGCTCCCCTATACTGCTCCAGCCAGACAGCTCCCCTTCTATTTGTTCTATTGATTGGGCTTCTATGGAAGATATAATATTGCTACTAAAAAAAAAATTCGAAGTTGAAAATCATTGATCGGGTCCAACTCCCCCATTTTACAGGTAGGGAAACTGAGCTCCTGAGAAGGGCAAGTAACTCAAAGTCACCAGAATGTTCATGGTAGAGCTGAGCTGAGATCTGGGTCTCCTGGCTTTGTCTTCCCACTGTTTCTGGTCTGATGCGCTTCTCAGCCTATTGGGCAGGAGTCCTTTGGTTCAGGCCTCAGCTGTACCCCAACTTGCTCAGTGACCTCTGGCAAGGCCTTTCCCCTCTGGTCTCAATTTCCCCATCTGATCAAGGGGGACCTTTGAATGAGCTGCCTGCTACAGGATCTACCACCTGAGACAAGAAACCTTGGCCTTGGCCTGAGGAAGCTACATGTGGGGTGATGATCTGGGTTTCCTGCAGAAACTCACAAGACACTGGCAAAGGGGCAGAGAGAGTTTAACCTTAGGGGAATGAGTCAAGATTCAACCTGATTCTAGAATATAGACAAGAGGGTCAAAACCATCCTCTCTTCAACCAGAATCAGCCAGATGTGGGTAGATTCCCTTATGTGGGGATGCAGACATCGAAGAGGTGCCCACGACCACTGACGGCCACCGCCAAAGCCCTTGGGGTCACAGAGCCCACCTCTGCCACTACCCAGAGGCAGCTTCCAGCCCAAGTTAACAGAAAAGGTCCCCCATAGGAGGTTGAGTGTCCCCTTTACTGGAAGTGTGCAAGCACAGCCCTGTGGCCACCACCCAGGAGGGCCTCTAGAGAGGGGTGGCTGTACTAGGTGAGGAGGCAGGGCTGGATGGCCCTGAAGTCCCCTTCTGGCCTGAGAGTTTTTGGGTCCTCCTGTGGGACTCTGTGTTCTGAACCTGGTTTAAGGTTCTCTCTTTCTAAGTGGTAAATATAAGGGCCCAGCAAAAGACTGGGAGTGACTGGGAGTTCATCGTGCCCCTCCGTACTGAGGAGAGGCAGACAATGAGTCTTCCCAATTGTGCAGGGTGATTCACCGAAAATGGGGGCTGCAGGAGGCCACCTGGCCTAGTGGGTTTCAACCCAGGCTGTACATTAGAGAAGGAACCCTGGTGGTGCAGTGGTTAAGTGCTCAGCTGCTAAACAAAAGGTCAGCGGTTCAAACCCATCAGCTGCTCTGCGGGAGAAAGATGTGGCAGTCTGCTTCTGTAAAGATTACAACCTTGGAAACCCTGTGAGTCGGAATCGACTCCACAGCAGCGGGTTTGGTTTTTTGTTTGGTTTGTACATTAGAATCACCTTGAGGGCGTTCAGAAAATACAAATGCTCAGGCCCCACCCCAGAGCAATTAAATCTGAATCTCCAGAGCAGGCGCGGACCTCTGTATATGTTTGTAAGCTCCTCGGGTGATTCTGCAATGCGGTGAGGATGGAGACTCACTGGACTAGTCCATCTGTACTCTTTGCAATGAAGATGAAGACAATAAGCCCCAGACAGGAGCTGGGACTCCAAGGTCTTCGGAGAGCTGGAACTCAAACCCACATCCTCTAAGTCCTGGCTGGAGGCTCCTAAAAAGTCAAGAAGTGTTGTCCCCAGCCCTGCCCCTGGTCTCTCTGGGACCCCAGTGCAGCATGATGGGGGCTGTCTGTTCCTGTTTGCCCCCTCCCTAACCATGGCTGATTCCCCTTGTCTGTCTACACCCACCAGACGCCCACATTCCTGTTCCTTTTCTAGTCTTCCGTTCACTCAGTCACTGGAGCTTGCTCCAGTCTGAGGCCCCAGCCAAGCTTGCCTTATTGTGCTCTGGAGAAAAAGGCCAAATTCCAGGCATGTCAGGGAAGCAGAGCTCCACTGGATGAGGTTACCTAGCCCACCTCATTTGTGGCCAGCACTTCACAGTTTACAAAGCCCTCCCACCTCCGCTCACTGATGTATCCTGCTCTCACGCTGGTCAGGCAGGCGTTGTTCTCCTCACCCTCTTGTCCAGAGGGAAGACATAATCTCAGAGCAGTGAAGAAACATCATGGCCAAGGCCACTGGCTGCAGAGTGGTGGAGGTGGGGGCTGAGTCCAGAGAGCTTCTTAGCATGCCTCCTCTGCACCATCCATTCTCAAGCCCCCCCACCCCCGAGGGATCCAGACCTCATGCTTAAAAACAGTACGCAGGCATCTTTGAACAAACTTGTTTTCTTTTTTTACATCTACAATAAATTATTTAAATTATTTCTCAAGGGAGAGGGATAGGTAATTTTTACCAGGTTTTTTTTAAGCCTTTTTTTTTTTAGTTACGTTTTTGTTTATATTCCTGAGCTGGGCAAGCGGAACTTGCCCAGAGCCAGCAGGGCCCAGCCAATCAGCAGAGGGTGCACTCAGCGCCCCGCTACTTGATACCCTGGGTATCACCTGACTGTAGACTCAGGAACTTTCTGAGAATGAGGGCAGAATATGGAAATGAGCTTTGTGGTGGTGGTGGTTCCGTATTCACCTCAGCTCTAAAATAATTGTTCTTCCTAAAACAAGGCTTGAGATTATATCAGAGAGAGAAACAGGCAGTCAGAAGTTGATTTATGCTTTTAATATGAAACCGTGCCTGAAATAGTTTGAATGATTGTTTTATCGTTGTTTCTGAAATTACTTTTACCTTTGTAATAATAATAATAACAAAAGTGAAAATAAACGCTGTGGAATCGTGCAATGGAAAGAGTGTAATAAATAATAAAAACTGGCTAGACATTTTATTACATGGAGTTTTGTTTTTCTTGATTTGTTTCACCAATACTAATTAATCACCTACTGTTTGGGCCAGATGCCACACAGGGAAAAAAGACATACATGGTCCCTGCCCTCATAGAGTTTTCAGTCATGAAAATGGGGTAGGAGGGGAGGGGAGACAGGGAAGGGCCAAGAGAGGGGAAGTACAGGCTGCTCTGGGAGGAGAAGCAGGGAAGGCTTCCTAGACGAGGTGACATTTAGGTTGAGGCCTGAAGGATAAATAGGAGTAAGCGGGGCAAAGGGTATTTGGGCAGCAGACAATGTTTGTTGCTTTTGGTTAGGTGACTCATAGTGACGCCAAGTTACAGAGTAGAGCTGCCCCATAGTGTTTTCTAGGGTATAATCTTTATGGGAAGGAGCCCTTTAATCTTTATGGGAGCTGATTGCCAGGTCTTTCTCCCACAGAGCGGCTGGGTGGGTTCAAGCCTTCAACCTTGCAGTTAGCAGACTAGTACTTAACAATCGTATCACCAGGGCTCCTTACACCATGTTTAAACCCACTGCTGCTGAGTCGATTCCGACTCATAGCCACCCGATAGGACAGATTAGAACTGCCCTGTAGGGTTTCCAAGGCTCTCATTTTTACTGAAGCAGACTGCCACATCTTCCTCCCACAGAGTGGCTGTTGAGTTCACTTAACCAAAGCAAAGTGTAGAGCATAGCAAGAAGGAAAAAAGCCAAGGGCCTTGTAAGTGGAAGCTGGGGACTTCAGCCTGGGAGGGATTGAATTACCAGGGAGTTTTATTATTTTTTTTTTAATTTATTTTATTTTTGTTATTGTTGAGCATATACACAGCAGAGCATTCAACAATTTCTACATGTACAATTCAATGACACTTGACTACATTCTTCAAGTTGTACAACCATTCTCACCCTCGTTTTTCAAATTGTTCCTCCTCCATTAACATAAACTCATTGCGTCCAGGGATTTTCTTACTCACAGGAGTCCCCTCATAGCGACCCTATGTACAACAGAACGAAAAACTGCCCAGTCCTGCGCCATCCTCACAATCATTACACTTGAGCTCATTGTTGCAGCCACTGTGTCAATCCATCTTTTTGAGCGTCTTCCTCTTTTTCGATCACCCTCTACCAAGCATGATGTCCTTCTCCAGGGACTAGTCCCTCCTGATAACATGTCCAAAGTACATGAGACAAAGTCTCACCATCCTTGCTTCTAAGGAGCACTCTGGCTGTATTTCTTCCAGACAGATTTGTCCTGGGTGTCCCTGGGTGGTACAAACTATTAAACATTCTGGCTGCTAACTTAAAGGTTGGAGGTTCGAGTCCACCCACAGGCACCTCAAAAAAAAAAAGACCTGCTGATCTACTTCCGAAAAATCCAACCCTATGGAACACGGCTCTACTCTGACACGCAGGGGACCTCCATGAGTCAGAGTGGACTTGACCACAACTCTTTCTTCTTACAAGTGTGGGAATGGTTATCTCTTCTGGGGAAAGGGCAAGTGAACGTGTGAAGTGCACAGCCTCAGGGAAAGCCACAGCAAACCCTGCTGCCATCCAAGGGCTGCAGTGTTCTGGGCGTTACTGAACGGCGGCACTAAGCAAGATAAAGCCGCGGAATCAGCAAGAAGCAGCCCTCCGCTCCTTCAGTCTGCTCATTAGGAACGAACTCCCATTTCCGTCGTGGCCACCTCCTGGCCAGACAGCTAGGACTGGCTGGACCAAGCCTGACCCAACTCTTGGCAGAAAGATGCTGCCTTCAAGTCCTTCAATCCGGGAGCTGGGCCACATGCCGCTTCCTCCCGCACGCCTAGGTTTCGATTCTCCACCGGAAACACACCCTGCATCGCGTAGCCAGAAGTGGGGATGAATGGCGGCTGCAGCGGCGACAAGCGGGACAACTGCGGGAACTGGGGGACCAGGAGCCGCAGAGCCCGAGGAGCCGCGCGGCTGGCGCTGCCTGGAGCACGGCGACCGCGTGGCCGAGCTCTTCTGTCGCCGCTGCCACCACTGCGTATGCGCGTTGTGCCCAGTGCTGGGCGCGCACCGCGGCCACCCTGTCCGCCTGGCGCTGGAAGAGGCGGCGCTCGTGCAGGTGGGGATGGGTGCGGCGCGCGGGGCCGATACCGGCGCAACGGGCGGGAAGGGGGCGTGCTAGGGTCGTACTGACAGTCCCGAAGGTGACTAAAGGTAATCGAGGCGTCAACCTGTTGTTCAGGACGGGAGACCGAGGCCCAGGGAAGGACAAAGGCGACCCTAAAGCCATTAATTAAGCCTCAGAAGAGGTGGAGTTGGGAGGCAGAACTTGGGACTCTAGGCTGCTGGTACCAAGACTTCTTTCACGTGGTCCGCCATGTCTGGTCCACCACACTGGCCTTGGACTGGAAGAAAATCAGCCTTTTAACAAAGGTGACCCACTCGCACCCCCGCTAGAAAACAGCTGTGTAACTCCAGAAAGCCACACAAAAATCTCCTCTGGTTGTTTTTATATCTGGGCTTCACAGAAAGGAACTGTGGACTACCAGATTGCCTGATTTTTCCAGGGAACAGCCTCAACATCACCGCTACCTACCTCTGCTCTGCCTCCCTCACATATACACAGACAGTCCCCTCCACGGGTATAACAGCCTTGTGGAGAGCTAGTATTATTACAGTTATTTTATTTTTATTTTATTTTTATTACAGTCATTTTACAGATAAGAAAACTAAGGCTGGGAGGCAGAGGCAGATCTTGAACCCAGGACTTCACATGCTGGGCTACCCCACAAAGGGCCCATTCTCGCCTTGGAGCCCTCACCCATAATAGTGGCCATGGGCTCTGGGCACCTTTTCCAGCCTTGCTGCTGGTTTGTTCTGCGACTGTGGTCAAACCGCTCTCTCTCTGGGCTTCAGGCAGGGCTTGGCAGGGCCCTCATATCTGACGGATATTGATTCTGCCACTTCCACCTTCAAGAAGTCTTCTGTGATTAAACCCAGTCCCCAGATGAGCTTTTCCCTGCATGGTGGCCACCGCACTGTAACAATCTTGGAGCTCTAGGGTGAAATGAGCCCTGTGGGGGGCAGGCTTGTAGAGTCCTGGGTTTGAAGCCTGCCTCTGCCTCCAGAGCCTTAGTTTTCTTATCTGTAAAATGACTGTAATAAAAATAATAGCTCCCCACAAAGCTGTTATCAAGAGATAACAAGGCTGCTTTCCGGAGATATGGCTTGTAGTCTCTGCCCAGTCATCCATTTGCCCACTCAGCTATCCACCTACCTATGTGTACTCATTTTTACATCCGTACATCCACCCACTCATCCAGTGGCGTCACTAAGGGGGTGTGGGGGGTGCAGACCACACCAGGTGAAACTGTCGGGGGCGACACCAAAATGACTGTCTAAAATTTTTGTGCAGTGCTTCAGCAGAAATTTATTTTTTCTAAAACTACCCCTGTAGTTAATTATAACAACAAAAACATTCTTCATAAGCCCAGCTTACATATCAATATACCTACAAGGCTGAAACTCTATGCTAATTAACTTTTTGAAACTTCTAATGCCCTCCAGTCAGAGCTGTCATTATTACCCAATTATAATGACACTTCGAATCACATGGTTTCATCTGCCTGTGCTACAAGCATGAGCCATTGATTTCATTGCTACTAGTGTTTTTATAGTCACTGATTTTGTCAGATTTTCTGGTGTTTTAGCTACAATATTGTGGTAATTAATATTTGCGAACCTGTATCAGTAACTTTTTTGAGAATGAGGTAGTAATTAAAAGGAAAAGAAGGAGTGATATACAAAAATTATCATTTACGCATAACATTAGTACAAAGAACATTACTAAGGATTCTGTATGGTCTGGTATGGGAAGAGATCCATGGGAGGGGGAGGGTGACACCATGAGTTACCGCACTGGGTGATACCAACCCTAGAGAGGTCACTGCGCTCATCCGTCCACCCATCATCCATTCAGTCATTCAGTCATTCATCAAACATCTGTTCAGCACATACCTTGTGCCAAACCCTATCTTCTAGGAGAGTCAAGGATAGATCAAATCCTTTCTTGACCTGGAGGAGCCCCCTGGCTGGAGCGGGGAGAACAGGCCATGACAATACAGTGTGATAAGTACTGTAAGGAGGGAGCCCCAGGCAAGGGTCAGTGAGAACAAGAGAAAAGACAGTATGGGCCAGGTACAGGAAGCCCAGGAAGACTTCCTGGAGGAAGTTCCATTGGAATTGGCCTTGAAGGATGAGTAGAATGTCACCAGGCAGAGCAGAGGCACCAAAACAGGAGAAGCATCCTGTGGCTGGAGGGCACAGACACAGGAGGCTAGGAGTATTCTTGGGTGATGGACAGGAACTGAACTTGAAGGCCTGGGAATAACAAGGGGGTAAGGAAGTGCTCCTGGAAATTCAGGCCATGGCTTATACTTGAGTTATGATTATCTCCTCCCCTCCTCCCTTGCCTAGAATAAAACTGTGCACACAGTAGGCCCAAAAGCAAATGTTAGTTGTGTATGAAAATAACAATAAGAGCTACATGTACTGAGCACTTACTGTGTGCCAGGCACTGGACCAAGTACTACTTTGTATACATCTTCTCATTTAGCCCCCATGGCAACCCTATGGGTTATCCACATTTACAGCTGGGAAAACCAAGGTTTAGAAAGGTGAGGTCACTTGGCCAGGTCACGTGGAAAGAGAGTTGGGACTCAGACCTAGTTCTCATCTACTCTAAGGCTTGTGATCTTAACAGCTTTCCACATGACTTCACAGCTCTCTGCTGGTCACTATAAGTCAGATCAGAATTGACTCAATGGCAACGGGTTTTTTTTAAATTCTGTTCAGTTCAGCAAACACTTATGGGTCACCTCCTAGGCCCTATGGGGGATTCAGGAATGGAACAGACTTAGGGCCTGCCCTCAGGAAGCTCCCTGTAGCCAGGGCAGCCAGACCTGGGCCGAGTGGCTGAGTGTAAGACCAGCTGTAAGAAAGGTGGGATAGAGAGTAATAAGGTCACACCTTGTGTGTGGGCAGGGAGAGGTCACAGAGCAGGCCTCTGGAGAAGTGGCAAGTTCAAAAAGCAGAGATTGGGAGGAAGCCGTTTCAGGTGGGAGGGCAAGGGGAGCATGAACTCCTCAGAGCTCTCACAAATGTCTTCTGATGCCAGTCCAGGGCCGGAGGGCCACAGTGCCCCTGGAATGTAAGTTCCACAAGGGCAGTTCCTGGAACAAGGCCTGGCACTGTTCCATTGGAATTGACCTTGAAGGATGAGTAGGTGCTCAGTTAGTATTCAATAAGTGAATGCTTTTCCCTGACTCCAAACTGCTTGCCTTAAGGTCCTATCTGAGGGGCTAGAAAAGCAGATCACAAGCGGAATTTATCCTAAGGAAAAAAAAAAGTGGAGAGACATCAAGATTTGATGAATACCTAATGTGGGCTTCTGAGGATCAAAGGGGCCCAGCTCAACTTACTCCCTCAATTTGCCATGTGACTTTGGGCAAGTCACCTCACCTTCTGAGTCTCAGATACCTCAGTAGAAAAAAATAAGGGAGAGAGGAGATGGTCATTGGGGTGCCTTGTTTTCTCGAAGTGACAGTATTAAAAGACTTTATCCCTTCTGCCTCATGTACAGAAACTCACCCAAGACTGTTTAAAGCAGTTGGCAACCAAGAAGCAACAAGAAGTTGATAACATAACCCAGATAGAAGATGCTGCTGAGAAGCTCAAGGCAAGTAGACATTTCTTCTTTCTTCTTCTTGAGATACTCACATTTCCCCTGAGACACCAGGTTCTCCCCAGCATGGAGCCAAGGAAAAATAAAAACCAACATCAAAGGCACAGACCAGATTTGGTGGGAACTGGAGCTTATATAAGGAGCCATGGTGGGATAGTGGTTAAGCGCTTGGCTGCTAATTGAAAGGTCAGCAGTTTGAACCCACCAGCAGTTTAGTGGGAGAAAGATGCGGCATTCTGCTTCTGCAGAGATTATAGCCTTGGAAACCCTATGGGGCAGTTCTACTCTGTCCTATAGGGTTGCTATGAGTCAGAATCTACTTGACTGCAATTGGTTTGTGGGGCTTATATAACTTAGGGGGCTCTCTTTGAGAAAAAGAATACAAAATTACAATTAGGTGCAAGACCTTGCAGGGGCCATGCAAGTGAGGGGGGTCCCTGAAGCTCCTGTTTCATTAGCTTTGTGGTGAATCTGCCTCTGCCCAACGCCCTGCCTAGCCCTCCCCCAACTGCCTCCCAAAATGGAGGAGTGGACTTTTCTCTCACCGTCACCAAATCATGTAAAAGCACCTGCCATTCTGTTGGAAGGGCTAGTCTCCACCCTCCCCATCTCCCACACCCCAAATCATCTTAAACCAGTTGGCATCGAGTCAGTGCTGACTCATGGCAACCCCATGTGTGTCAGAGTAGAGCTGTGCTCCATAGGGTTTGCCATGACTGATTTTTTTTTTTAAGTAGATTGCCAGGCCTTCTGCGGATTCTCTGGCTGAATTCAAACTGCCAATCTTTTGGTTAGTAGCCAAGCACTTAACCATTTGCGCCACCAAATCCTCTTAAACATAGCAAAATACAGTTTAAGGAGCATACAAAGATCTCTTTAGATTTTACCACTATTCTGAAAGAAAGTAAATAGGGTACAAAGAGATTTCATAAATTTGTACCACTACTCATCTGTGAGTTTGTCATACTGTGGTGGCTTGCACGTTGCCATGATGCTGGAAGCTATGCCACAAGTATTTCAAATACCAGCAGGGTCTCCTGTGGTGGACAGATTTCAGTGGAGCTTCCAGACTAAGACAGACTAGGAAGAAGGATCTGACGGTCTACTTCTGAAGAAAACTGGCCAGTGGAAACATTATGAATAGCAGCGGAACATGTCTGATGTAATGCTGGAAGATAAACCCCTCAGGTTGAAAGGCACTCAAAATACAACCGGGGAAGAGCTGCTTCCTCAAAGTAGCGTCAACCTTAATGACATGGATGGAGTCAAGCTTTTGGGACCTTCATTTGCTGAGGTGGCACGACTCAAAATGAGAAGAAACAGCTGCAAACGTCCATTAATAATCAGAACGTGGAACGTACGAAGTATGAGTCTAGGAAAATTGAAACTCATCAAAAATGAAATGGAATGCACAAATATGGATATCCTAGGCATTAGTGAGCTGAAATGGACTGGTATTGGCCGTTTTGAATTGGACAATCATAAGGTCTTGTCTTAGTTATCTAGTGCTGCTGTAACAGAAATACTACAAGTGGATGAATTTAACAAAGAGAAGTTTATTCTCTTACAGTCTAGGAGGCTAGAAGTCCAAACTCAGGGTGCCGGCTCCAGGAGAAGGCTTTCTGTCTCTGTCGGCTCTGGGGGAAGGTCCTTGTCATCAATCTTCCCCTAGTGTAGGAGCTTCTCAGCCCAGGGACCCCAGGTCCAAAGGACACGCTGTTCTCCTGGCTCTTGTTTCTTGGTGGTATGAGGTCTCCTTGTCTCTCTGCTCTCTTTTATATCTCAGAAGAGACTGATTTGAGACACAACCTAATCTTGCAGATTGAGTCCTACCTCATTAACATAACTGCCTCTAATCCTGCCTCATTAACATCATAGAGGTAGAATTTACAACACATAGGAAAATTACATCAGATGACAAAATGGTGGATAATCACACAATCTTGGGAATCATGGCCTAGCCAAGTGGACACACATTTTAGGGGGGCACAATTCAATCCATGAGAGATCTGCTATGCTAGGAATGACAAATTGAAGAGGAATGGCATTGCAGTCATCGTCAAAAAGATCATTTCAAGGGAACACAACAGAGAGTCCCTGATGGAGCAGGAGAAAAGTGGGGTGCAGAACTCAAATTCTAGTAAGAAGACCAGACTTACTGGTCAGACTGAGACTGGAGGGACCCCAGAAGACACGGCCCCCGGACTCTCCATTAGCCCAGAACTGAAACCCTTCCTGAAGCTAACTCTTCAGACAAAGATTAAACTGGACTATGGGACATAAAATGATACTCGTGAAGAGAGTGCTTCTCAGCTCAAGTAGATACAAGAGACTAAATGTGCAGCTCCTGTCCAGAGGCGAGATAAGAAGGCAAAAAGGGACAGGAGCTAGTTGAATGGACATGGGAAATCCGGTGTGGAAAGAAGAAGTGTGCTGTCACATTATAGGGAGAGCAGCTAGGGTCACGTAGCACTGTGTGTATAAATTTTTGTATAAGAAACTGACTTGAACTGTAAACTTTCACTTAAAGCACAATAAAAATAAAAATTAAAAAAAGATCATTTCAAGATCTATCCTGAAGCACAACGCTGTCAGTGATAGGATAATATCCATACACCTACAAGGAAGACCAGTTAATATGACTGTTATTCAAATTTACGCTCTAAGCACTAATGCTAAAGATGAAAAAATTGAAGATTTTTACCAACTTCTGCAGCCTGAAATTGATCAAATGTGCAATCAAGATGCATTGATAATTATTGGTGAATGGAATGCGAAAGTTAGAAATAAAGAAGGATCGGTAGTTGGAAAATATGTCCTTAGTGATAGAAATGATGCCGGAGATCACACGATAGAATTTTGCAAGATCAACAACTTCTTCACTGCAAATATCTTTTGTCAACAACATAAACAGCAACTATACATGTGGCCCTCGCCAGATGAATACAAAGGCATCGAATTGACTACATCTGTGGAAAGAGATGATGGAGAAGCTCAATATCATGAGTCAGAAGAAGGCCAGGGGCTAACTGCCAAACAGACCATCAATTGCCCATATGCAAGTTGAAGCTGAAGAAAATCGAAACAAGTCCATGAGAGCCAAAGTATATCCATCTCAAGAACAGATATGACTCACTGAACACTAATGACCGAAGACCAGAAGAGTTGTGGGATGACATCAAGGACATCATACATGAAGAAAGTAAAAGGTCATTAAAAAGACAGGAAAGAAAGAAAAGACCAAAATGAATGTCAGAAGAGAGTCTGAAACTTGCTCTTGAACGTAGAGTAGCTAAAGTGAATGGAAGAAACGACATAAAAGAGCTGAACAGAATATTTCAAAGGGTGGCTCAAGAAGACAAAGTAAAGTATTATAATGAAATGTGCAAAGACCTGGAGTTAGAAAACCAAAGGGGAAGAACACGCTCGGCATTTCTCAAGCTGAAAGAACTGAAGAAAAAATTCAAGCCTCGAGTTGCAATATTGAAGGATACTATGAACAAAATATTGAACCACGTAGGAAGTATCAAAAGAAGATGGAAGGAATACACAGAGTCACTGTACCAAAAAGAATCTGGGGATGTTCAGCCATTTCAGGAGGCAGCATATGATCAAGAACCCGCTAGACACTAGTCCTTTGTCTGCTTTGTGGTTTGCAAATATTTTCTCATCCGTAGCTTGTCTTTTCATCCTCTTAACAGGGTCTGTCACAGAGCAAAAGTTTTTAATTTTGATAAAGTTCAATTCATCAATATTTCCTTGTATGGATTGTGCTTTTGGTGTCAAATCTAAAGAACACTCTGCCTAACCCTAGATCCCAAAGATTTTCTCCTATGCTTTTTCTAAAAGTTTTATAGTTTACATTTAAGTCCATGATCTTTTTTGAGTTAATATTTCTATAAAGTGTGAGATTTAGGTTGAGGTTCATATTTTTTGCTTATGGATATCCAACTGCTTTTGTTGAAAAGACCATTCTTTTTCCGTTAAATTGCTTTTGTCAAAAACCAGTTGGCCATACTTGTGTGGGGCTATTTCTGGGTTCTCTATTCTGTTTTTTATGAATTTTTAAATCCTGAATTCAACTTTCTTAATAGCTATAGGGATATTCAAATTATCTATTTAATATTTGGTGAGTTGTGCATCCGTGGGGGAGTTGTATGAATTTCAATAGTTCCAGACATTTTTTATATTAATTTTTCAGTTTTGAGTCCTTGTGTTACTGAGGTTCCATGAATTCAGACCCCAAACCTGCTCAGTGCAAGCCTACTGTCTTGTTTGTTTGTTTTGCTGGTGATTCTCTCTCCATCCATGACCCTAGGTAGATGGCAGGATGCCTTGCTCCTTCCCTGGGCCAGTGGGTAGAGATTTTCTGGTGCTCAGTTCAGGGCTGGAGCGGCACTTTGTGAATCTGGCTTTATGCAGGTGGCCCCTTCCCACTCGGAGCTAGAATGGGGCCAGGTGCCCAGAGCTCTCTCCTAGATCACAATGCCCCAGTCTGATGTGGATCTCATCCCCACACACCTCCACCTCCACCTGCCCCTGGGCTTGTTCCAGATCAGTGCCTGCCCAGTGCTCTAATGCCCAGTGCTCTAACCAGTTCCCTGAGAATTTCCCTTTTTTGTGTGTTTGGTTTTGAGCTTGCTTATGTAATTTTAAAATTTGCTCAGTTTTATCAGCATTTCTGTGTGTTTGAAGCAGGAAGGAGGCTTCTCTGTGTCAACTCCTTCTCTCATACTGGCCAAAACTATATGTCATTTTGGAGCCCTGGTGGCGCAGTGGTTAAGAGCTCAGCTGCTAACCAAAAGGTCAACAGTTCCAATCCATCAGCTGCTCCTTGGAAACCCTATGGGGCAGTTCTAGTCTGTCCTATAGGTTGGCCGAGTCTGAATTGACTCGATACTAACGGGTTTATATGTCATTTTATACGTGGATTTTTTGTTTGTTTAATATCACAACACTTCCCTATGTCACTAGAAATTCTTTTGTCACTGTCAGTATTAGAGGCTGTGTATTCCTTCATATGGCTCTACTGTCCGCCAGTCACTAAGCCATTTTCCTCATGCTGCCCAGCTGGATCATTTCCAGGTGTTCACTAATGTGAAATAACACTGCAGTGATCATTTTGGCACTTTGATTTATTACCTTAAGGACACATTCCTGGAAGTGACACATCTGGCTACGTAGGCATAAACGTGGAAGGATCCTGACGCATCCTGCTGAATCGTGGCCAGTGTGGTTTGTGGCAGAGAGGTCTCGGTCAGCCGTGCTGCTCTGCACTTGCTTACACAGAGGCAGTACTAGGGAAAGGACCATATGCCTCGAAGTTAATCCATAAAACAGCTTGGTAAACAATAAAGTTCAAACATAGTCCAAAGTCTGTTGTTTAGAAGCTGATGGCCAGGCCTCACCAACCACTTGATTGTAGAGAACAACCCAGAAGGACTTGGTCACTAATCATCTCTAGGAAACGGCCCCACCAACACCCATTCAATGATTTTCTTTGACATCCTTGTTTATAGGCTGTTTGCTTCCATCACCATGGCCTCTCAGGAGGAAATACGTCCCGATGTAGGGAAAATTCAACACTTGCTTGCTACCTACCTAACTTTTTAATCAAACTGGGATTAGATGGTAATACACTACAGCAGAACAGCTGTTTTCTCCTTTCTGAATCTTCCAAATTTTCCACAGTGAGCTTTTGATACTTTTATAAATGAAATATATGTGCATATGTATATATGTGTATGTATGTATTTGTGTGTGTGTGTACATATGTGTATATATATGTGTGTGTATCTATATGCATATATGTGTGTATGTATATCTATATATATGTGTGTGTGTATGTATAGGAGCCCTGGTGGCACAGTGGTTGAGAGCTTGGCTGTTAACCAAGAGGTCAGCAGTTCGAATCCACCATCTGCTCCTTGGAAACCCTGTGGGGCAATTCTACTCTGTCCTATAGGGTCGCTATGTTCTAGCAATGGGTTTGGTTTTTTTTGGTTTATGTATGTATATGTGTGTATGTATATATGTGTATGTGTATTGTATTTATGTATGTATATATGTATGTATATGTATATATGTGTGTGTATATATATGAGTGTGTGTATATATGTGTATAAGTGTGTATGTATATGTGTGTATATGTGTGTATGTATGTGTATATGTGTATATATATGTATATGTGTATGTATGTGTATATGTGGGTGGGTGTGTATTTAAGGCTGGTCATTGTCTGTTGAATCCAGAAGACTGGACCTACGGACGTAGGTAGGGATTTTGAACGTGCATAGGCTGTCAGAGCTGAAAGGCCCTTAGAGATGGTGGCACCAAGGCCCAGGAAGAGAAAGCAATTTATTATTGGTCTCCCAGCAAGTTAGAGGTAGACCCAAGGCCACACCTGAATCCATCAAGATCCACCCAGGAAGACAGCAACCATTCTGAGGTTAAGACAGAGGCAATTCATTCAAGGAACGGTGACCCAGGTCATGGAAGAGGCTGCGAAGACAACAGGAGGTGGTGAGGTGATTAGCACCAGCAGGAAGGCACCGCCACCCCTGGGCCGGAGGGACAAAGGGAGGAGGTGGTGGTAACAGCACAGTGGCCAGGGCCACCTAGGCGGAAGCTGGAACCAGAGCGGGCCTGTCCTGTGGGGGCTGGAGTGCTGGGGGGTGGTGTGGGGCGGGGGGGAGTCAGTCAGGGATACAGCCGCTCCTGGAGGTCCCACCCTGGTAGGAGGAATACCCCGGCTGCTCCCTTCCCCTGTCCCGCTGATCTTCTTTAGTACCTCCTCCCATTGACCAAACCCAGCTGAAACCAGCTGAAGGAGGAACCTGGAAATGCAGCCTGCAGGAGTCAGCCCCTCTGCCTTACAGAGACAAGCAGGAAGTGGACATGAGGGCATGTAGGCCCAGGCTCCTCCTAACCCAGTAACCCCTGGAGAGTGCAATAAATAAACCTCAGTGCCTGGCCCTGTGCCTTTCCCTGTGACCCTTCAGAGCTGTCGGGACTGACCCACAGCAAAGGGTAGGGTGACCAGCAGTCTGACATGAACCAGCCTTTGCCATACTGGGAGTGGGAAGACAAGGACTCTGTCCAGCAGTGCTGCTCACCTTGATGCCACTGGTCTCCACCACACCTGCTAGGCATGGCCACCCCTTCTGTTACTCCTGCCAGCCACTGCCACCATGTCACAGAGTCCTGGGGATGCCAAAGCAAAAGTGACCTGAGCAGGGTTGGAGAGCACACCTCTCTTCCCTGGCGGCATGCACCATAAGAGGGATGCATATAGCAGGATTATCGAGGCCCCGAAGTTTTCAGCAAAAGCGCTCTTCCAGTCTCCTTACAGGCTTCTCGCTCTCTCCAGGACCCAGACAGGTGTCCAGGGGCCTAGGCTAAGATGGAGTCACATAACAGCCAGTGCCCTGTATGCAAAATCCCTCCCCTACCTGTGAGCAGGGCTTCAACCCTGGGCAAGTTCTTCTCTCCCACAGTCCTGAGACCTCTCTCAACTAGACTCTTGTCAAGCCCCTCAGCCAACCACCAGCTCTGCCCAGCTATGCCTGAAGCAGTTCATTTGGGGATCCAATTTTGCTTTGAACCAAAGATGCCAAAGTAAGCAACCAACTTCCTTATTTCATTGCCAGAATTCTCTCTCCTTTTTTGTTTTTACTGTATTGCATAATCAGCCTCAACTGCTTACACCCTAAGTTTTCTGGTTCCATGTTTTCAAACAGTTACTCCTGGGCTGACAGTTATAACAATGGCTGGTGCTATTAAACTTCTTCAGCATTCTTTATGAAGTGCATCTGTAGAAACTGCTTGGAGCATAACTCAGTTGGGAGGAGATATTTGCTCTCTTGGTTTCTATAAACAGATACTCCATTTTACATATTTTACTTCCAAAATGTGTTTCTAAATCAGGGGTTTGGAACATATTTTTTTCCCTCATTTAGTCATTCAACAAAGATGTATTTGTGTTCAGGCTCACTGACCCATAGAAACCATGCTATAAATGTGAACTAATTCCCAGGCTAGCCCAAAGCCAATTTAATCCATAAGGTATGTCATATGAGCTAGCCTCAGAACATAACCCATGTCTAGAACATTTTAAGGAAAACGCAGACTTGAGGACTTCATCGCCTATATCCTGCCAAATTATACCTTCCTGTCCCTCTAAGATGAGAGCATGGTACCGTAGGGGTGCCTGCCCACCCCCTATGCCTAGTCAGGTACCAGGGATCATTCTGTTGTTTGGGCTGAGGAAAAGGGCTGGCCTATGTTCTTTTCAATTCATTTTATATTTTATTATTTAATTGTACAAGTGATGCATGAGCACATGCTCATTTTAAAAAATTTAAACAATAGTATAGCGTAGAACGGAGTCCCCGGGTGGTACAAATGGTTAACACAATCGGCTGCTGTCTTAGTCATCTAGTGCTGCTGTAACAGAAATACAAGTGGATGGCTTTAACAAAGAGAAATTTATTCTCTCACAGTCTAGTAGGCTAGAAGTCCAAATTCAGGGCATTAGCTCCAGGCGAAGGCTTTCTGTCTCTGTCAGCTCTGGAGGAAAATCTTTGTCATCAATCTTCCCCCGGTTGAGGAGCTTCTCAGGCACAGGGACCGCGTGTCCAAAGGACGTGCTCTGCTCCCGGTGCTGCTTTCTTGGTGTATGAGGTCCCCAACTCTCTGCTTGCTTCCCTTTCCTTTTATCTCTTGTAAGATAAAAGGTGGTGCAGGCCACACCCCAGGGAAACTCCCTTTATGTTGGATCAGGGCTGTGACTTTAGTAAGGGTGTTACAATCCCACCCTAATCGTCTTTAACGTAATATTACAATCACAAAATGCAGGACAACCACACAATACTGGGAATCATGGCCCAGCCAAATTAATACACACATTTTTGGGTGGACACAATTCAATCCATGACAGCTGTTAACTGAAAGGTTGGCTGTTGGAGTCCACCCAGAAGCACCTCGAGAGTAAGGCCTGGAAAACTGCTTCTGAAAAATCAGCCGTCGAAAACACTATGGAACACAGTTCTATCTGACACACATGGGGTCGCCATGAGTCGGAATCGACTTTATAGTATACAACTATATAGAGTACAAAGTGAGAGTCTTGCTTCACCATCCCCTTAACCCCTCACCTCTTCCCACACATGAATACTTGCAAACAAGCGGGTGCATATATCTTTATACTTCTTGTTTTATTCTGTTTTACATAAATGGGATCATTCAATATGCATTATTCTACGACTGACTCTTTTTCACGTGGTTATCTTGTAGCACTTTTCCCCTAAGGACATAAAGATCTGCTGTATTCTTTTTGCTCGCTATATATTATTTCGGAGCTCTGGTGGCGCAGTGGTTAAGAATTATGGCTGCTAACCAAAAGGTTGACAGTTCGAATCCACCAGCCACTCCTTGGAAACCCTTTGGGGGAGTTCTGTTCTGTCCTATAAGGTCACTGTGAGTTGGAATCGACTCGACGGCAATGGATTTGATTTTGGTTTGTGTATGTATAAATGTAGCAGAGTTTATATATCTACACTTCCCGTATTGAAAATTGTGTCCAACTTTTCACTGTTAAGGTCCCTGGGTGGTGCAAACAGTTCGCACTCAACTACTAACCTAAAGATTGTCAGTTCAAACACACCCAGAGCACCTCGGAAGAAAGGCCTTGCAATCTGCTTCCATAAAGATTACAGCTAAGGAAAACCTTTGGAGCAGTTCTACTCTGTAACACATGGGATCACCATGAGTTGGAATTAACTCGATGGCAAAGGTTTTTTTTTTTAGTTTTCACTGTTACTAACAGTGCTATAGTGGACACCTTGGTACACATAAATATCTTTGTACACATGTGAAAGCATTTTCTAGGATTAATTCCTGTAAGAGGACTTCTGTATCAAAGTATATTGCCTTCTAAAATACAGTACCCAGTAGACACTAACACCCACTGTGTATATAAATGCCGCATTCCACACACCTTTACAGACTCTAGTATGATCAATCAGTTAAATTTTTTTCCAATTTGATGCTCAAAAAATATTTTTTGATTATAGCGGCCACTTCCTTGATTGCTTGGGAGGCTGAACACCCTTCATATGGCTATTGGCAGTTGCATATTTGGCCATTTTTTTTAATTGAATTGTTTCCTTCTTGCTGTATATTAGGGACAGTAAGCCTATGTAGTTTCTTACCTGTCATGCGGCTTTGTTTACAGTGCTCTTCCTTCTAAGGCGATTTTTTAGTTTTTACGTGGTCAAACCTGCTGGTGTTTCTTTTTTGCTTTTTAGTTTTGGTTCCTGCCTTCCTCTCCCAAATTTATTTTAAAAATGTGTTTTGTATTTCATTCTAATTGATTATTTGGGGAATTTTTTTTTTTTTAAATGTATAGTGCTTTAATCAATCTGGAATTTCTTTTTTGGTTGTTTTGTTTACCTTTTATTGTGAAAAACCTCCAGCATAGACGTGTTATTTTGAAGGAAATATCTGTGTAAGTTTCAGCATATTATCTCTAAAAGATGAGGACTCATTTTTGAAAACGTAACCATAATATCATTATCACATCTAAGAAAATTAACAATAATGTGTTCCTTAATATCATCAAAAATCCCATGTCTCGTAGCGTCTGGGGTCTTAAAAGCCTGTGAGCAGCCATCTAAGATACTCCACTGGTCTCATCCCTTCGGTAGAAAGGGAGAATGAAGAGAACAGGATACAAGGAAAAGATTAGTCCGAAGGACTGATTGTCCACAGCTACCAAGGCCTCCACCAGACTGAGTCCAGTACAGATAGATGGTGCCCGGCTACCACCACTCACTGCTCTGACCGGGATCACAACAGAGGATTCTGGACAGAGCTGGAGAAGGATGTAGAACAAAATTCTAACACACAAGAAAAAGACCAGATTTACTGGCCTGAAAGAGACTGGAGAAACACCGAGAGTGTGGCCCCCAGACACCCTTCTAGCTCAGTGGTGAAGTCACTTCCAACGTTCACTGTTCAGCTGGGGATTGGACAGCCCCATAAGGGCTGTATTTTAGAAGGACTAGTGAGGCACAGCCGTCCAGGGGCAAGGACTAGAAGGCAGAAGGGGACAGGAAAGCTGGTGATAGGGAACCCAAGTTTGAGTAAGGACAGTGTTGACATGTGGTGGGGTTGTTAACCATTGTCATAGGGCAACATGTGTACTAACTATTTAACGAGAAACTATTTTGTTCTGTAAACCTTCATCTAAAGTGAGAATAGCATCACAACTGGAAGAGGGTAGTCGATGTCACTGAACTGTGCATGTAGAAATTTTTGAAACGGTGTATCTTTGGCTATGTATATTCTCACCAAAGAAAAAGAAAGTCGAGAAGGGAGAGGGTTGACATGTTGTGGGGTTGTTAACCAATGTCATAAAACAATATGTGTACTACTGTTTCATGAGAAACTATTAGTTCTGTAAGCCTTCACCTCAAGTACAATAAAAAAATAAAAAAAAAACATTCCTTTGGAAGGTTGTACCAAGGACATTTTGATTAAGATTTGGGTGTTTCCTCAACTCTTCAGCCTT
>NW_004443952.1:22662413-22685201 GCF_000243295.1 Trichechus manatus latirostris
ATGTGTACTACTGTTTCATGAGAAACTATTTGTTCTGTAAGCCTTCCACTGAAGTACAATAAAAAAATTTTAAAATCTTAAAAAAAAAAATCCAATGTCTCATAGATGTCACATTTTTTTTGTTTGTTTGAATTAGGGGTGAAATAAAGTATTTAATATGCAATTGGTTGCTATGTTTCTGAAGTTGATGGTTAACATGTTCCCTTCCCTCTATATTCCCTCTACATTGGATCTATTAGTTAGATCTAGAGACTTGATCAGGTTCAGGTATGCATTTTTTTGGTAAGACTATTTATAGGTAGTTTCCACTTGAGTTAATTTTGTATACAATATAAGGTAAAATCTAACTTAATTTTTTCTTTTAAATACGTGGTTAATTGTGTGTTGTGCCAGTGCCATTTATGGAATAGTTCATTCTTTCCTCCCCATAATTTGAAATGCCACTGTTATCATATACTAAATTCACACATATATGGCTCTTTCTCTTTCTCACTCCTTTCTCACTCTCTCTGTATATATATACCTGTGTGTGTGTATGTTTATGTATGTATATGTAGATACATAATGTATGTATATGTAGATACGTATTTCTTTTCTAAACTCTTCAGTCTATACTTTTGATCTTTTTGTCTATGCCTGAGCCACATGGTTTTAAATCCTGTAGCTTTACAGTATGTTTTGGTATCTGATAAATCAGTTCTTCCTTCGTTGGTCTTATTTTTAAAGCATTTTTTTGGCTTTAATGTGCTTGTTCTCTCCTATAATAATTTAATAATTTTTAAATCTGTACGTTAAGATTTTGATTGGAATCACATTGAATTTGGAGACTAATTTGGAGACAAATAGCATCTATAAGATAATGAATCTTCCCAGGCAGGGATATAGTTTTTTCTTTCATGTATTCAAAATATTTTTTATCTCTTTCTGTATAGTTTTATACTTTCTTTTATCTAGGTCTTTATAGTTTTTGTTAGGTTTATTTTTAGATATTTTGCAATTTTCTTTTCCTGTTTTAAAAAGGAGCTTTATTTCTCCATGCATTTTCCAGTTGGTTATAACTGGTATTTGGGAAAGCTTTGGTTTTTATAAATTGATCTTGTATCTGGCTGACCACCTTGCTCAATTCACTTTTTATGTGTTATAATTTTTTTTTTCATGTTGACTCTTCTGGATTTTCTAGATTGACAATCATATCATCTACAACTGGTTTTCTTTTTAGGCTCATGCAGAGTCGAGTAAAACCTGGTTGGCGGGGAAATTCTCTGAACTCAGATTACTGCTGGATGAAGAGGAAGTGCTGGCCAAGAAATTCGTGGATAAAAACATGCAGCTTGCCCTGCAGGCGTACAGGCAGCAAATCGAGTCTTGTGAGGAGCACATCAGTGTCATGAGTGATCTTTCACACAGGGTCTGGAGTATCAGCCAGGAGCCCAATCCCATACAGCTGCTGCAGGTAATGCAGGATTTCTATCCTTATAGCTGCCACCTGCCACCTACATTTCATCTTAGTGGTTGTTGTTAGCTGCTGTGCGAATCGGCCCCCGACTCAGGGCGACCCCATGCGCAGCAGAAGGAAATGCTGGCTGGTCCTGCACCATCCCCATGATTGGTTGCAGATCAAACCGTTGTGATCCATAGGGTTTTCATTGGCTGACTTTTGGAAGTAGATCACCAGTCCTTTCTCTCCCAGTCCATCTTAGTCTGGAAGCACTGCTGAAACCTGTTCAGCACGATAGCAACATGCAAGCATCCACTGATAGACAGGTGGTGGCTGCCCATGAGGTGCATTGGGCCGGGAATCAAACTTGGGTCTCCCGCCTGCATGGAAGGCAAGAGTTCTGAACTGCCAGTGCCTCTCATCTTGGTTACTGTGGCATTAAACACAGTATTTACACACTGAGTGAATACACAGAGAATTGCCATCTCAATATGTAGACTTCATTGCCCCCACACAAGTGGTCAGAAAATGTACATTGTTAGGAAGATAATATACATCTTGAACTAATTAAATAATATTGATAGCCACCATATTGGAGGACTTCTATGTTCCAAGTACTTTGCGTCTTAGTTGTAATATCTACAAGAGCTCTTCAAGGTGAATATTGTCACCCCACATTACTAATGAGAAATTGAGGCTGAGGGAGGTGAAGTGACTCACCTGAGGTCACACAGCTGGTAGATGGCAGAGGTGGGATCAGAACCCAGGTGTGCCTGACTCTAACACCGCATGGCATCACTGCCTATCCTTCTGCCGTTGCAGTGGTAATTGAGACACCCCTCCTGGAAAAGTACCCCTCTTGAAATGAGCTGAGTCACAGTTTGTTCAAGGGAAAGAGGAGGATGGTACTTCTTGGCCACTGGGCTTTGTTGGAGGCTTTTACCTTACACTGAAGGAGATTCTAGGAAAAGTCCCCTATGATACTCATTGCTACATTGAGTGAAAGCATGTCGTTGAGGATAGTGCTTCTGTCTTCACGGAACAATGAGAGAAACTTTTCTCTGATATCAATACACCTGTACACTTGGATTGCTTTTTCCACTCATGTAACTTTCTGTTTCCTTCTTCGCCTTGGCTTCTGGGAAGCTCAGAGCCAAATACACTTCAAATAAGTCAAAAAAGACTTCAGGGCACACATTTTATGTTTCGTCTCACTGTGGCTTTTCAGCTTACGTTTTTATCCTGGTTTTCTCCTTGTTTCATGTTTCTCTCTGTAAAGGAAAATCTTGCAGTAATTAGATGACCTTTGTAAAGGCTTGTGGGAGCAAAGCAGGGTACAACTAAGTAAAGGCAGCACTGAGCCTAACCACAGATTAGCATGGACTCTGGCTGAAAACTAAGATAGACAAATAAATCAGCCAGTACAGAACTAGTCAAGCCAGTTCCCTGGCAGATATCTTCATTCTTGTGCTTTTTAGGTAGACCTAGCCAATTCAGCCTGTGTCTCATTGTCAGGTAGGCCAGCTGATTTCTGGGTGAGGTGTTCTCTAGACACGATGACAGTGTCCTTTCAGAGGGCAAGATGCTCAAAGGGGTACATTTGTCCCTTATTAAGTAGCAGTAATGTTTAGGGTTACCTAATACAAAGGAATTCTTCCATGGAAAAGAATGATTTTCCTACATCATAGACAGAGATTCACAGCTTTGTCATCTCTTGTTTTCTTTTTCTTTTTTATTCTCTGGCATCAAAGCTACTGATTTTCATCATTCATCACTCCTTCCTTCTGTTTGTTCATTCATTTATTCATCAAATATATACTGATAGCCTGCTCTGGGCCAAGCCTTCTGCTGGACATTAGGAACTCACAGCTGAGTGACGAGACATGCTCAGAAATAACTATTTACAGCATGGCCCAGGTTCCCTAGCAAAAGTATGTCCAAGGAGTATCTGATGCTGTATGGTCAGGGAAGACTTCTCGGAGGAGATGACAGTGGAGCTGGCTGTGGTTTTTTCCGCACCTCAGGCAAACCCCTGTTACAGCGTCTGTAAGGCTGTGGGGCCCCCTGCAGGTTGGTGAGCAACTTAAGGGCAGGGACAGTCAGTCTGACTCCTCCTTTGCCCCCTAATACCTGGCACAGAATAGGACTCAATGGACTGAAAGGGAGGGAGTCGAGTGAGGGCAGGAGGAGGGTGGGAGGAGTCACCAGCGCCAGCACTGGAATCACTTCCACACATTGCCTGCCTCAGCACCTGCTGTGTGATCTCTCCAGAACTCCGCTCCTGGAGGCCTGGACTGACGGCAGGCTCCAGGCCAGGGTGGGGCTTGCACTTTCTGGCATGGGTGTGTTGCTGGGTGCAGTTGCGGAGGCTGGGACACAGCCTGCAGCCCCCGGAGCTGCCCTGACCCCATGTGCCCCACACAGGCATACTCGGCCGCCAGACAGGAGATGCAGCAGCAGATGAGCCTTGGGGAGCTGTGCCACCCCATGCCTCTCTCCTTTGAGCCCGTCAAGAGCCTCTTTAAGGGCCTTGTGGAAGCCATTCAGAGCGCGCTTCAGATGCCACTGGACGTTCGTATTAAGGAAAGTAAGTTGCTATATGATTAACTTGTATCCTTAACTCCCCTCAGGGCCCTAAAGCCAGGAGACCGCTGCAAAGATCAGCACCCTAAATCACGCCTCTCCCACACCCAAGCCCTTGGTTGGGTCGTCAAAGGCTCCTGGGCCTCACGCCTAACCCACCCTTCAGCTTCACCTCCTACCCTCCTGAGACCATGCCCTGCTGCTGTCCAGCTATGCTGCTCTGCGCTTCTGCCCCTCAGACCTCCCTGTGTCCCGCCACACCACAGCTTTGCCTGCTCTGGGCTCCCAGCCACAACAGACACCACCTCCCCCTCCTCTTCCTCTGCCGGGCCAAGTCCCACCTCCTTCAAGGTGGGCACAGTGTGCTCACTAGGAGGGAAACCTGTCCCTGCTCCCTCTGCTGATGTCTCCTCCAGGGCCTGCTCCATGTGAATACCATGAGTAACGGGAGGGCAGGTATCACTTTTGGTCCAGCTCTGAGTTTCCCATAGGGCCTGGCACAAAGCCGGTGCTCAGAAATATCCAGCCATCCATCCATTCATTCATTCACCCATCTCTACTGTTATGATTCATTCAGGACATTGACAGAGCCCCTCTTATGTGCCAGGCACGAGTCTAGGATGAGCAGGGGACAAAACAAAGTTCCTGTTCTTGTGGTGCTCCCAGCCTCTTAGGGGCAAGATGGACAGCAAACTAACAAATATGTCAGGCGAGAAGTGTTCTGAAGAAAAATAAAGCAGGGTAAGGGTAATAGAGAGTGACAAAGAAGAAGAGCTTTTTTATGTGGGGAAGTTGGGCAAGGCTTCTCAGGGCAGGGGACATGTGAGCAGATCTGAAGTAACCCTTCAGTGAGCTCCACAGATCTGAGGGCAGGAGGGCATAGGCCAGGTTCCTGTCCCAGATCCACCACTTCCTAACCCTGGGCAAGGTGCCTAACTTTTCTATGCCTCTGTTTCCACATCGATAAAATGGAGTTGATAATATAGTGCCCTGAACTGGAGTTGTTGTGAGGATCAATGCTTAAAACAGCGCTCAGGTATAAAACCAAAACCAAACCTGTTGCCATCGAGTCAATTCTGACTCATAGCAACCCATAGGGTTTCCAAGGCTGTAAATCTTTATGGAAGCAGACTGCCACATCTTTTCTCCCTCAGAGCAGCTGATGGGTTTGAACCACTCACCTTTAGGTTAGCAGCCTGGTGCTTAACCACTGCACCACCAGGGCTCCTTAATATAATATAACAAGCACTATGTAAATGTTAGCTGCTGTTGTTGTTGGTGGTGGTGGTGGTGGTATTTTGTTACATCTCGGGAAAGGTATTCTAGGCTGAGGGAAAAGCAGGTGCAAAGGTCCTGAGGTGAGATTGAGGCAGGTGTGAGTTTGGCATGTTGGAGGTACAGCAAAGGGGCCAACAGGAGTAGATGGGGTGCAGGGGTGATTGAGATTTGCATCAAGGAGGTTCCAAAGATTTTGGCTTGAGCAACTGGAAGAAGGGAGTTTTCTGAGATGAGAAAGAGCATTTAGGATTGGAAGGAATGAAGCATTTGGACCTGTTAGGTTTGAGAAGTTTGACCTCCTCTGTGGTAATATTCAATAGGCATCTGGGTCTGTGAGTCTAGAGTTCTGGGGAGGGGAGAGGTGTTTACCTAGAAATCTATTTTCCACAGACCATCCAAAGGTGACCGGGCCAAGGGCAGTGAGAAAGGAACAGGTTGGGGCGTGGGGGAAGCAGCTACTTAGGACAAGGTGGTCATAGAAGGCTGGGGGGTGGCAATGAATTCCAGCCCAAACTGCGGGGAAGGAGGCAGCCTGAGGGTACATCCCTGGCGGATGGGGGGATCCAGGCTGAGGGAACAGCAGGGGTCAGGGCTGGAGGTGAGGGAAGAATTTTGCAGCCTGGAGAGGAAGCCTGAGAGGCTGGAGCACCTTGAGGGCGGGGAGAGGGGAAATGAGGTTGAGGAAAGTTGAGGTTGAGGAGGTTGGAAGCCTCCTTGTCCAACGGGGCATGGTAGTGACAACTCTTAAAATTAGGAGAAAAGGAAAGCAAAAGAGAGGGAAAGAGGCCAGAGGAGAGGAGACAGAAATGCTCCAGGCACCCACTGAGCACCCACTGGGACACGGAGAGAGATGAGGCCAGGCTCTGTCCTAGCAGAGGAGTTGACTTCATGAGATGAGTGCCAAACCGAGACACAGCAGGTGCCATGAGGCCTCGAAGGAAACGGTGAGTGATTCTGACAGGGACACCAGGGAGGACTTCCTGGAGGAGGTGGCACTTGAACTGGGCCTTGAAGATGAGTAAGATTTTGAAAGCCAGAGAGAACAGAAAGGGCATTTCACACTGAGATGAGAGAACACTGAAATGTGCTGGGAACACTGATGAGCACAGTGGGGCTGGACAGTGAACGCTTCTGAGCTGATTTGTTAAAGCAGATTTGTAATCTGTAGATGATATTCTCTTTTCCCATGACTTCCACTGGAACTTTGGATACATAGTCTATAGAGCTGAACAGAGGATTTCAAAGGGTGGCTCGAGAAGACAAAATGTTACAATGAAGTGTGCAAAGACCTGGAGTTAGAAAACAAAAAGGGAAGACCATGCTCGGCAATTCTCAAGCTGAAAGAGCTGAATTAAAAATTCAAGCCTCGAGTTGCAATTTTGAAGGTGCGAAACCACCAGTGGCTCTTCGGGAGAAAAATGTGGCAGTTTGCTTCTATAGAGATTTACAGCCTTGAAAACCCTATGGGGTCGCTTTGAGTTGGAAGCAACTCGATGGCAGTGGGTTTTGGGTATGGGCAAAATATGAATGACCCAGGAAGCATCAAAAGAAGATGGAAGGAATACACAGTCACCATATCAAAAAGAACTGGTCAACATTCAACCATTTCAGGAAGTAGCATATGATCAAGAACTGATGATAGTAAGAGAAGAAGTCTAAACCGCACTGAAGGTATTGGCGAAAAACAAGGCTCCAAGAATTGGCAGAATACCTATTGAGATGTTTCAACAAACAGATGCAGCACTGGAAGTGCTTACTCATCTATGTCAAGAAATTTGGAAGACAGCTACCTGGCCAATCAACTAGAAGAGATCCATATTTGTGCCCATTCCAAAGAAAGGTGACCCAACAGAATGCAGAAATTATCCGACAATATCACATGCAAGTAAAATTTTGCTGAAGATCCTTCAAAAACGGTTACAGCAGTACATCAACGGGGAACTGCCAGAAGTTCAAGCCGGATTCAGAAGAGAACATAGAACGAGGGATATCATTACTGATGTTAGATGGATCTTGGCTGAAAGCAGAGAATACCAGAAAGATGTTTACCTGTGTTTTATTGACTATGCAAAGGATTCAACTGTGTGGATAATAACAAATTATGGATAACATTGCAAAGAATGGGAATTCTAGAACACATAATTGTGCTCATGAGGAACCTGTACAAACACAGACAGTTGTTCAAACAGAACAAGGGGATGCTGTGTGGTTTAAAATCAGGAAAGGTGTGTGTCAGGGTTGTATCCTTTCACCATACTTATTCAATCTGTATGCTAAACAAATAATCTGAGAAGCTGGACTGTATGAGGAAGAACGGGGCACTGGGATCGGAGAAGACTCATTAACAATCTGTGACACGCAGACGACACAACCTTGCTTGCTGAAAGTGAAGAGGACTTGAAGCACTTATGATGAAGATCAAAGACTAGAGCCTTCAGTACAGATGACACCTCAACATAAAGAAAACAGAAATCCTCACGAGACCAGTAAGCAACATCATGATAAATGGAGAAAAGATTGAAGTTGTCAAGGATTTTCTTTCACTTAGATCCACAATCAACGCCCGTGGAAGCAGCAGTCAAGAAATCAAATGATGTATTGCATTTGGCAAATCTACCACAAAAGACTTCTTTCTTTCTTTATTGTTGTACTTTAAGTGAAAGTTTACAATTCAAGTTGATCTCTCATACAAAAATTTATACATACATTGTTATGTGACCCTAGTTGCTCTCCCTATACTGTGACAGCACACTCCTCCTTTCCACCCCAGATTTTCCATGTCTATTCAACCAGCTCATGACTGTCTCTGCCTTCTCATCTCACCTCTGGACAGGAGTTGCCCATTTAGTCTCATGAATTTACTTGAGCTAAGAAGCACACTCTTTATGAGTATCATTTTATGTCCCATAGTCCAGTCTAATCATTGTCTGAAGAGTTAGCCTCGGGAATGGTTTTAGTTCTGGGTTGACAGAGAGTCTGGGGGCCATGCTTTCTGGGGTTCCTCCAGTCTCAGTCAGACCACTAAGTCTGATCTTTTACTAGAATTTGAGTTTTGCACCCCACTTTTCTCCTGCTCCATCAGGGACTCTCTGTTGTGTTCCCTGTAAGGGTGGTCATTGGTGGTAGCCAGGCACCGTCTAATTTTTCTGGTCTCAGGCTGATGCAGTCTATGATTTATGTGCCCCTTTCTGTCTCGGGCTAATACTTTCCTTGTGTCTTTGATGTTCTTCATTCTCCTTTATACCAGGTGAGTTGGGACAAATTGATGCATCTTAGATGGCTGCTCGCTAGCTTTTAAGACCCCAGACACCACTCACCAAAGTGGGATGCAGAACATTTTCTTAATAAACTTTGTTATGCCGATTGACCTAGATGTCCCCTGAAACCAAGGTCCCCAGACCCCCGCCCCTGCTACTCTGTCCCTCAAAGTGTTCGGTTGTATTCTGGAAACTTCTTAGCTTTGCTTTAGTCCAGTCGTGCTGACTTCCCCTGTAGTGTGTGCTGTCCTTCCCTTCACCTAAGATAATTCTTCTCTACTATCTAGTTAAGTTAGTAAATAAACCTCACCCTCCCTCCTCACGCTCGTAACCATCAAAGTTTGTTTTCTTCTGTGTTTAAACCTTTTCTTGAGTTCTGATAATAATAGTCTTATACAATATTTGTCCTTTTGTGACTGACTAAATTCACTCAGCATAATACCTTCCAGATTCCTCCATGTTATAAAATGTTTCACGGCTTCATCGTTGTTCTTTATCGTTGCATAGTATTCCATTGTGTGAATATACCATAATTTGTTTATCCATTTGTCAGTGGATGGGCACCTAGGTTGTTTCCATCTTTTTGCTATCGTGAACAGTGCTGCAGTGAAAATGGGTGTGCATATATCTATTCGTGTGACAGCTCTTATTTCTCTAGGATATATTCCAAGGAGCGGGATTGCTGGATCATATGGTACTTCTATTTCCAGCTTTTTAAGGAAGTGCCAAATCGATTTCCAAAGTGGTTGTACCATTTTACATTCCCACCAACTGTGTGTAAGTGTTCCAGTCTCTCCACAACCTCTCCAACATTTATTATTTTGTGTTTTTTGGATTAATGCTAGCCTTGTTGGGGTGACATGGTATCATCATTGTAGTTTTGATTTGCATTTCTCTAATGGCTAATGATCATGAGCATTTCCTCATGTGTCTGTTAGCTGCTGGAATGTCTTCTTTGGCGAAGTATTCATATCTTTTGCCCGTTTTTTAACTGGGTTATTTGTCTTTTTGTTGTTGAGGTCTAGCAGTATCGTGTAAATTTTAGAGATTAGATGCTGATCAGATTTGTTGTAACCAAAATTTTTTCCCAGTCTGTAGATTGTCTTTTTACTCTTTTGGTGAAGTCTACAAAAGACTTCTTTAAAGCGATCAAAAGCAAAGATGTCGCTTTGAGGACTAAAGTGCGTCTGACCCAATCCATGGTATTTTCAGTTGCTTCATTTGCATGTGAAAGCTGGACAATGAATAAGGAAGACCAAAGAAGAATTGATGCCTTTGAATTATGCTGTGAGTGGAGAATACTGAATATACCATGGACTGCCAGAAGAAGGAACAAGTCTGTCTTGGAAGAAGTACAGCCAGAATGCTCATTAGAAGTAAGGATGGCAAAACTTCGTCTCACATACTTTGGACACGTTATCAGGAGGGACTAGTCCCTGGAGAAGGACATCTTGGTAAGGTAGAGGGTCGGCGAAAAAGAGGAAGACCCTCACTGAGAGGGATTGACACAGTGGCTACAACAATGAGCTCAAGCATAACAACTGTCTTGAGGCTGGCGCAGGACCTGGAAGTGTTTCATTCCGGTGTACATAGGGGCGCTATGAGTTGGAACCATCTCGACGGCACCTAACAGCAACAGTCCAACTGAAAAATTGTCTTGAGATATAACTATTTTTTAAAAATCACATTATCAATCTTGTTGTTAGTTGCTGCCGAGTTGATTGTGACTCATAGCAACCCCTTGTGTACAGAGTAGAAGTGCTCCATAGGGTTTTCAAAGCTGTGACCTTTCAGAAGCAGATGGCCAGACCTGTCTTCTGAGGTGCATCTGGGTGGGTTCAAGCTGCCAACCTTTTGGCTAGTAGTCAAGTGCTTAATTGTTTGCACCACCCAGGGAAGATCTTAGCAGTTGACATATCTCAATAAAAAAGACTATATAGTAAAAATATGGGGGAAAAGAAAAGAATCTTAGCAATCGGCTCCAGGAAACTTTGGCCTCATCTGTGTTTAGTGAGTGTGCACTGGCATCTCTCCCTGCCAGCCTTCGCAGGAGGTTACTCAGATGGACCCAAACTGCAGTTTGTGCACATTGACATTCTCAGTGGCCCTTTTTCCCAAACAGTTGGGAATCCTGCTGAGTCCATGATAACAGCTCACACTTGCTATATGTTCTAAGCACTTCTTCTAAGCACTTTACACGAATTCATACAGCATCTCCTTGTCATCACCCTGTGAGCTAGGTTCCTTCATTATCCCCATTTTGCAGATGAGAAAGCTGAGGCTCAGAGAGGCCAACTGACTTAACCTAGGTCACACTAAGATGGTAGGTGGCAGAGAGAGAATTCAAACAGACTCTGGACCCAGGGTCTGTGTTCTGATCCTCTGGGCTCTGTTTCCTCTTGGGCCATCACCCCTTACCCACCTTCAGATGAGGTCTTCACTCTTCATTATCACAGGTCATCATGAGAGGTCCTGACTCCCAGGAAGGACCCAAGGAGGTAGGGGTCTTGCGGCAACACTACCCTTCAAATGTTCCCCTCCCCCGTCTCTGCCTGGATGCTCCACAGACTGCAGGCTCATTGGGGCCAAATTGGGATGCAGCATCTTCCCCCAATCCCGAAATGGGATGCTGCCTCTTGATTCCACCTAGCTGTTCATCCCCTACTCCCAGTGAGCTGTTCTGCCTATGTAATATTTCCTCAGCCCAGTCCCTTTTCCATCCCTGCTGCCCCAGTTCAGGCCTGATCCCCCGAACAGACACCCTTCCTCCACTCTCTGTCCCATCCCTTCCCCACTAGAGGGAGTTTTCAAAATTCTGCTCTTGTCATTCCCTCACCCAGACACCTTCCATGGCTCCCTACTCCTGACACCTGCCTTCGATGCCTTTGCTCTATCTGTACCCTCTTGTTGGAATAGCCTCCCATCCTTTTTCCTATGTGTCCAAATCCTCCCCATTTTTCAAGGGCCACATGAAGTGCTTCATCCTCCCAGAAGTTTTCCCTGACTCCTCCAAGCCCCAGAGACTTTGGGCCTCTCTCCTCTCTCCTGACCTTGAGCCCTCTCTGCCTTGGGTCATAGATCAAGTGAACCCATTTCCACCTCCTTACCTGACTGTGAGCTGTTGAGGACAGGGACCATGGCTGGGGTTTCCTTATAACTCTCCCTCACCTGAATGAGACCTGAAAATGGCCTTTCTGAGCACTCAGTTCTGGTTTCTTGTTTTTCACCTTTATCCTGGAATTTGCATTTCTGCCTTGAGCTCGCTTTTCCTCCCTGAGTGTTGAAGATAATCGCTGATTCTCCAGATCGCCCTGGAGCTTGCCCCATCCTCTGACCTGACGACTCCCCAAGTTCAGGGCTTCCCTTGCACTGACCTGTTTGATCCTGCAAAGTACATGTCTCTCTAGATCTGACCTTGTCCCTGAGTTTCCTGTCACTGTGAATTTGCATTTCCAGCTTATATTTGCATGAGATTCCTGGGGAGAGACTATGCGAATCTCCAGTTCTTGAATATTTTTTAGCATATTTTATAACTTATGCTGATAGTGTGAGCACCAAGTGCTCATTTCTCACAATTCGTTACAGACGTGAACTTCCAGCTCTTGGGCTCCTCCAGCACCAAGCCAGGTGCCTTGTTGAAAACAGGCCCCTCTCCGGAGCGATCGCTCTTCTTAAAATGTAAGACCCCGGGAATGGGCAAAGGGTGGAGAGGGCGGGGAGAGTGGGGGACAGAAATGGAGGTCGCCCTTTTTTTTGTTGTTGTTGAAACCCAGCTTGTTTTCTTTAACTTTATTATTAGTTTTTTATTAAACAAATAATCCATGTTCACTGTAGAAAAATTAGAAAACAAAGAAAAGCAAAAAAAAAAAAAAAAGAAAATCGCTGATAATCCTTCTCTGTATAGAAAACTGCTGTTATTGTATGTCCTTCTAGCTTTCTTTGGTATATCTGTACAAAGAATATATTTACATACAAAAGTATATTTAATAGACCTTTTTTTTAACAAACATGGTGTCATACTATACATACTGTTTTGCAATGTTGTTTTCATTTAATGATATATTGTGAACCTCTTTGTTCCCTTAAAAAATTATACAGTTAATACATGCTTCTTGTAGGGAAATTAGAAACTACAGATATTCAAAAATAAAATGCTATTAATATTTTGGCATATATTCTTTCAAACATTTAAAGCATATATGTATATAGCTTTTTAAAAAATGAAATCATATTATAGATATTGTTCTGCAATCTTTTTATTTAACACAAGAGCTGGACAATTTTCTTTTTCAATAAGTATAAATATTATCATTATTTTTAAAGGATGTATAGTATTCCAATGAATGGATGTATCATATTTAACCAATCTCATAATGTTGGACGTTTAGGCTGGTTTACTTTTTTCATTTCTATAAACAAGGCTGCAATAAATGCATTCTTGTACATATTTTTTGAATTAATGAATGAGTGAATGAACATATCTCAGTTTATTTTCTGATTCAATTTTAGGAGTCATTTCCAGTTAATTGCTATATATGCATTTTTAAAATAAACTTTAATTGAAATATAAAATACATAAAGAAAAGTACACAAATCAAAGGTATATTAGCTTTTAAAAGTAAACATATTCTGTAACCTGCCCCAGATCAAGACATGGACATTTCTAGCTCCCCAGAAACCTCCCTTGTGCCCCTTCCTAGTCACTATCCACTAAGGGTAACCTCTCTGCTGATTTCTGACACTCAGAATTAGTTTTGGCTGATTTTGAACTTTATATAACCAGATCATTCAGAATATGCTCTTTTACATCTTTCTTCTTTCACTCAACATAATATTTGCGAGAGTTAGCCACCTTATTACGTGTAGCAGTAGTTTGTTGATTTCCATTGCTATATAGTATTCCATTGTATCAATATAGCACAGTTTATTTATACTGTTCATGGGTATTTGGGTTATTTCCATTTTTGACTATTGTGGATAATGGGCATGTCTTTTGATGCACGTATGTATGCATTTCTGTTGGTATTAACTCAGAAGGGGAAGAGAAGGACGCCCCCATCACCATTTCTAGTCAACATTGTTCTAGATGTTCTAGACAGTGCCTCAAGGCAAGGAAAAGAAAGGAAAGCTATAAGAATTTGAAAGGAAGAAAACGATCACTATTCATGGATGACATGATTATTTACACAAAATCCAAAATAATAGACAAATAAGTTAGAATTATTAAATGAATTTAGGACAGTTGCTGAATATAATGTCAACATACAAAAATCAATTGTATTTGTATGTATTAGCAACAATCAGAAAATGAAATTTTTAAAACACACTATTTTCAATAACATGGAGTGGGGGAACCACTAGGAATAAGTCTTTAAAAAGATGTGTAAAATCTCTTTATAGAAAACTCTAAAACATTACTGAGGGGAAGTAGAATCATTGTCTTTGAGTTGATTCCAACTCATAGCAACCCTATAAGACAGTGTAGAACTGCCTCATAGGGTTTCCAAGGCTGTCATCTTTAGAAATGCAGACTGCCACATCTTTCTCCTGCAGAGCGGCTGATGGGTTCAAACCACCAAGCTTTCAGTTAGCAGCTGAATACTTACCACTACACCACCAGGTCTCCTCGAGGGGAAGCAAAGAAGGTTAAAATAAATGGAGGGATATACCATGTTCATGGATTGAAGCACTCACTACTGTAAAATGTCAGTTATCCCAGATAATCTATAGACTCAATTGTAGTCCTCTTCAAAATCCCTGAAGGTGTTGTGTATGGTTTTTTGTTTTTTTTTTTAAGTGGCAAGCTGATTCCAAAATGTATATAGAAATCAAAGGGCCAAAAATAGCCAAGACTGTCTTAAAGAAAAACAAAATAGAAAATTCAGAAACATACTGTATTTTTATGCAAATAACACATACATTCTATGTTCTTTTCTCAACGCACCCTCCCCCTGTGAGGTTTCATAAGTGCGCTATGCTAATTTTTTACAGCAACATGTAAAACGTATGGTCACACATATGGTCATCTGATTTATGACAAAAGTGGCATGACAGTAACGTGGGGAAACATAATCTTTTTGATAAATAGCACTGGGTTAGCTGTGTATCTGAATGAAAAAATTGAATCTTAATGCCTACCTCACACTATACTCAAAAATAAATTCTGGGTGGCTTGGAGGCCAGAATACAAAAGGTAAAACAATAAACCTAGAAAATAACTTATGAGAAATCTTCATGCTCTTGAGGTAGGCAAAGTTTTTTTTTTTTTTAAACAGGATACAAAATGCACGCATATAAAAAATTGATAAATTGGACTTCAATAAAATTAAGAAGTCTGTTAATCAAAAGATAAAATCAAGAGAGTGAAAAAGCAAGCCTCGAAGTGGGAGATGTTTGAATTCAGAAACAGTCAACAAAATTTATAAAGAATTTCTATAAATCCATAAGTAAAAGTCAATCAATAAAATAATTGGCCAAAGACCTGAACAGACACTTCACAAAGAAGGATATAAAAATGGGCAGCAAAGATAGGAGAGGTTTTCAACAAAATTCGTCATCAGGGATATGCAAATTAAAACCTCTTTGAGACAGCACTGTGCACCCTTCAGAATGGCTAAAATTTCAAAAACCGATAATGCAAAGTGTTGACGTGTATGTGGATAACAGGAATTTTCCTTATATTGCTGTTGAAAGTGTAAAGAGTTTGGAAAATTGTTTGGCAGAGTCTACTAAAGCTGAGCATCCACATACCCTATGACCTAGACTTTTATTTTTTAAACTTCAGGTCTACATATATGGTGTAATGCAAAGAGCACTGTTGATAGGAGTTTAAATCACTACTACCATTCTGGAAGGCAATTTGGCAATATTTATGAAAGACCTTAAGAAGCATACCTACTGACCCAGCAATGCCTCTTTTAGGAATACATCCTAAAAAAATAATTGGAGAGATTCATAAAGAGTAATATTAGTATTTTCTAAAGCTTTAAAAAAAAAAAAGGCCCATTAAAAATGGTTAAAATGGAAAATGTTTTATTTTACCACAATTAAAAAATTTTAAAAGCCTACATATTCAAAAATATAGGATAGGTTAAATTATACTGCATCCATACAACAAATCTTAGGATCACCATTAAAGTGTTCTTATTTTATGTGGTAAAATGTCCATAATACATCAATAAACTTAAAAAGCAGATTACCCAAGAGCATGTATAGTATGATACCAATCTTAAGAAAAACTGTAGAGTAGCAATTAAAAAAGAAAAGATATATATATATATATATATATAGGAAGGACATACACCTGTCTTAATAGTGATAGTTTTTTTTTTTAATCAAAATTTTAGAAGTTGGCAATAAATTCCTATGGTACAATATTCAAAAGGGATAAAGGGTGTACAATAAAATTTTCTCTCCTTCCCCTGTCCCCCAGCCACCTTCCCAGGGGCAATCAGCGTTAAAAGGATGGCTTTTAATTTGTCCTTTGGAGATTTCTGTGTTTTCCGATTTTCTGCTGTGAACATGTGCAGGGGCGGGGGTGAGGGTGGGGAGGGCCGTTACTGGAGCACACCCGGACGGTTTCCCCGGGGGCGGAGCTCAGATCTAGCTCCGCCCACTAGGCCTGACCACCCCCCCCCCCCCCGTGTTCCCGCCCCCTGCAGATGCGCGCACGCCCACGCTGGAGCCTGACACGATGCACGCGCGCCTGCGCCTCTCCACCGACCGCTTAACGGTTCGTTGCGGTCTGTTGGGCCGCCTCGGGCCGACGCCCGCGCTGCGTTTCGACGCGCTGTGGCAGGTGCTGGGCCGCGACGGCTTTGCTGCCGGCCGCCACTACTGGGAGGTGGACGTGCAGGAGGCTGGCGCCGGCTGGTGGGTAGGCGCGGCCTACGCCTCTATGCGGCGCTGCGGCTCGTCGGCTGCCGCCCGCCTGGGCTGTAACCGCCAGTCCTGGTGCCTCAAGCGCTATGACCTCGAGTACTGGGCCTTCCACGACGGACAGCGCAGCCGCCTCCGGCCCCGCGACGACCCCGACCGGCTCGGCGTGTTCCTGGATTACGAGGCCGGCGTCCTGGCCTTCTACGACGTGACCGGCGGTATGAGCCACCTGCACACCTTCCGCGCCGCCTTCCAGGAGCCGCTCTATCCGGCCCTGCGGCTCTGGGAAGGCGCCATCAGCATCCCCCGGCTGCCCTAGGGGCCAAGACCAGAGTGGCCGCCCAACGTGCGACCACTGCGACAGCCTCTGGTGTCACCTGACCTAGACGGGACTAGTGCATTGCTTGCTCTCTGACACCTGGTCATCCCCCTCCCGGACCAGTGAAGCCCTGTGCTTTGAACAGTTTCTCTCCTAGTCTTGTTTCAGACTTGGGCTAAACACGCGTATGCAGCTGCTCTCTCATCGGCTTCTCACCAGAGCACTTAAACTACAGTGCTTCTAGTTCAGGTTCCTGAAAGTGACGTTTCCATACTGAGCTGTAAGCATCTTGACGTCGTCAGAATACCATATCCTCAGCCTCGGAACCTTCTTCATGCAGCACCTAGGACCATGCCTGGCACATAGTAGGTGCACAAGAAATATTTGTGAATGACTGGAGAGCCAGAGTCAACCAACTCTGACTCTTCTGTCCCTTAACTGTCCTTTGGATGGGCCTCCTCTCTACTTCAGCTTGTCCATGTCACCTCCCTTCAGAGCAGCTGAAGAGCCTCTTAACACCTGCTGGTCTGAATCCTCTTCCATCCTCACCCTCCACCCTACAGCTGGCATTATCTGCCTAAAATCTCAATCTCTTAGAGCCATCTAGGAGCTCCCCAAAGACGGGGGAAAAACAAGCACTTTACCCTAGCATTCAAGGCTTTTCTAGTCTGCCCTAAACTACTCACCCTCATCAAGTTCCTGTTGCTCTTCTCAGGGACCCCTCTGATCAGAACTGTGTCACGAAGTCCCACCATGGCACCTTTTCCTTTGCTGTTATCCTCCCCCCACGCCACCACATACATGTTTACACAGGGAAGCCCTTTCTTCTTTGCTTGTCTCAGCCTTCCCCAGGGTTACCTGCCCCTGGAAGTCTCCCCAAGCCACAGGAATCTCTCTCACTATCAGAGCCACAAATCTGGGACCTATCTTTCCAGTCGTATTGGATGCTTTCTGAGGGCAGTTGTGCCCTACATACTCCCCACCCTGAAAAGTTCAGGTGGTGAGTAAATGACTATCAGCTCGCTGTCATTGAAGACGTGAGTTGGGAGGACCTTGTAGATCACCCAGCTTGACCTTATTGAGCATTTGGGAAGTCTAAGGTCCTGAAAGAGAATTGCTAATAATCCCCCACAGTGACATCTGGGCCAGGCCTGGAGCCATGTCTTGTTCCCTATCCCCCACTCTCTAGACAAGTGTCTAACCTGCCCTCTGGCCCAGCCCTCCTGGACCAGGTTTCACCTGGGAGATTTTACTGCTTAGTCATTTCTCAGGCGATGTTGGGAAGGAATCAGCAGGTGACTGTTGCTAAGCAAGCACAGGCAGTTGTCCCAACTGTTTTGGGGCAAATAGCAGAGCTATGAGTGGGGTGTGGGCAGCCCCAAATATCCCCATGCTCCTCAAATTCCTTAAATCCAGATGTTGCCAAGGAAACCCAGACAGCCCAATTTTCCAGAGTGACAGAAATAGAGAAGGCCAAACCAGCAGGTCTCCATAGGGAACCACCTCCTGTAGCAGGGGTGAGGAAGGGGGAGTAGGCCTCTTTCCAGGGTTTGTGCCTCAGTTCTGAAGGTTCAGCATCCTGATTTTGTCAAATTCCCTAGATGTGGTTTGAAGCAGTACTGTGTTAAAGCATCTTCTTAGGCACTTGGTGGGGAGGGCAGTGGTAGGGTGAGGAAGATGCCAAGCTGAATCCCTCTCATAGTCTCAGTGCATTAATGAGGCTTACCATATGATCTGCTACTTTCCAATCATTTTGACCTAAAAGTGGCACTTTCATGTGAGTCAGCCTAATATAAGTAGAATACAAGGCAGAAGAAACCTCAAAAGTACCTTTAAAACTAGCTGGATAGATGTCTAAGCATTATACTGCAGGAATCCCGAGAAAAGGGAAATTAATTCTACTGGGAATGGCCTAGAGCTGAATACTGACAGGCAGAGGGCATTCCAGATGTAGGGAAGATGGGTACACTTGACCCCAAATCTCTATCCCTGAAGACCAAAACTGGTTCCTTGATCCACAGCCACAGGGGCCAAGTAAAAACAGCACTGACTGTAGTGCCAGAGACTGTTATGGATTGAATTGTGTCCTCCTGCTGCCAAAAAAAAATACGTCAACTTGGCTAGTCCATGATTCCCAGTATTGTGTGAATGTCCACTATTTTGTCATCTGATGTGATTTTCCTATGTGTTGTAAATCCTACCTTTATAATGTTAATGAGGTGGGATTATCGGCAGTTACATTAATGAGGCAGGTCTCAATCCACAAGATTAGCTTGTCTCTTAAATCAGTCTCTCTTGAGATGTAAAAGAGAGAAGCAAGCAGAGAGACTGGGACCTCATACCGCCCCCTGTGCTGAGAAGCTCCTCGACCAAGGGAAGATTGATGACAAGGACCTTCCCCCAGAGCTGACAGAGAACACCTTCCTGTGGAGCTGGCACGCTGAATTTGGACTGCTAGCCTCCTAGACTGTGAGAGAATAAATTTATCTTTGTTAAAGTCATCCACTTGTGGTACTTCTGTTATAGCAGCACTAGTTAACTAAGACACTGTTTTAATGCTTTACAACCCTTTTGATTCTCAAATCAACCCTAGGAGGTAAAAGTTATTCTCCCAATTCTACACATCAAAATGGAGACAGATTTAGTAACTTGCCCAAGGTCACACAGCTAGTAATGGAGCTGGGGTCTGAGGTAGGCCATCAGCAATAGGTCTGTGCTCATGCCCACGAGGCCCCACTTTTCAGGATGACTGCAGCTGGTTGCTGGCCAGCGCCTAGTCGCTCTGGCCCCTCTGTCATTGAGCCTTCATTGCCTGTGATGCTTATCTTTTGCCTGGTTACTCCATGGGACTTGATGCTACCTTGGGATTGCCTTCTACCCAGAGGGGGACTTGCTTTGAGAATTTGGAATTCGTGTAGCAGAAACAGAGCTGGACTTTGAAGGACAAAAATGAGCCTTCATCAAATGTCTACTCTGTGCCAAGGCCTGTGCTAGCCAGAAAACTGCAATTTCAGTCCACAGGCAATTGAGTGACTTCATGTTAGTCACTTTTTACTTCTCGAAGCATTATCTGTAAAAGGGGGTAATGACCCAAACTACCAATGCTGTGAGGCTCAGATGGGCCAAAGGTTATGAACTTGCCTTAAATGTACAAATGCTAGTTATATGCCTTTGAAAAGAGACTCAAATATACACTTTGAAACAAGATGAATTATAGTAAACAAGGCCAAATAAATATGAACAGTGATTCCAGCATACATTTGCAAAGAAGTATTAATCTCAGTATTGATTCAAAAGATCAAAGGTGAGTATGACATTGAGTCGCCATAAAAGATTCGTTGTCCTTTTTGTTAGCTGGGTTTGTAACCTTCAGAATATGTCCAAAAAAATTGTGTCGATATAGAGGGGCTGATTTCAGCATTTCCACCATGGGCAACCTCCAAGCCCGCATTCCCCATCCACTTTCTGCTGCTCTATTTGGTCTCCATGCACACATCACCTTCTAACATCCTGTGTGGTGCCCTCACTTACTGTGCTCATGGTTTATTGTGCAACTGCCCCCATCTGAATGGAAGCTCCATGAGGACAGTGATTTGGGGCTCCACTGCTGTGTCCTCAGTGCCTAAAGCAGTGTCTGGCACAGAGTAGGCCCTCAATATTTGTTGAAAGAAGGCATGAATGGTCCCTCCCTCCCCTTGCTCACAGAGGGATGGGGGCTTTCAGCGTTTCTCTGCCTGCAAGACCCACTGACCAATCACTTCTGTAATGCTGAGTGGCTGCTACACAGGGCCAAGGGACACAGAGCCCAAGATGGGCTAAGGCAGTGGAGAAGTAAAGGAAGAGACAGCCAGAGGTCTGTAAGGAAGTGAGACTTCAGGTCATTTGGGTTTGGCTTTTTGGGGAATGAAGAAGGCGGCTTAAAGGAGAGGATCCATACAGCCAGCTATCACCCCTCTGTGCACACACATAGCAACTGGACAGTAATTACTTGCTTTTGAGCCTGCCTCCCCCACTGAGTCGGCCAACTTGAAGAAGAGATTGCCTATTTGCTCTTTGTACCCTTCCATCAGGCCCAGCCCAGAGATATCTGCTGTCTGGGGACTGGGGTGATGGATGAAAGCCAGGTTTCTGGAGATCACTACCCCACCCCACTCCACCCACACACACCCAACAGTACCAGCAAGGCGATTCAGAGTTCAGAGAATGGCACTTTATTTTAAAATTTGATTTTTTTGCCATGATTTTCTACTGATTCTTCCACGATGGTGTCATCTTCTTCAATAGTGACTAGGACCTTCTTGCCCACCAGATTAAAGATGTCTTCAGGAGGATAGCCTTTTGGCTCACCCACCTTCACAGTGAGCATGTCTAGTGTTAGAACAGTGCCTTCTGGAATTTTCACTTTCGCCACCACAGACTTACCCAGCTGCAGACAAAATTAAGACTCATTAACGGCATCACAGAAGTAACTACCACACATTTGCTTTATACCCAAGTTCCCTGATGAGTCTTCAAAAGGTACCTTGAGAGCAGAGACACTGTTATTCCCCATGGTGCCTAGAACAGTATCTCTTAACAGCAGAGACTTGGCCAGTGTAGGGTGAATCCAGACTCAGAGAAGAGGCCTTTACAATAAAGGGCTCAGGCTATAAACAGAGCCAAGTTCGAATCCCAGCTCAGTCAGTTACAAGCAGTATGCTCTTAAGACTAGGTTTCAGCTTCTCTGTTAAATGGGAAATAATAGTGCCTCTATCTTGTCAAGGAGCCCTGGTGACGCATGGTTAAGCACTCAGCTGCTAACCAAAAGGTTGGCAGTGCGAATCCACCAGCTGCTCCTTGTAAAACCTATGGGGCAGTTCTACTCTGTCCTGTAGGGTCGCTATGAGTTGGAATCAACTTGACAGCAATGAGTTATTTTTTTTTTTTTTAATATCAATCTTGTCAAACAACTCTGAAGATTAGCAATAATAATATATGTAATGTACCTGGAATACAGAATGCTCTCAATACAAAAAAGCTATGATTACTTTTGTCACTGAACCATCTAGTTCAGCATCATATTTTAAACATGAGGAAACCGAGGCCCACAGAAGGCAAATGACTTGGCCAAGGCTACAAAGAGCCAGGATGAGAATCTAGGTACCTAGGATTCCTGACTCCTGGTCTACTGCTTTCAAGGGACACAAACCTTACTGCCCCTTCATTTGGTAAAGCAGGAATGTGGGGGCTCACAGATGTATGACTGTTTTTCAGACGATAGGAAAGGGAGCTTCCTAGAACGGTGCAGACAGACAGGCAGGTGGAAGGATGCCTGAAGCTCATGGCTAGGGTTTCTACGTCTTCTCCATACATGCTGTGAGAGCAATTTATCTGTTATCTCTACATCCTCCGTTGTAGGGCCCAAGGAATCAATTCTGCTTGGAATTTAGTGCCGGGGAAAAAAATGTGTCAACTGATGATTATTAGATTACATACGCATACTGTTGTATTTCACTTTTTGCTCAGAGAGCCAGGCGGCTCAGCACCAAACCAAGTGCTCAATCCCTGTAACTCTCATTCGCAGTTTCGGGTGCAATTCTCTCTCCTTTACCTCTGTGCAGTAGTTTGTTTCTTTTTACTATTGTTTTAATTTCTCAGCATGTATGCATTTTTGATTTGGGGGGAAAACAGGTCGGGCACCCATTAGGAATAAAAGATGACAGTATTTCCCATGTATGCCTGGTGTTTGATCTTTGTCTCAACCTAACAACATGTAGCACATTAGAAGTGTCTGCACGTCTGGCCGCTCCAGGACACCTGGCTCTATTCTCAGAGGCCAAGATGGTTAGGCCATGACTTCCAAGTGGTTGACATGCCAGGCAGAGCTCCCCAGGCTCACCACCTGCTCTATCTGAAGGTCAATGATGCACAGCTCAAACTACCATTCAGGGAATATTTGCATCATCACCTACCAACCTACCGTGGTGACCCACTGCTCCCAGCCGCCAGTGCCTCCCCCACTTAGGGAATGACCGCTGCTCCCAGCCACCCCAGTG
>NW_004443952.1:22685478-22710287 GCF_000243295.1 Trichechus manatus latirostris
CCCCTTCCTCACTTAGGGAATGACTGCTGCTCCCAGCCACCCCAGTGTCCCCCCTCCCTCACTTAGGGAATGACTGCTGCTCCCAGCCACCCCAGTGTCCCCCCTCCCTCACTTAGGGAATGACTGCTACTCCCAGCCACCCCAGTGCCCCCCTCCCTCACTTAGGGAATGCCTTGATGCATCACAGGCCCTTCTCCCAATGCCTCAAGGAACCCATCTGTCTGAACATTTCTCAGGGCTTACCTCCTCCAAAGGGCCCCAGTGCCTTAGAAGGCCCTGCACACCACCACCTCCCCCTCAACCCTTACATCTTCTGGAATCTAGTAGTACTGGGGCCACAGGCCTCAGAGCTTATCAGAAGATTCTAACATCATCCTAGGGGGCCAGGGAAGCTGCTAATACTCACTTTAAGCAAAAAATTTCTCCTGCTGCTAATACCAACCCAAAGAAACTCAGAGGGGTTGCAGCAATATTCCTCAATCATCTCATTGGCCTGGGCTCAGGTACGGTTGGTGCTGCCCCTACCTCTCAGGTAAGTCCCCTGTGCCCCCTCTCAGAGCAGTGGGGCCGGGCAGAACTCACCTTCTGGTTGCAGGCCATTTCACAGGACAGCAGCCGCTTGGTCGGGGAGCCCAGGGCCCTCTCCACAAGGCGCACGGACCGCACCAGCTCAGCCAGCTCTCCAGGCTCCAGCGAGGCAGAGTGGTCACTCCCCTTCCAGGTCTTGTCCAAAGTTATGTGACGTTCTAACACCTTGGCCCCCAGAGCCACGGCAGCCACAGATATCACTATGCCTGTTTCATGCCCAGAATACCCTATGGGAATGTCAGGAAAGAGCTTCTGATACTCCTTTAAAATAGAAAAAGGAAAAAAAAAAAAAGGAAAAGGTCAACTATCATGGTGCTTTATGCATACACTCCAGAGTCAGGCAGATCTGGCTTTGAGCCCCAGGTTAGCTGCTCACTATCCGTGCAACTATGGGCAAGACACTGATGCTCTCTGAGCTCTATTTCCTAGGGTAATAATACTGCCTGTCTAGGTGGCATGAAAATGCATGAAAAATACTTAGCACACTGCAAATGCTTAAAAAAAATAAATGGCTATTGTTATCATTAAGAATGCATTTTAAGAATGTTTCGTACTGTACAAACCATTGTAACAACAGAACTAAAACCAAATGCCTAGACTCATTCAAAGCGCATCTGTCAAGTTTAATTAGCCTGAGCTGCTGAAAGCAAGTGTGCTATATGCACAGATATTATCATCAATAATACACAGAGCCCAATCTCAAAACAACCCTTTCGTGGAAATGCTAAATAATTAATTAATCGGTTATCTATAATTCACCGAATGCAACAAAAGACATTCTGTGTCGAGTGAGTCTTGTCAGTGAGGATGCCCAGAAGGCTTTAGTGTAGTAGAAAGATTCAGGTGGGGTTTAATAAAAGATTAGGACAGTTGAGTGGCAAATGCCTTGAAAACTAGGCTTAAGGTGCATGATGGATAAGAAGCGTGCAGGTTGCTAGGTGAGGGAATTCAAAATGGGGCTAGAACCTGGGTCACGTGCTTCTGACCCTTTGTCTCTCATTGTCTTCAGGCCAACTCCGTTAACTCCTCCTGATGGCACCTAAAATGTAACTTAATTAGGGAAAAAAATGTATATATATAATTATCACGCAAAAAATTTTATAGTAACATTAATGGGTGGGCTGGCTCCAAGAGGGGATAGGCTAGCAAGATAACTCTCACCATGTACTGGCATCAAGAGAGGGGATATGACTATACCTTAGATGGGGATGGAAGGGAAAGACAGACTATGAGATACTGAAAAGGAAAAAAATCTGATGTCACATACACTAAATTGTTAATTATGGTCATCTCTGAGGGGTGACGGGATGTTCACTTACACATATTTCAGAAGTGTTTGAATTTTTTTTAAGTAACATTCATGTTTAAACTAAAAAAAAAAACATGATTTAGAGATGAGCTGGAGGTGGAGAAAAGAATATCAACACTGGGAGGGACCAAAAAATTTTAGGTAAAAAGATAATGACACCTGTTTTCACAAAGGTTAATTTCTTTTGAGTTAAATATGAAGACGGCGTAGCAACGTGTAAAAAATAAATAAATAAAGCTTACATTATTGTGGAAAAAAACAGAATGTCAAATACTGTGCTGATAAAAAGGAAGTATAAAAGGAAAACTAGTTCATTGTAATATCAGCATTGTAAGTATGTATATCTACATGTATTTTTTTTCAAAATTTAGAATGCCATTACTGTTACTATAATGTTTTTCATGGTAATTACATATATATACATACGTGTGTGTGTATAAATATACAGGAGCTCTGGTGGCACAGTGGTTAAGTGCTCAGCTGCTAGGCGGTTCAAACCCACCAGCTGCTTGTGGGAGAAAGATGGGGCAGTCTGCTTCCGTAAAGATTACAGCAGTGGAAACCCTGTGCAGTAGTTCTACTCTGTCCTATAGGGTCATCACAAATTGGAATCTACTCGACGGCAACGGATTTGGTTTTTTTTTTTTTTATATATAAATATGTATTTTTTTCCTAATTAAGTTACATTTTAGGTGCCACTGGGAAGAACTAATGGAGTTGGCCTAAAGACAATGAGAGACAAAGGATTAGGAGAACATAGCCCAGGTTCTAATCACAGCTTTGCCAGTAACTTGCTGAGGGATCTCAAGCAAGTAAGTCTCTTCCCCTTTGGAACGGGCCTTCACCATCTGTAAAATGATGGAGTTGGAGTAGCTGGGAAAATCCTGGAAGAGAGAAAGCTCCCTCGAGGCTGTCACTGTAACCAGTCTGAGCCTCAGGAATGCTCAGAATTACAGGTAGAAAGTAACAGGGCTAGCACATAACATATAGCGGACAAAGCTAGAAGCTCCAAGGTCTCCTACAACTCAATATGAAAAAAAGGCAAACAAGCACGAAGAAAGGATATGAGCCAGCAATTCACAGAAGATGGACCTCTAATGGCCTATACACATGGTAAAGAAAATGTATGTAAAAACAGTTATGACGACTCCACCTTTAATTTTATTATGGGACAAATTAAGACTGACTTTAAAAACTTCAATTTGGAGTGGCATCTGGGGTCTTAACAGCTAGCGAGGGGCCATCTAAGATGCATCAGTTGGTCCCAACTCACCTGGAGCAAGGAGAAAGAAGAACACCAAAGACACACGGAAACGGTTAGCCCAAGAGAAAGGAAGGGCCACATAAACCAGAGACTCCATCAGCCTGAGACCAGAAGAATTAGATGGTGCCTGGCTACCATCAATGACTCCCCTGACAGGGAACACAACAGAGAGTCCCTGACGGAGCAGGAGAAAAGTAGGGTGCAGAACTCAAATTCTAGTAATAAGACCAGACATAATGTTCTGACTGAGACTGGAGGAACCCTGGAAGACACGGCGGAACCCCAGAAGACATGGCCCCTGGACTCTCTGTTAACCGAGAACTGGGACCATTCCCGAAGCCAACTCTTCAAACAAAGATTAGACTGGACAATGAGACATAAAATGATACTAGTGAGGAGTGTGCTCCTTAGTTCAAGTAGATACATGAGGCTAAAGGGGCAGCTCCTGTCCACAAGCAAGATGAGGCAGAAAGGGACAGGAGCTGGTTGAATGGACACGGGAAATCCGGGGTGGAAAGGAGGAGTGTGCTGTTAACATTATAGAGAGAGCAACTAGGGTCACACAACAATGTGTGTATAAATTTTTGCATGAGAAACTAACTTGAGCTGTAAATTTTCACTTAAAGCACAATTAAAAAAGAAATTAAAAAAAAAACAACAATTTGTTGTTACCCTCTTTAGAATGTACCTGCTTCCTTAACTGCAGTTAGTTCTAATTTGATTCTGAAACAGCAAGTCTGTTGTTACAGATTGAATTGTGTCCCCCCCAAAAAGATATGTTGAAGTCCTAACCCCTGTACCTGTGAAGCTGACCCTGTTGGCAAATAAAGTCTTTGAAGATGTTAACAGTGAGGTTAAAATAAAGTCGTTGAAGATGTTAACGTAAGGTCCTACTGGAGTCAGATGGGTCCTAATCCTATATGACTGTTATCTTTATAAAAGAGAAGATACACAGAGACAGGGAGGCAGAAGAAGGGTACCATGTGACACTGCAGCTGCAAGCCAAGGACCTGGAGGAGAGAAGCATGGAACAGTTCCTCCCTCAAGGCCCTCAGAAGGAATCTACATGGCCAATATTCTGCACTGGCCTCCTGGCCTCCAGAACTGTAAGGCAATAAATTTCTGTTCTTTTAAGCCACACTGTTGGTGGTATTTTGTTACAGCAGCTGTAGGAAACTAACACTACTGTAAAAGGATGTTCAACTGACGAAGTCTGTCATGGTTGTTAGAATTTTGGTTATAAAAACAGCTACGTCTTCCTCACAATAAGTGGCCCAAGAAAAAGCCGATTTGCTGTGCCCAATTAGATAACAACCCTCGCCCCCTCCTGCTCACCGAGATAACCCGCAGATTGACATCCTCGGCCTCGAGTGGGTACGCACTGGTGCACTGGAGGAAGCAGAAGTTGGGGTTGATAGGTTTCACAATCTGGTAGACCTGCTTCATGGTGTCCATTGACTGCATCCCGCTGGAGATCACCATTGGACGACCTGAATAACGTTAAGACCAATACCATCGCGTTCATCTGAGGGGCTCGACTCTCATTCAAATACATCCCCACTGTTTGTTGTCTCATTGTTTAAAGGAGCTCCACAAGCATCTCTTGAATACTGTGCCAGCCACCATGGGGGAACAGAGATAAGCTGGGTGGGTTACCCCACCATATGAACTAAATTAAGGAGGCAGAGGAATTTCACACTCGTAAGAGAAAGATGAGTATCTCGTCTGATGTAGAGGTTATGCAGTATGGAAGGATGAGCACTGACCCCAGATTCAAGGGTGTGAGTGTGAGGCCCAGAGCTGCCACTTCCTAGCTGTCTAGGGCAGAGCACCGTCCTCTGGCTCTCAGATGCCTCTTCTATGAAATAAATATAAAGCATAGTAATAGCACGACCTGAATGACTTCAATCCCAGGATTGTTATGAGGATCAAATGAGATCATTCATGTTGTAAAACCACTTTACAAACTGTAATGTCCTGTCCAGACACTGAGTATTACAATATATTTACAGAACATTTCACAAAGTCAGACCTCACTTTAAGAAGTTTTGTGAGATATTGTCCTACCCTTAATTTCATTCCTTTCAAGTTGGCACTTTAAAAAGGTGGAAGTATTTTGTTGACTTAAAAGAGGTTTCTAAAATCTGTCTGGCCCTGGTGGCCCAGTGGTTAAGCATTTGGCTGCTAACCAAAAGGTCGGCAGTTCGAATCCATCAGCCGCTCCTTGGTAACCCTACAAGGGCAGTTCTACTCTGTCCCATGGGGTCACTATGAGTCGGAATCTACTTGATGGCAACGGGGTTTTAAAGTATGTCTTTGTGAGATCTACTTCAAAGGGGGTCACCACCAGAGGAGTAATCCGACTCCCTCGGATTTTATTACAAAAATGAAACAAACACTCACCTTTTTTGGCTGTCTTTTCCAGATAAGGAAAATTGTTAGTGTCCCCAGATCCAACTTTGAAAAATGGAACATTCAGTTCATGCAGGAACTCAACTGCCATCTACAAAGATCGAAGAGGGAGCTCCTTTTCACCACTGTTCACAGACACCGTCTTCTCAACAGGAGAGGAGTAATACACAAATACAAAAACCCCTCCTCCTACCCAGCCCAGACAGGCTGTCTCGACAACTTAAAAGCAGGCAAAGATTTGTTATCAGCCATTTCCATTCAAATTAGCACTTTCTTTCATTCATATCTACCCATCCGTTTGTTCAACAGACACTTAGTGCCACCAGCGCTGGCTACCAGACCCCTGGCCAGATCCCTCCTTCCCCAGGGGCCCAAAGCCCAGTGAACAAACACGAAAGGGTTATGACCTAACCTTGGCCAAGAAAACCAGGCAATGAGAAAGTAAACATCCCTCAAAGATCTTACCCTTTACTCAGGGCCAAACAGCCAGGAAAAGAGGCCATTTCAATTCTTGACAAACGTAGAAAAAAATGGGGCATTTTATGGCCCAGCCCTGACACAGTCTGATCCACAGCGGACAGGCTCTCAGACCGCGAACCACATTGTCCACAGGAAATGGAACCTGAGTCACTGTTTTTGACACAACACATCATTGCCTGAGGTTACCTATCGAGATCGCGTAAACGTCGTTCTCTGGGATTCACCGGCAAGACTCAGGGAACTCATACACGTCAACAAGCACTTGCTGAAGGAATCAGGGTACCACAACTGAGAAGAGTAAAATCTCAGCTTGCAGCCAAGTTACAAGAACCTAAAAAAGTTTCTTTTTTAAAAAAAAAAAGACGAAGAAAAGATGGGGGGAGAATCAATGTCCCTGAATGTTTCTATCTAAGTTCTAGCCCGAATGCTGCCTGAGATTCAGCAGTACGTCTGGAAGACTCGATGCTCTAGGCCAGTCCTTCTCACACTTTAATAAGTGCACAAGAATCTCCCTCATGGAAATGAAATACAAATTCTCTCAGGGTGGAGGCCTGAGAGTCTGCATTTCTAATAAACTCCCAGGTGATGCCGACGCTACTGGTTAGTAACTCCTACTCAGAGTAGCAAGGAGCTAGGCTGCCGTGCATGAAAATCACAGGACACGGGGGTGGTGAGGGCCAGTATGAGAAGGTCACTCTGCCACCAGGCTCTTTAACTCAACCTGTGGCTGCCAGAACTTGTCTATTTTCCCCTCTGATGAGAAGCTGTTCCCATCACTGTGGCTGCACTGGAGAAAACTTTCCTCGTATGCAAATCCTCTAAAAAAACGGAAGAGTCAGAGCTGCTAGAGAGCCCCAACCAGCCAGTGAATGGTTCAAAGGCAGTGCACAACCTCACGGTCCAAGGGACCCTGTCCAGTGTGGCCAAGTGCCACTCACCTCCAAGTGTGCTAAACCTTCACTGCAGTTCTTGCTGCCTCTTCCTCTCTGCTCTACTTCTTCCTCTTCTCTTTTCCCTTCCATAGTTTTCTGTTTTTCTTACTATCTCACCCTTTCTTCTTTATATGTCTCTCACACTGTCAATCAGCCTTAAGATGGAACTGAAAAACATCTGTTTTTAGTATATTAACAAAACAGGAATCTCTGAGTGGTGCAAATGGTTAAGCACTTGACTACTAGCCGAAAGGTTGGTGGTTTGAAACCAACCAGTGGTGCCTCGGAAGACATGCCTGGTGACCTGCTTCCAAAGTCACAGCCTTGAAAACCCTATGGAGCAGTTCTCCTCTGAAACACATGGAGTCATCAAGTCAGAACTGACTTGAGAGCAACTATACAAGACCAAATGGGCAACAGTTGCCCAAAAATAAAGACGACAAGGCAAGGAGGAGCAGGGAAACTGGAGGAATGGAAACGGGGAAAGCAAGGTGGACACAGGGAGAGTGCTGACACATTGCAGGGATAGCAACCAATGTCATGGAACAATTTGTATATGAATTGTTGAATGGGAAACTAATTTGCTGTGTAAACTTTCCCTTAAATGTTCAAAAAAAGAATTGACTCAAGGGCAACTAAAAACATTGAACAAATTCTAATTTTCCCACCCTTCTCCCTCTGCCTGGCAAATGAAGAGACTGCTTTCTATTTAAAGAGGAAAAATAAATCCTATACCAAGTATGTTCAACTTGTGGGGAGAGTGGCTCACGATGACAGCCCATGAGTGCCCTCACAGGATAGATGGATAAGCTCACCAAGAGAGGTGCAGAGTGAGCAGGGGGCCAGGAGGTGGCCAAATGAAGAAAAAACACTTCACAAATGCTTACCCACAGAGGCTGCAAAATCTGCATGGAATTCTATAATTTTCAAGTGAGAAAGGGCAAATTCCTGCTCTGGAAAGGAAAGGCTCACCTCATTTTGCAGTTCTCCTGGGGAACCACCCCCACCTAGTGGCCATTTAGAAAACTGCCATTTCAATTAATCTCCCTGCAAAGGAAGTCAGTGTCCGTAATCCAGAAGATTCTATACTTCAGTCCTGAGGTGGTATCGCTGTGCTCCCAGACCCTTCTCAGGTACAGTGAGTGCCCAGGAGACATGTCTCTGTTGGACTCATTGGCTTCTCCTAGCCCTGCCCACCCTGCTGTCCAGTCCCCTCTCCATCTGGGGGTACAATGCAGAGGGGCAACCTCATAACTTCTCTCTCCTTCCTACCACACGACACGGAGCCTTCTGGAGTGTCTGAAAGGAACTCACTTAAGTATGACCCTCCTGGCACCAAACTGGGTTAAACAGACAGAAAAGGGTCCCACCAACAAACTTGTTTGGGTGAAACGCTGCATTGCCATAGCTCCCTCTTAGAGGGCACCAATAAATAAACTTGTTTAACATCTTTAACTCAGTGTTTCCCAAACTTACCCGACTCAGACTTATTTACTAAGGGCATGCGGAGCTTTACTGATTCTAAATCTGTTAATCAATGAGGACAATGTATACCTTTCCCATATTGTGTCATATGAGATTGTGGGAACTGGCCATCTGAGGGTAACAGAAAACGGGTGGAGTTGGGGTTTTTCTAAAGCCCCTTCCTCTCCCCTCAGTTTTTAGATCCTGTAAGAAAGGACAAAGAAGCCTTTGGTGGTGAGTTGGGGAGGACAGCAGATGCTGAAGAGCTGCCTCAGAGTCAGGAAGTAATAAGTAGGGAAGATGGAGCCAAAAAAGGCCTTGGCCTGCCCTCAGCCCAGGGTCCTGTCAGAATGGAGAGGCAGGAGCCTTACTGGTGGGAGTAGCAGGGGAAGGAAGAAAAGAGGAAAGAAAGGGCATTGCAGATGGGCCATTTGTGTTAAGGAAAGCATGTCATTCAGAGGCCACCTCTACGGTCACAGCCTCCTTCACTTTCTCAGTAGAACTCTTCATTTAGACCAAAGGCACTGTACTCACTGCAGCCAAGTTCTACGTGCTTCTGTGCACCTTTTAGCCAGGTGTCTGCCCTGAGAGTTTTCTTGGCCTTGATAAGATTCTGTCACACCTTAACCTTTCCTCAGCACATGAAGAACACCCTAGAAGAGAATACAGAGTAGAGACAACTGGCCCTCAATAAATGTCTACTATCTATAAGGAAGCTTGTTCCACAGAAGAGGAACCGGAGGCCCAGATCGGGGAGAGGGCTCACCAAGGTCACCCCAAGAGTTAACAGCAGAGCTGGGGCAAGAACCCAGATGTCCTGACCCTCAGCCTGGCTCACTTTCTAAAACAGTACTGACATTTGCTGAGTGCTGGCATGTGCTGTGCTTTATGTGAATGATTGCATTTAATCCTCACAACAACCCAGCGAGAGGGGGTTCTAATATTATTCCCACTTTATAACTGAAGAAACCAACACACAAAGAGGTTAAATAACCTCCAAATGGTCACACCAGTAACGGCAGGCAGAGGGTTAGTAAATACCTAGAGCCACCTGCACCCGGAACAAGGGCCTAACCCACTCAAACAGCTAGGCAGGCAAGAAATGCTGGTTCAGCAAAGGGACCTGGCTGACAAAGTAAATTAACTCTTTTCGTAAGGGCTCTTAAGAATGCATTTTCCAGGAGTCCCTGGGTGGCGCAAATGGTTAAGTGCAATGCGACCAACTGAAAGGTTCGCAGTTTGAATCTACCCAGAGGTGCCTTGGAAAAAAGGTCTTGTGACCTACTTCCAGAAGATCATAGCCATTGAAAACCCTGTGGAGCACAGTTCTACTTGAAACACATGGGGTCACAATGAGCCAGAATTGACTCAATTAGCAACTGGTTTCCATATAAAGAATGCATTTTCCCCTCACTGCCTATGCCCCAGGTCAGTCAGGAGACCAGCTGGGAACAAATGGCATTCCTAGGACAGAGGAACCTGCCTGCCCAAATGATTTGAAGCAGAAAAAGGTTCTAAGTGATAGCCATAACTATCATTTGGTGGATGCTGATCTTGCACTGTCCTTGTACCCTACAGGCTTTTCTCGTTTCATCCTCACCACAGCCCTGTATGGTGGGCACTTTTATTACTCTATTTTTACAGATGAGGCAACTGAGGCTCAAACAGGTTACATGCAGAACTCATGCCCACAAAGTAAGCGTCAGCAGCAGGGTAGAAGTCAGTGGGGCTCCAACTTATGTTCTCATCACCAAACAGGGCTTCCTGGGGAGTTACAGGGAAAAGAAACGAAGAAAGGGGCACAAGTATAGAGGCAGCCCCCAACTACCGAACACCTAGATGCCTCCTCTTTTTTTTATTTTTACTTTTTCCCATACAAAAATTTATACATACATTGTTATGTGACTCTAATTGCTCTTCCCATACTGTGACAGCACACTCCTCCTTTCCACCCGATTCCCATGTCCATTCAACCAGCTCCTAACCCTCTCTGCCTTCCCATCTCACCTCCAGACAGAAGCTGCCTGTTTAGTCTCTTGTATCTACTTGAGCTAAGAGGCACACTCCTCAGGAGTATCACTTTATGTCCCACAGTCCAGTCCAATCCCTGTCTGAAGAGCTGGCCTCAGAAATTGTTTTAGTTCTGGGCTGATAGAGAATGCAGGAGCCATGCTTCCTGGGGTACCTCCAGTCTTAGTTAGACCATTAAGTCTGGTCTTCTTACTAGAATTTGAGTTCTGTACCCCACCTTTCTCCTGCTCCATCAGGGACTCTCTCTTGTGTTCCCTGTCAGGGTGGTCATTGGTGGTAGCCAGGCACCATCTAGTTCTTCTGGTCTCAGGCTGATGAAGTCTCTGGTTTTATGTGGCCCTTTCTGTCTCTTGGGCTACTACCTTCCTTGTGTCTTTGGTGTTCTTCATTCTCCTTTACTCCAGGTGGTTGGAACCAATTGATGCATCTTAGATGGCCGCCTGCAAGCTTTTAAGACCCCAGGCGCCACTCACCAAAGTAGGATGCAGAACATTTTTTAAATAAGCTTTATTATGCCACAATAGATGTCCCCTGAAAGCATGGTCCCCAGACCCCTACCCCTGCTACTCTGTCCCTCAAAGTGTTTGATTGTATTCAGGAAACTTCTTAGCTTTGGTTTAGTCCAGTTGTGCTGACTTCCCCTGTAGTGTGTGCTGTCCTTCCCTTACGATAATTCTTACCCACTATCTAGTTGGCAAATAACCCTCACCCTCCCTCCCCACCCTCATAACCATCAAAGAATGTTTTCTTCTGTGTTTAAACCTTTTCTTTAGTTCTTGTAATAGTGGTCTTATACAATATTTGTCCTTCTGTGACTGACTAAATTCACTCAGCATAATGCCTTCGAGATTCCTCCATATTATAAGATGTTTCACGGCTTCATTGTTGTTCTTTATCATTGCGTAGTACTCCATTGTGTGAATATACCATAATTTGTTTATCCATTTGTCTGTTGATGCTAGATGCCTCCTCTTTATCTCCCAACTGCTCCTAGTTCTCTACCTGAAACCACCTGGGAATGAACGACCGAAAGAAGTGACTTCCTAGGCAGTCTCACAGATGAAAGGAGATGCCCTTTCTCCTGCAGAGTCCAAATCTGGCAAGCTCAGGTGCATAGAAACACGTGGCCTGAGCCAGAAAAGAAGTCCTCATTCCAGGTGTAAGTCACCTTAATGACGCCTCTGCTTCTATACTAACTGGGAAAGCCCTTAGACACAGAAGAGGAACCGGAGGCCCAGATCGGGGAGAGGGCTCACCAAGGTCACCCCAAGAGTTAACAGCAGAGCTGGGGCAAGAACCCAGATGTCCTGACCCTCAGCCTGGCTCACTTTCTAAAACAGTACTGACATTTGCTGAGTGCTGGCATGTGCTGTGCTTTATGTGAATGATTGCATTTAATCCTCACAACAACCCAGCGAGAGGGGGTTCTAATATTATTCCCACTTTATAACTGAAGAAACCAACACACAAAGAGGTTAAATAACCTCCAAATGGTCACAACAGTAACGGCAGGCAGAGTCATATTCAAATTCGAAATCTGGCTGAATGCACTAACCACTGGACCATATAGCAGGGGTATGCACCAGAGAGCAAGGGTGTGTGCCATACAGCAGAGATTTTGTATCAAACATTTTGTTCTCAGGACACCTTTACACTCTTAAAAATTACTGATGACTCTAAAGAGCTTTTGTTTATGTGGCCTATATCTATTAATATTTACTGAATTAGAAATTAAAACTGAGAAATTTTTTGTTTTCTTAAAATTTTTAAACTTTTTATTTTGAGATGATTGTAGATTCACATCCAGTAATAAGAAAAAATACAGAGAAATCCCAACTACCCTTCATCCAGTTTCCCCCAACAGTAAAATCTTACAAAACTATAGTACAATATCACAATGGGAAGTTGATATTGCTAGAGTCCACTCATCTTATTCAGATTTTACCAGTTTTACATGTACTCATTTGTGTGTGTATATTTAGTTCTATGCAGTTTTAACACGTGCAGACTCATGCAATCACCACCACAGTCAAGATACAGAACTGTGCCATCTCACAAGGATCCCTCGTGCTACGCTTTACAGCCACATCTACCTCCCTCCTTCCGCCTCCCTAACCCCCGACAATCACTAATCTGTTCTCCATCTCTATAATTATTATTTCAAGAATGTTATATAAACAGAATCATACAGTATGCAACCTTCTGAGATTGGCTTTTTTTCACTCAGCATAATGTCCTTGAGACCCATCCAAGCTGTTGCATGGAGCAACAGTTTGTTCCTTTTTATTGTTGGTTCCATAGTATGGATGCACCAGTTTGTTTAACCGTTCACCCACTGAAGAACATCTGAGTTGTTTCCAGTTTGGGGTTACTACATATAAAGCTTTTATGGACATTCATATACATGTTTTTTGTGTAAACTTAAGTTTTCATTTCTCTTGGGATAAATTACCAAATGGCAAGCACATGTCTAGCTCTTTATAAGAACCTGCCAGTACACTTTAAGTGGGTGTATTGTATAGTATGTGAATTATATTTCAGAAAGCTGTTAGGAGGGAAAAGAAGGAAGGAAGAAACTATTTTACTATTTTCCAGAGTGGCTGTACCATTTTACATTCCCCCTAAATGTAAGAGTGATCCATTTTCTCTGCATTACCAGCATTTGGTATTATCACCATTTTTTATTCTAGCCATACTGATAGCTGTGCAGTGATATTTTGGGGTTGGAACAGTGGCACCAAGGGTCAGGGGCCAAGAGAATGAACTGGGGTCTGCTTTAGACAATCTGGTTGACCAAAGAATCCAAGTATTCCCAAGAGACATAAAAATGTTCTTAAATTTCATCTAATAATCCGTTTTGGGGAAGCTAGCCTAAGAAACCCAAAACACAGAAAAAAGATGTTCATCTCAGCATTATTTATAAGCACAAAAAACTGAAAGTAACCTTCATGATCAAAAATAGTGTAACAGTTAAGTATGTTATAGTACATCCACCAAAAGAAATATACCGCTATTAAAAACTTTAAGCACATGATGGGGGTAAAAACTTGTGGTATAATGTTAGCTGAATAAAGCATGACACAGAACTAAATATCACAGATATTACATCCAGGCAATAAAATCAGCATATAAAGAGACTTCAGGAGGAAATATATAAAAAGAGCTGCTATGTGAGGATTATGGGTCAGTGTTTGTTTTTTTCCTTTTTCTAAACTTATTTTCTAAAAATAATGTTACATTATTTTTACAATTAAAAAATTTTCACATTTGAAAAAAGAGCATGTGAAAGAATCTGAAGGAGGCAGGTCACAGAGTAGATGGGACTCAAGAGCTGGCACCAGCTGGACTCTTCTAGGATGTCAACGTGGCCCAGCCAGAAACCACCCCATGACCATCCTGTGCGCCCCTCCCCTCTGGATGGCACCACTGTCACCCCAACCGACTCGGCCAAGGCCGCTTAGCAAGTGGCAGACTGCTGTCAGAATTCCGGCTTCCTGGCTCCTAGTCCAGACAGCTTTCCACTGGGACAAAGCTGGCCCACCTACAGTTTTCTACATGCTTGAGGGACTCTGGAACTCCAGTGTGGCTGGCCCCTACTCCTGCAGAAACAACCTGTCTTTTAAACTAGGGTCCCCTTTTCACAAGCTCTCTCTGAGCCTCAGTTCTCCTTGGCCTTCCATTTTGTTGGGCACAGAAAGGTGAGCAAGGCCTGGGGCTGGCTCTAAGTCAAAAGTCACCAGGATACCTGCTGTCCCCTGGGTCTGCTAAAGCGGTAAACAACAGAGCAGCAGAGGGCTCACCTCGTCCATGCCAGAGGCAGTGAAGAAGATCCCAATCTCCTCTGCATATTTCTGCAGCTCCCTGTACTGGGCGTGGCTGAATTCCAGGTGACGTTTGTGCTCACCGTAGGTTTTCCCCCAGGAATGCTTCGAAGTATATGGCCTCTCCAAGGCTTTCCGATTAAACTTGTATTCCAGCTCACTTTTCTGGAACTTGGCACAATCAGCTCCACACTCCTGAAACACATACCAGAGCTCCTTTAAATGACCTAGACTTTCAGAGAAAACAGAAATGTTGGGGCAACTGCTACTTACCATTATCTTTTGTGCAACCGACAGAGATGTGAAAGCCCCTCAGAGAAGAGGAATAGGAGAAGCAAGAAAGTCCGGAAGGAAAAATAAGGCTGTTTGGGGGTGGGGTTCCCCTCTATTTTCTCCTCTTAAAATGCAAATATATATATATAGAGAGAGAGAGAGAGAGAGAGAGGGTATTTTTTGCTTTGTTTTGTTTTTACATTGTAATACTGAAAAATAATGAATCGAAGAGTTAAGAAAAAATTTAAGCTATATAGCTCAGTAAAATGCTGAGCCAGCATGTAAGAAACAAAGTCAGATTTTGGCTTTAACTTTACCCGACTCACCATGTCATCTTGGGTAAGTCACTTCCTGTCCCTGGACTCAGTTTCTCCATTTATACAAATAGCAGTTTGGGCTAGCTCCAGGACTTGTAAACTGTTCTGAGTAGCCCCTTAAAGGTCAGGGGAGACAAAGGGACAGGGCCCTGTACTCCTTACTCTGACTTCAACAATAGCAACTCTGCTTTTAGCTATCTTGCCCTTGTGCTTTTTCACATGACATTTTGTTTAAATAGGTTCCAAGGCAAAAAGCAAACAAAACTTGGAAATGCCCCAGCCTAGGTGATCCCTGGAGTTCCTGGGTGGTGCAAATGGTTAACACACTTGGCTGCTAACTGAAAGGCTGGAGGTTCAAGTCTACCCAGAGGCGTCTTGGGAGAAAGGCCTGGTGACCTACTTCCAAAAAATCAGCCAGTGAAAACTCTATGGAGCACAGTTCTACTCTGACACACACACACAGGGTCGCCGTGAGTTGGGGTTGACTTGATGACAACTAGTTTTATGGTTTGTGATCGCTACTGAATGTAACATCTGACTAAAAAAGCTATAATTCTGTGTTTATCTATTGCCAGTCAGCCTCCAATCTCCCAAAACTGTTTCAAAGAACTACTCAATAGAAAGATTACATAAAACTCTCTCAAGTCTTAGCTCACTGCCATTTCTGTAGACACAGAAGTACTCATGCCATTGAAAACCTCTTGGCTCCAGAAATGTCACTACTGAGGGTGCTGCTCCCACTCCTGGAAGAATCACAAGATGGCACTATCAGGACTTGATGCTAGAAAGGAGTTCAAAGAATATTAGAACCAAGTGACCTTGGACAACAGAGTTCTCATTGTCTAGAAAAAGATCCCAAGGCCCAGAGTGACCTGAGCAAAATCGCAGTGAGTCATTGGCAGAAACAGCCAGATCCTTTTCCTGAGATGTACCTCCTCGCCCAGGACTACGACTTGGACTCCTACTAAGCCCAGGCCTCCAACAAGCTAATGAAGAGGCCTCACAGAGTGTCACCTCTGGCTCCATTTACTACTCACGTCCATCTCAAGAAAGCAGGCTTACCCACAAGAAGTTAAATGCTTGTCTCCATCTGGATAAAGCTACTCTTGACAGAAAGACGATAAAAATGAAATGGCAGAAACTGCTCATGATAAGAGCTCAAATAAAGTTCCGCTACATTTCACTTAACAGCAGTTGTATGGGAAGGAGGGCAGGTTCCTACTCTTCTTTTCTCAGCTTCTTTTCTAAAAATGAGTGATTTCTTTATCTGCTTAATGCTGTGGTCAACTCTAGGTTGAGAAAAACACAATCGCTGTCTTTTTGTCTATAATGCTGATGGTTTCTTTATTCACGGTGTTACTGCTTCTCTACCAGCAAAAAAACAAGCAACAGGACTCCATGATGAACAAAGTGTGATGCTCCATTTGCATCAAAATTCAGAAGTTAAAAGTATTATTTCATTAGTGAATCTCTAATTATAATTTGAATAAATTCTACTTTTAATACTGCAAACAGATTACTTGTATGAGCAAGCCAGCTTATATATAACACTCTCTGGGCAACTAAGCTCACAAATGTGATTCCACCTACAGATGGTGCCTAAGACAAAAAAAATCCTAAAATTCAAAGGCTTCAAAAAATTCTACTGCTCAAAATAAAGAAATCCAAAACACACTACTGTAAAGCAAGGGAAACTGAAGCCTAGAGAGGAAATGTTATCTGCCCAATAATATTCAGTTAGTAAATGATATCTTGACTCCGAGCGCATCAGCAAGTAAATAATATCTTGACTCCTAGTCCACTGTTCTTTCTCCACTATAACACAGTCTCAACCTCTTCATTCTTCTCCCCCTGCCCAACTATTGCCCATAATTAAAAGAAAGAGACAGACAAACTATAACTTTGTTTCCAGGGCTTCAATGTCTCCAGGTATTTTTTACAACTTCAGCACTCAAAGAAGTCACACCTTGGAAAAAGTTTGTTTCCTAAATTAAGGATAGGAATTCCCTCCCTAGAAAACAGTGTTATAGTACAATGGTGTGGCTAGGAGCAAAGGCTTTAAATCCACTGTTTACTAGCTGTGTGCCTTTGCCAAGGTCACTCACCTCCTCTGAGCCTATAAAATAAAATCAACAGTATCTATCTCACAGGGTTATTGTAGGCATTAAATGAGATTGCACATTTAAAGCACTTAGCCCAGTATCTGATGAAGCACTCAACAAATGATAGCAACTGTTATTTGTTTGAAGTATTTTTTTACAATTCATGGTTAGGTTACCCTTAAAAGAGTAAGATAAAATCTATTCACCTGATAGGAGATAAGGTGAAAAGCCTTGATGAAGGGAAGGGAAGGGGAAGAAGGGAAAGACTAACAAGGGGAAGGAGAAGGGGAAGGAGAAGGGGAAGAGGAAGGGAAGGGAAAAAGTTGGAGTGAGCTATTTCTAAACCAAGGAATCACAGCTCAGACCTTATGCTGGCGGTTGGGGTCACAGTGAAGAACATGACAGTCCCTCCCTGCAGAGAATTCACAGTGTAACAGAGAAAGATACTTAAACAGGTAATGGCAATGCAAGGTGACAGGAACAACTGCAAGGGCCTCTAACCCAACCTGGGGGAGATGAAAAGCTTCCAAGAAGTAACTCTGAACACTAGCAGAAATTTGCTAAGAGAAGAAGGGGCATGAAAACTCATAAACTTCATAGCACTAATAGCTAACATTTATTGAGTCCTACGTGCCACGAGGAGCCCTGGTGGTTCAGTGGTTAAGAGCTACGGCTGCCAATCTAAAGGTCAGAAGTTTGAATCCACCAGGAGCCAATCCTTGGAAACCTTGTGGGGCAGTTCTACCCTGTTCTAGATGGTTACTGAGTCGGAATCGACTAGACAGCAATAGGTTTGGTTTTGGGTTTTGTTTATATGCCAAGAAGGTCCCTGGGTGGTGCAGTCTGTGCCTGACTACTAACCTACAGATTGAGGGTTCAAACCCACCGAGCAGCACTTGGAAGAAAGGTCTGGCGATCTGCTTCTGTAAAGATTACAGCCAAGAAAACCCTATGTAACACGCGGGGTCGCCATGAGTCAGAATCAACTGGGCAGCAACGGGGTATGTGCCAAGCACTGTGCTAAGAACTTTGCATGAGTTATCTCATTTGATCCTCATAACAATTCTGTAAGTACTATTATTATTAACCCCAGTTTTCAAATGAGGAAACTGAGGCTCAGACAGGTGAACTAACTAGCCCACATTCACACAGCTAATAATGAACCCAGAGTCCCAGCTTTTGACTTCTTATTCCAAACACAGGAAAGGGCAGGTGAGAGAGACCACAGCAACTTCCAGGAACTGAAAGTACCCAATGTCCCTGGAGGGTTTCAAGAGGCGAAATATAAGGAGGATGGGACAGATCAGTAAGATCTTAGAAGCTATGTTAAAGAGTTTCGATTTTACCCGCGGGCAGCGGGGAGCCATTGACGGTGTTAGACAGGGGTGTGACCTGATCAAATCTGTGTTTTAGAAACATCATTCTAGCCCCAGAAAGCGGGTGAGAGAGGTCGGGTTAGAAGGCAACTGCTGTAGTGCAGACAAATCAGAAGGGTGGCAGAGGGATGAAGAAGGGAAATTGTACGGATTTAGAAAATGACACTGCGAGCTGGACAACTGGCCAGATGCGGTGGGGGGGAGGGAGGGAGACGAACGCGGCCCCGCCCCGCCCGGCGCCCCACTCCTCCAGCGCTCTCCTCACCTTCGCCGTGCGGATCATGCGCTTGGCCACATCCAGGTCGCCCTGGTGGTTCTGTCCGATCTCGGCAATGATGAAGCACGGGTGCTGCTCGCCTACCCAGCGCCCGGGACATAGCTCCAGCTCCAGCGGCATCGCAGCAGCTTGCGCTCGGGTGCCACACGTCCCGCTTCTGTCCGGCGGCCGCCGCCTCAAGTCCGTTTGGTTGGCAGCCCAGCTGGGCCCACAAGCCGACCGCGCCACGTCAGCCCGTGGCCGCCGCGCAGCCAATCCCCGTGTCCCGTCTCCTTCTCGCAGCCATTCAGGGGAGGAGGCGGGGCCGCCCGCGGGAATGGCGGCCGGGAGCTGACGCCCTTCTACTAGGCAGAGCGCGCGGTTGGTTGCCGGGAAATATGAGCTCCAGTGCTGCTGGGGTCCCTGCAGAAATCCATGAACAAACATTTCTTGATAGAGGCTGACGGTTACCTCCGCAGGGTTCAGTCTAGTTCCAGCTCACAACGGCGTGGGGAGAGTACACCCTACAGTATAATGGAAAGAACCGGGATTCTTGGGTTAAATTTACAGAGCTGGTTCGAGTTTCTGCCACTAGCCACCACTTTGCTCGTGAATACGTTACTTCGTTTTTCTGAACTTTATTTTCCTTTTTCTCAGAAACTAGAAAATGCGTACCTACCTCGCCTAACTCATCTTGTTCCTTGAGAACCCTGATCACAGTACCTGGCTTGTAGTCAGATTTTTTTTTTTTTTTTAAAGACGTCACTCTTTCTTCTTCTTTTGATTGTGGTGAAAATATACGCAACAAAACATAGACCAATTCTGTAGTAAGCTTTTAATAAGCGGTAGCCGATCCTATTGCATGAGAGGCAACAGGTTGAAGAAGTTCCACTGCCTTATCCAAAGCCATCTAGAAAGTCAGAGTGGAAGTGGGGACTAGAACCTCACTGCCTCCCAGGCATGGCTCCCAAAAACACTAGGTTGGATTTCAGACAAAATTGAGAAATAAGAGCCAGTGTGAAGAAACAATAACACTGATTTCCAGCTCGACTTACCAGAACTGATGAGCAAAGTAACAACAATAAAGAGGGGAGGAGGTGTAAGGGGAGAAGAGTTGTTTTTGGACATGTTGGTGTAAATATGCAGGTGAAGCTGCCCACTAGACGGAAGGAGAGGCAGGTTCAAAGCACAAGACAGGTGCTGGCTGGAGAGACCTGGGAGCCATTCCCAGGATAGACTAGACTTCTGAAGGAGAGATTATGCAGAGGGATAAGCAACATGGAGGAATGAGCCTTGTGCAACTGCCTGGGAAGGAATGGACAAGAGAGACCAAAAGCAGGCAACAGAGAACCAGCATGTGGCATGAGGAGGGGAGACCCACAGGGTCAAAAGCCCAGAACAGTTCAAGGGAATGAGGAATGAGATTAGTGGACTATGGGATCAGAAGGCCACTGGAGACAACAGTTTTGATGGCAAAGGGAAGGTAAGGAAACACCTGAGTTGTTAGAGCAGGTAGAAAATGGACACTGGGCTACAGGGGGACCCCAGAATTGAGGAATTTTGAAGAAGTGCATGTTTAGAGGCTGATTTAGGAAATAATATTGGCGTTATTATTCCCTGTCCTTGAGCATAGAGAATGTGACCCAGCTGGAGCTGGGCTCACAAGGACTCACAAGGACACATCAACTGGGCCCTGAGGTATAAAGACAATACCTAAGATACTCTTGGAAAATATCTTTTAGGGAAACTTTCACATAAAGCCAGTCAAACAGAACACAAAAGACTTTCTACTCTTTTTCTATTGGCATTTAGTGAATAGAAATTTGTTGGACCAGTGAAGACCCTCCTGACTGTTACTGACACCTGTACCAATGATTGTTAAGAAAGACAATTCAAAATGTAGGATCACAGTTTCTAGCCAATCTGTGAAAAGGTAAAGCTTTCAATGGTTTTGCCCATTTGTAATGTTAATATATACTGATGGCTCTGTATCCGTTCCTTGGACTCTGGCAGACATGGCTATGGCAGCATGCTTGTCCGTTTTCTCATTCTTTTTTTTTTTCCCCAGTCCTATGGTCCCCTTTTTTTTTTTTTTTCGTTTATTGTTATACTTTAAGTGAAAGTTTACATTTCTCTTATACAAAAATTTATTCATACATTGTTATGTGACCCTAATTGCTCTCTCTATACTGTGACAGCACACTCCTCCTTTCCACCCCTGATTTCCCATGTCCATTCAACCAGCTCCTGACCCTCTCTGCCTTCTCATCTCACCTCAGACAGAAGTTGCCTGTTTAGTCTCATGTATCTACTTGAGCTAAGAAGCACAGTCTTCATGAGTATCATTTTATATCCCACAGTCCAGTCCAATCTTTGTCTGAAGAGTTGGCCTGAGGAATGGTTTTAGTTCTGGCTGACAGAGAGTCCGGGGGCCATGCTCTCCGGAGTTCCTCCAGTCTCAGTCAGACCATTAAGTCTGGTCTTTTTACTAGAATTTGAGTTCTCCACCCCATCTTTCTTCTGCTCCATCCGGGACTCTCTGCTGTGTTCCCTGTCAGGGCGGTCATTGGTAGTAGCCGGGCACCATCTAGTTCTTCTGGTCTCAGGCTGATGAAGTCTCTGGTTTTATGTGGCCCTTTCTGTCTCTTGGGCTACTGCTTTCCTTGTGTCTTTGATGTTCTTCACGCTTCTTTACTCCAGGTGGTTGGGACCAATTGATGCATCTTAGATGGCTGCATGCAAGCTTTTAAGACCTCAGACACCAGTCACCAAAGTAGGATGCAGAACATTTTCTTCATAAACTTCGTTATGCCAATTGACCTAGATGTACCCTGAAAGCCTGGTCCCCAGACCCCTTCCCCTGCTACTCTGTCCCTAAAAGTGTTTGGTTGCATTCAGGAAACTTCTTAGCTTTGGCGTTTTCCCATTGTTGCCTGTTCTGTAATATTCTTTGGACTTGGACACACATGGCTCTAGCAACACACTTGTCCATTTTCTCACTTTTGTCTGTTCTGTGATATTTCCTTGGACTTGGGAAGACATGGCTCTGGCAGCATGGTTGTCCATTTCCCACTTTTGCTGCTTTGAATATATGCCAAATAAAACTTATGTGTTTCTCCTACAACAAGGCCAAGAGGAAGTGACCAAAGGAAAGTGGGAGGTTGAAGCAGGGTTAATTCATCTGTGGAGTGAGGGTGTGCTAGACTAGATGGCATGAACTTTATGTCTCTCAAATTTAAATGGCCTTTCACATTCCCAGTGTATCTGAGCAGACCCTGATTACGGAGAAAACGAAATCCAACACCAGCAACTTGGCTAAAGAAAACCCTTATGGTTTGCATAATCTTTGAATAAATGGAAATTAAGTTTAAAGGGAAAAAGGAGGAAATCACATTTATAAATACAATCATGCTATGAAAGCAAGTTAGACTGATTTTACGTGCTTAAAAACTTCCAGGAAATTAAAATAGTACTTTATCTTACCATCAACAACAAACCAGTTGTTGTCAAGTCGGTTCTGACTCCTGACAACCACGTGTGTGTCAGAGCAAACTCTGCTCCATATGGTTTTCTTTCTTTTTTTGAACATTTTATTGTTGTTTTGGTGAAAATTTACAGAGCAAATTAGCTTCCCATTCAACAATTTATACACAGCTTGTTTCATGACATTGGTTGCAAAGCCCTGAATGTGTCAGCACTCTCCCCACTTCCTTCCTGGGTTCCCCAAGTCCATTCTCCCAGCTTTCCTGCCCCTACTGTCCTTCTGAACTTTGCTTTTGGGCAAATGCTGCCCTTTAGGTCTCATATAATGTGATTTCCGGGAGTGATTTCAGTTCTGAGTTTGAAGGGTATCTAAGGGCCATAGTCTCCAGGATTCCACCAGTCTATCAGACCAGTAAAACCAAAAAAACCAAAGCAACTGCCTTTAAGTTCATTCCAACTCATAGCGATCCTATGGGACAGAGTAGAACTGCCCCATAGGGTTTCCAAGGCTGTAAATCTTTATGGAAGCTGACTGCCACATCTTTCTCTTGCAGAGCAGCTGGTAGGTTTGAACCACCGACCTTTTGGTTAGTGGTTAAAGCTGAGCACTTTAACCACTGCACAACTGGGGCTTCTTATCAGACCAGTAAGTCTAGTCTTATTTATGAGTTTGAATTTTGTTCTACATTTCTCTCTCACTCTGTCCATGACCTACTATTATGGTCCTAGGAAGAGCTGTTAGTACTGGTAGCCAGGCACCGTCTAATTCTTCTGGTCTCAGGCTAGTGGAGGCCGTGGTTCATTTGGTCCATTTGTCCTTTGGACTAGCTATTTCCTGGAGTCTTTGGTTTTCTTCACTCTTCTTTGTTCCAAACAGGAAGAGACCAATTATTGTATGTTAGATGGCTGCTCGCAAGCTTTTAAGATCCCAGTCGCTACACACCCATAGGGTTTTCAGTGGCTGATTTTTTGGAAGTAGATTGCCAGGCCTTTCTTTTAAGGTATCTCTGGGTGGACACAAACCTTCAGCCTTTCTGTTAGCAGCTAAGTGTGTTAACTGTTTGCACCACCCAGGGACTGCTTCCTTACTACAGTAAGGAGGAAAAAGTGCCATTTTTATTCCATTCCTGTTCTTGTTCTTAAAGTCAGGTTCCGGTACTTTCTGTTGTTTTTTCTGCTTGGATAATGAATCAGTGTTTAATCTGTGAAATGGTTGAGGGCTTGTGGGAAGGTCTTTAAAAACAAATTAAAATCAATGAGGAATTATTTTGTTATTGGCAGGAGAGGACAAGGAAGAACTTAGTTTTGGAGAAACTAAGGTACCCAGAAGCCTGGGCCATGGGGGTGGAGGTAGAGATGGGGTCAGGTTCTCAGACCAGAGACCCTGAGGTCTTAGACCCTAGTAGCCATTCCAACTGTCCTTAGCCCCTCCTGAAGTTGGCTTCTGCAAATCTTCATCCAGCCTACGACTCCTGCCTAATTTTTCACCACTCTGTGCTCCAGCCACACTGAACTGTTTTAAGTTCCCCCTAAAGGATCATGTTCTCTTACCTCCAGGCTTCTGCACAGGCTGTTTCCTCTGCATGCACACTTCCCACTCCTCCACCCCCACCATACTGAGCCTAACTTGGCTGCCTTCTGTGGGTTCTTCAGTAAAGAAGTCACGTTCTCTCAGAACCTTCTCTAATCTCTCCAACAACCTTCTCAGGTCTTCCATAGTACCCTCTTCTTTGCCCACTTATCACCTTTTTCTCTTGTCTGTCACCCCCTCTATACTGGGAGCTCCTTTGGGTCAGGGACCATCTGGAGCACCTGCTCCATGCTAACCCCAGGACAAAGCCCTAGGGATACAATGGTGAACAAGACAGACCAGGCCTTGGTCCTTATGTTTCTTTGAGCTCCTCGTGGACAGGTTCTGGGCTGTTTCCTATGAAGTAGAGGACTTCTTAAAAACCAGTGGATACCAGTAAACGTTTTCTGAATGTGCAAATGGGGAAAAGGAGAGATGACAGCAAAGAGTTACACATAACTGACTTCATATGTTTACTCCTCCATGGAGCCTGAAGGTTTCTCTCTAACCCAGGCCACATTCAGTCTCTTGGGTGAACATGACTGACTATTCCATGACTTGCCTCTGAAGTCAGCATTCTGGCAAGTTCCCCCAAGAAAGAAGTGAAATACTGAGCCACGCAAGCTCCCCAACACCAGTTGTCAAGGACCTGCCCTGTTGTCAAGTGGCCAAAGAGTCTGATTCTCCCAAGTTTCTCAGTTGTTCCATTTATAGGCACCCCAGCTGGTCACACCTTCACCCACACCTACTTCCTGCTTCCTCACCCTGGGTCTTCATTCCTGTAGTGTTCACAGTTTTTATACTGTCCCTGAAAGAATAAGCCCACTATCACGCCCTGGTGAGATGCAGAAGGTGCAAGTCGACTCATACATTGAAGGATTTTGACCTGTGACACACACCTTACCTCCATTTTTGAAATTCTACGTCATACATGTAACAAAAAATTCCACACAAGGCAATGGGAATAGAATGGTGAACAAATAGTCATGGTCCTTTTCTTGTAAACTGTGGTTTGCAATAAATATCATTTTCAATAAAAGAGTAAACTATATTCACACATAAATATATTATTATAAATTATAATAATTAGTTTAATGAAGGAAGCAAATTGAGTGCTATGTGAGAGACTAA
>NW_004443952.1:22710387-22830382 GCF_000243295.1 Trichechus manatus latirostris
TACTTTAGATGAAGGTTTACAGAACAAACTAGCTTCCCATTAAACAGTACACATATTGTTTTATGACAATGGTTAACAACCCCAAGACATGTTAACAGTCTCCTTTCTCGATCTTGGGTTCCCTATTACCAGCTTTCCTGTCCCCTCCTGCCTTCTCATCCTTTCCCCTGGACTATTTAGTCTTGTTTTGTTTTATGGGCCCATCTAATCTTTGGATGAAGGGTGAACCTCAGGAGGGACTTCATTACTGAGCTAAAAGGATGTCCGGGAGCCATATTCTCAGGGTTTCTCTAGTCTCTGTCAGGCCAGTGTCATGGATTGAATTATGTCCCCCCAAAAAATGTGTGTTATCAATTTGGCTGGGCCATGATTCCCAGAATTGTGTGTTTGGCCTCCATTTTGTCATTGTAATTTTATGTTAAAGAGGATTAGGGTGGGATTGTAACACCACCTTTACCCAGGTCACATCCATGATCCAATGTAAAAGGAGTTTCCCTGGGGTGTGGCCTGCACTACCTTTTATCTCTCAAGAGATGAAAGGAAAGGGAAGCAAGCAGAGAGTAGGGGACCTCATACCATCAAGATAGCAGTGCCAGGAGCAGAGCGCATCCTTTGGACCGGGGTCCCTGCGCAGAGAAGCTCCTAGTCCAAGGGAAGACCGAAGAGAAGAAGGCCGACGGAGAGAAAAAGCCTTTCCCTGGAGCTGATGCCCTGAATTTGGACTTTTAGCCTACTTTGACTGGGAGGAAATAAATTTCTCTTTGTTAAAGCCATCCACTTGTGGTATTTCTGTTGTAACAGCACTAGATGACAAAGACAGCCAGTAAGTCTGGTCTTTTTTTTTGTGAGTTAGAATTTTGTTCTACATTTTTCTCCAGCTCTGTCTGGGACCCTCTATTGTGACCCCTGTCAGAGCTGTCAGTGGTGGTAGCTGGGCACCATCTAGTTGTACTGGACTCAGTCTGGTGGAGGCTGTGGTAGTTGTGGTCCATTAGTCCTTTGGACTAATCTTTACCTTGTATCTTTAGTTTTCTTTGTTTTTCCTTGCTCCCAAAGAGGGGAGCTTCTTTAGATGGGTAGTCAGGAAGTCTGAAGAGTCGATGTTTAAGCTGAGGCCCCTACCCTAAACTCTTTCCAGGTGATAATAATTTCTTCCCATGCTGGGTCTCACAGGATGCTGAAAAAGCATAGTGTCCTGAAAAAAGCACAGCCTTTGGAATAAGTCAAATCTGAGTTCAGGAGCCTGTGTACGGAAAATAGCACCTATGGCAATTAGTTTTAAATTGCTGAATGATCTCTCACATCTGGCAATGGAAACTGCAACAGTCAATAGAAACTGCTCATTAGTGCCCCTCCTCAAGTGGAGCCCAGGGCACCTGCACAACTTTAGTTATACCTCTGACTGTTCAACTCCTAGATTACTTTTGCTTCCTGCTGAGGAGCTTTTCAACTTCCTCCTCTGCAAAATGGGGACAATTACCACCAGAGGGCAGTAGTGAGAATCACATAAGAAAGGATGTGTAAGGCCTGTAACAGTCCAGACCTACCAGGGTTCTTGCCCTGCCCTGACGCTGAGTGAGGGATATCATCTCTGTGCTCTTGCTCCCAAGCCTGTTTCCACTACCTGAGGTCTGCCTGGATGCTCCCTGATCTCAGGCCTCATCCAAACCAAAACCCACTGCCATCGAGTCAATTCTGACTCCTGGCGATCCCATGTGTTACAGAGTAGAACTGCTCCACAGGATTTTCTTGGCTGTGATCTTTACGGAAGCAGATCGCCAGGCCTTTTTTTGAAGCACCACTGGTTGAATGTGAACCGTCGTTAGATTAATAGCCAATTGCAAAACGCTTGAGCCTCCCAGCAACCACTCAGGCCTCATACTGGCTCTGTTCCCCACTCTGGCTGGTCCTGTCCCTCCTCACATTCCACTTAGACAGTGGATCTTTGATTTGTCTCCACCTCCTCATCTCACCCTTGACTTCGAAGAGTATTCAAAACTTAATCCAACTTTCACTCTTCTTCCCTCACTCTCCTTGGGAATCCTGTCCACTCACAGGGTTCAAGATCTGTGTACTCATGGGTTGACTCCCAAATCTTCATCTCCAGCCAGGTCAGACTGCTCTCCTGGTTGCCTGCTCAGCTCCCAGCCATCTCTGGAAGCAGCCCCAGTACACCAGAATGCGCTGCAGCAGCCTGGTCTCAATCATGTGATGCCAACCAGATACAGACTGGATCGATCCAGATATGCGTTAAAATATAATACTCGGGCCAATAACCACATGAAAAGATGCTCGACATCATTAGCTACCAGAGGAATGCAAATCATAACCACAGAGATACCATTCATACCTACCAGGATGGCTAGAATCAAAAAGACAGACAAGTGTTGGTGAGGATGTGGAGAAACTGGAACTCTCATACATTCTGGGTAGGAATGTAAGATGATGCAATCAGTCTGGCAGTTCCTCAAAAGGTTAAATAGAGAATTACAATATGATCCGGCAGTTCTAGGTACATACCCAAGAGAAATGAAAACATATTCCCACACAAAAACTTGTACAAGAATGTTCATAACAGTATTATTCATTATAGCAGTATTATTCATAAAGGTAGCAACAACCCAAATGTCTATCAACAAATGAATTGATAAACAAAATGTAGTATGTCCATACAATGGAATGTCATTTGGCAATAAAAAGAATCAAGTGCTAATACATGCTACAACATAGGTGAACCTTAAAAAAAATATGTTAAGTGAAAGAAGTCAGTCACAAAGGACCATATACTGAATGATTCCACTTATATGAAATGCCCAGAAGAGGCATAGCCATAGAGACAGAAAGTAGACTGGTGGTTGCTCAGTCCTGGGGGCCAGGGTTAGGAAGAAATGGGAGTCTTTTCTATGAGTACAGGGTTTTGTTTTAGGGTGATGAAATGTTCTAAAAGTGTGGTGATGATTGCACAACTTTGTGAATATACCAAAAACCACTGAATTATACATTTTAAGTGGGTAAATTATATAATATTTGAATTATATTTCAATAAAGCTGTTACTTAACCTGCCTTGAGCATTATGCTATATGGGATCAAAGTGACAACAGCAGCTTGAAAGATAGGAACCTTAGGAGGCAGTGAGTTTATGTTAATGGAGAGGAACAACTCAGAAAAGTAGGGTAAGAATGGTTGCACAACTCGAAGAATGTAATTAATGTCACTGAATTGTACATATAGAAACAGTTGAATTGGTGTATGTTTTGCTGTGTATATTCTCAACAACAAAATAAAACTTAAAAAAATAAAGATTTTCTTCCAAGGCACCTCTGAGTGGACTTGAACCGCCAACCTTTTGGTTAGCAGCTGAGCATGATAACCTTTTGCACCACCCAGGGATTCCTGAATTGCTAAAGCCAGAATATATTCATTATGAATAGCACTGTAATGGCAGTCATTCAGATTGGCTTCTGTGTCCTTTTGACACGTGCCCATCATTCTTTGAGCTTTTTTTATGCTTTCTGGCACAAGATGTTCCAAGCTCATCTTGTACTTTCCCTGTCCCAGTCCTGCAATCAGCAATCAGCTATTTCTGAGAAGTCCTAGCTCCTTTTAGCGGGAAAGGTATTTAGAAGCAAAGATCCGGGTGCTAGGTGTGCTCAATGTTAATGGGCTGTCACTTTTCCCAGGTTGTCTCAGTGGACAATGAATAGACATAGATAAATTTTATATCTGTATTTATTTCTACACCTATCTATATATTGAAAAGCCTAGCTCATATCCATTCATCCAGTCCATCATCACAGGAATTCATTCTAGTTTTCTTTCCATATTTGTAACTTCCTTCTTCAATAGTGAGAAATCTGACTCTCACTATCCTTGTTTTCTTATTTGATCAATCCTCCTCCCTGCACAGACATTCTCTCTCTGCTCTGAAATCCCATGTTCCGTCACCCTCCAGCATGAACACCCTCCTCACCTTGCTTGGCCTCTTAACATTCCTCACTGGGCTTCTCTCCCCCTTCTCCACTTCATCTTACACGGATGACCTCCTCATCCTTCTAGGGCTCTGACACCCAATGTTAGGTTATCCCCTTAGGTGTGGATGCCTTCCTCACCCCCTTGGGCTGTAACACCCCATTCCAGGCCACCCTTCCATGAGGATGCCCTCCTCACCCTGCTCAGGCTCTGACTCTCCACACTGGGCCTCCTTGCCATATGGACACCCTCTTTACCCACTCAGGCTGTGACTTCCCATGCCAGGCTGACCCAGGCATGGGCTGTCTTCTCACTGCGCTTGGACACCTCACCCTGGCCCATCTTCACTATGCAGCCTCCTCATATTGACTGGGCTCTGACACCCCACCTCAGGCCCCATGGCTTCTCCTGTCCACCAGGGAAGCCTGCCTTGCTCTGCTCACCTAATGACTTTAGATCTGAATTATTGAGGAAGGGAAAGTGTCTTAGTTTGCTAGTGCTGCTGTGACAAAAAAATACCACAAGTGGGTGGCTTTAAAGAACGGAATTTATTGTTTCACAGTTTTGGAGGCTAGAAGTCCCTGCTCACACTCTACCTTCCACCAATGGTATTTCTCAGTTTTCTTGCCCTTGCAGCCCTTTGCACAGTGTTCTTCTGCCTAAAACTGTCTTCTTTCCACATGTTGCCTAGCTCTCTCCTCACCCTTCAGGTCTCAGCTATAGATGTCATTCCTTTGAGGCTCTGTCTCTGCCCTGTCCCTCCTCTGAGTTCTCACACCACCCTGTACTAAGGAATGTCTTTCATAGAACTTACATAAAACAAACCAACAAACCATTACCCTCCAGTCAACTCTGACTCATATCAACCCTATAGGACAGAGTAGAACTGCCCCATAGAGTTTCCAAGGTGTGGCTGGTAGATTTGAACTGCTGACCTTTTGGTTAGCAGGCGAGCTCTTAACCACTGCACCACCAGGGCTCCAGAAAGTATATATCGCATTGTAATTGCCTATATCTACAATTGTCTTGTCGCTAGCCTGTGAGTTCTGTGCAGGCAGGGACCTCTCTATCTTGTTCATCTTTCTCTCCCATATATAAATATGACTCATCATCTGCTGACATTTGAGCTCTTCCACTGGTCTAAAAAAGCAGTACTTAACAGAGCTGTGCATGTAGTGGAGCCCTGGTGGTGCAGTGGTTAAGAGCTTGGCTGCTAACCAAAAGGGCGGCAGTTTGAATCCACCAGCTGCTCCTTGGAAACCACATGGGGCAGTTCTACTCTATCCTATAGGGTTGCTATGAGTCAGAATCGACTCAATGGCAACGGGTGCACACAGTAGACGCTCAATATGTTGAGAATGAATGAACAGTTCCTTCCCAGTGAGCCCAGCATCAGAATGGACAAAGCCAGAGGCCTGACAGAAATCCCCATTCCCAGGAGCTGACTGGGGTCCTGAGTGACTTCTCAAGTTTCCCCAGGGTCCTGGATAACTGCAGCAGCTCACTGGTCTCCTGCTGCTGGTCTACCCCTTTCTATTCCACCTGCCTTAAAGCGCAGCTCTGACGTTTTCCCACCAGCCCAAACCCTTACCGACTGCTTGGGAGGGCTCTGGAGTAACCAGGCTTCCTACTGGGAACATCATGAGCATCCCTGTTGCTGGCCAGAACTTGGGAGTATACTACATTCAGAATTGTATAGGGAACTGCAAGCCCCTTAGCTTGGGCACCATATTCTCACTTGTGGAACTGCAGGTTCAGAGAGGGGAAGTGTCTCAGGAGGGTCAAACACCAGCCAGTGGCCAGATTGGGGCCAGAACACAGGTCTCTGGATTGAGACCTCTAAACCCCAGGGTTGGGGTTTCCGCAATATATATCCCTACCATGGCTATGGGGTAGGGGCAGTGCTATAATGCACACACACGCACATCCCAACCCCTAGTGACCTGGTGTCAAATCTCCTTACTCAGACACATGGTAACTCTAAGGGGTGTCTTTTTCTTTTCTCTGTACACCCTCTCCATCGCCTCTGGGACAAGTTATAAAATATCCACTTGGTCAGAGATTATGAAGCTGACCAAACTGGCTCTGGGAAGAACTTCCACACTTGCTGCAGTCTGGGTGGTTTTCCGGCAGAGCAACTGTTCGGCTGAAGATTAAGACTGCTAGTAACTCTAGACTCCCTTTTCAAACCGTCAACACAGTGGCATCATCAGCCTCATTAAAACTGATGTCAGCACAATGTGACACGGCTGGAGAAAAGGGAAGGTCATAGTGTAAGGGTATAACTACCTTTGTGCTTGTTTTGCCTTCCTCCGGTGGTAGGAAATTGCAGCCCAATAGAAATGCCAGATGTGGAAACTATTTCTGCTGGAAAATTTGAACTGTGACTCTCCTGCAACTATCCTTGTGTGTGTGGACTAGTTAGGAAGGCCAGGGACTGGGGGCAGAGAAATGTGTGGAGTATCTTATATAAGATGGTCTGCATTTCCAGACGAGAACTGTCAGTCAAGCCAAGGCCTGGATTCCTGTAGCAGAGGTAGGGAACTAAAGGCAAGAACACAAAGTTGACAACAGGGCCCTGTGGTTTCTAGGCTGTTTTTTCACTACTTCATGGGGAAACCTTAGGCTAGACCTTGACCATCTCCTGTGCCTCAGTTTCTCCATCTCTACAATCAACAGCGGTTCCAACCTTTGATTTTTAAAGCAGTAGAACTGTAACTTCAAACAAAACCATACTTCAACATTATCACACAGAGCCAGTTGCTCTGGCTATGGGGCAGACATGTGGGGAAGACACTCCGCTAAACCTGTAGGGCCGTTAGGATTAGTCATCTAGTCCCTCACAGCACCCGTCCACCTCAGACATCTTGTAACTCAAATATTCGTTGCAAAAGCTGGCAGCAAACCCACTCAATGAAGTTCTTTCAGATGGGAGACAACTTCAGAAATAGTCTGCTCTGCAACCTCATCACCAAAAAACGCTTGTTTATCTGAGAATTTATAACATTCACTGGCCAAGGCTGGCTGAGCCTCAAGGCTCTCCCAGAGCGGGTAGAATCATGCTAAGGGCTTCTGAAAACCCAATTTTAAAAGGAAAACATTAGAAATGAAAACTTGGCTTGGTAATTCCCTACACATCCTCACTGGCCACAAGTAGTACAAGTTGACATTTTACAAAGCAAATTCACAAGAAAGGTTGACCTTTAAGGCCCTCTAGGATAAGATCCTAAATTACTTCTCCGGTCTCACCTTCCATTCTTGTTTTCTCATCCTCTGGTCAAATTTGCCTATCCCTATGTAGAGGGACTGAACAATTTCATGCCTCTGCCTTTGCTTACCATGATCCACCCTCCATTCCTATTTCTAAACCCTACTCATACTCTTATGTACAGCTTAAATACCTTCAGTTCTAGGAAACTTCCCCAATCCTCCTAGCTGGGTGCCACTTCTCCAGCCTCTAAATAGCCCTACTGCTTATCTGGACCTTTTGTTCCTACTTCCTAGCAGGTATCACTCACATGTGTCTCTTCTCCCTGACTAGTTAGTATGAGCACTGGACAGGCTGGTGTGTCTCTGTATCCCAGTCACCCTTCCCCCTTCCCCAGCCAAGGAGCTTGACATACCCTAGGGGCTTGGTAGGTACTAGAAAAGTTCTGTAAACTTGGAAAAGCAGGAAAAATAATTATCCAAAGTTACTGTTTGATATTTGACATGTGCAAAACCTTACAGACTCCTAGGCTACTGAAGTATTGAAGGTTTGTCAAACGGCAGATAAGGCCCTGTGATCAGGGAAAATAAAGTAATACCTATTAAATGAGAAATCAAATTGCCTCTGCAAAAGCAAATTCCACTTTAAAGCCAATGGGAGAATTTTAAAATAATGTTTGGGGGGCTCCATTGAAACTGTATAACTTTTCCTCATTATAAACTCAGAATTCCAATCTTTAGTTTAACATTGCTTTTATATGCATAAAACTCCCACTCATTCCAGTAGCTATAACCAAGATTTTCTAAAATAATCCCCAAATCTTCCACTAACAAAAACACATAATATCGACAATGCACTCACCTATCTATTTTCATTAAATGGTCGAGCCATTAAATACACAGACTGTGGTGTATCTTTCCCCTCCCCCAAATCCCTGTAAGGTCTGTAAGAATAAGAGAAAACTTCCATCCCTGGAAAAGCTGAGCTGACCTCAGGCAGTGCCCAACCGCTCCTGAGCAAGGCTTTTCACATGTCACTCCTCCTTAGCACGCCTATCTTGGTAACAAACCATACTCTGTTCGCCTGTCTGTCAAGCCCTGAACATTTCATTTCAGCCTTGGTGCAAAGCCCATTTTTTCCCTCAGACCTTTCTGTCAGCAAGGGTCACAGACTATCAGTGCTGTAAGAGACTTCAGACTGCTGGTCACACCCCCTCAATTTTACAGTCTGGGAGGCAACCCAGAGGTCAACACAAGGTCACACAGGAAATCAGTGGCAGAGCCAGGACCAGAATCCTGAGATTCTGGGTTAGGCCTATTCCTTTATACTATCCTCTTTTCTTTAATTCATCTATTATTTGAAATTAACATTATTTTACTAGTTTTTAAGGGCTTCAGGTTTCAAACATCAATTTAAAAAAGTCTGCCTCTTTTACTTCCAGTCATCAAGAATGAGCATTAGATATAAACGTTCAAGGGTCCTACATACTTGAGTTTTTCCCCTCAATCACCAACATAAAAACACCAAAGAAACCAGTTATTTAGTGTGTTTTCACATGAGCTTACAATTAGTCTAATTTAAAAATGTAAGCATACAACTAGGCTTTACCAAACAGTAACTTGTTTATTTCACTTAAATTCTTAAAAATACTTTTTTGGCAGTTGTCACATAAAATGTCCTAAGGAAAAAAAAAATTCATTTAAAAAAAAAGGAAGCAAAGAAAAGCATGAAAAACAGACCCAAAATGTTAAGATTTTATTTACAAAGCTTCTTTGTTGTACAGAAAGTAAAAATGCTGTTACAATCTCAGTGTAACTGGTAGCCACGAATGGTTAAGACTCACCGATCACAGCTATCCACGCTACAGCAAGAGTCTTACACGAAAACCTAACAATGCTTACAATTTTGTTGGGGTGAGGTCCCCCAAGCTTGGTGGTGGACTTTCCAAGAGGGACTAAACAGAGGAAGGTGGAATGTCACAGGAACTATTCTTTGGCTCTTTGGGTGGGTGGGTGTCCTGGGGTTTGTATCACAGCTACCTTTTTTAAACAGCTACCAAATCCATATGAGCAGTCCAACCAATACTGAACAGTTCTTTTTTTGCAGGTTATTTGGGGTCTTAATCATCTTCTCCTTCATCATCTGTTTCTCTCTTCCTCTTTTCACCTTTCCCGCTTTCTTCCTCCTCTGTACAATAACAAAAATTCACTTTGAGATAATTTAAATGGCATTTTGCCAAAATTATTGCTAACAGAGGCTACAACATATAAGATGTTCGAAGAATTTTTTATGATGGTTGGGAGATAAGAAAGATGTAAGCTTGATTGATCAGATCAACAGGTTACTCAGTAAGAAGTATAAATGGCGCCCAGAGAAACAAGGACAAAATGTACAGCAGCACCTCAATTCACACAGCTAAGTTAACGCAGTTTCCTCTATTTCAAATTGTTCCCTCCCGATTTTTCTTAAACTGTTGGCCCATACAATTAGACATCAGCCATTATTAAAATGCAGAGTCAAGGACTCTGCAATCAGCTAGCCTGTTTTTGAGCCATGCTCACTTTTAAGTGTCCTTGGGCAAGCCACTTAACCTCTGCAAGTCTGTTTCCTCATGTGTAAAATGGGACAATGGTACTCACTTTATACGGTTATTTTGAGGATTAAATAACATACACAAAGCACTTAGCCTTGTATATGGTTAAGACTCACATTGTAGCAAATTTCTTTAAGATACTCTGTATTAGTGACAGAGATCTACACAGTGCCGTTTTAATTAGTAAAAATTCATGACTAATCCAATGGAATTAACTGTATCTGTGTTAAATCACGTTCCAAAAAGTTCCTTGAAGGCAGGAACAAGGTCCCTAATCATTGCTACATCCAGTGCCTAGCAGATACTGAGTAAAAGTATGGACCAAACAGAAAGCACAGCAAACCACCTGGTACTCAGAAACCTAAGTGTGAGTCTGTATCTTCAACAACTATTAAGTAAATTAATAGATGTTTCACTCATCCTGGTTGTGATGGGAAAAGGAATAACACCGGAAAGGTGCTATTTATATATCCTGTAAAAATTATGATCCAATTATTAAGCCTTCTTTATGAACAAATTCCAAACAGAAATCTTATGCCTGGCTGTCACCCATATGATGGGGTCTAACAACACACTTCGTAAGAGTGTGGGGCTTAGGACTGGGCCTACCACTCTCAGATAGGCACTCTTAATCCCAGAAGCAGCCGGTGGGGCTGCACCAGCATGCAGGCGGTGACAGGACTGTACAAGTGTGAAGACCACCAGGGCCAAAGGTCTTTTATTTTCTTCTCAGTGGGTTCAAATTATGACTTAATGGACACATTCACTGAATTTTTAACTGAGGAGAAGCAAAGTGCATGCTATTAGACCCACCTTCATCTTCATCCTCATCCTCATCTTCTTCATCATCATCAACTTCTCCATCAGGGCCAAATTCTTCTTCCTAATAAATGGTAAACAGCATACCATCATCAGATTAATTCTGCCAAGTCGAAAAGTACAAGGAAAAATGTACTTTGCAACTACACATAACCTGCATTAAGGAGAATCTATGGTATTATTTTTATCTACCTTGATGGACTGAAATCTACTGAATTTCCTTAATGAATTTAATTTAAAAAACTTTTTTAAACTCACTTTTCAGAGACAAGTAGTCTATCTGCCAGACATATTTAATTAGTACGCAACTTTACAGTGTGATGGATTGCTTTTGTGTGGCCTTTCTCGCCATGGTCTTCTAACTCCCACCCAAGTGAATGGGTGGTACTTTGCAGATAGGGTAATTGTGGCCCACCAAGGGAACTGGTCAGTTTTGTCATTCTGCTGGGTTTGAGGTGAGCAATCCCAGAGGTAGGAAAGAGGATCCCACCACCACCAAGCAAGAACAGCCAGGAGCGGTGAGCACATCCTTTAGACCCGAGATCCTTGTGCTGAGAAGCTCCTGGAACCAGGAGACCGAAAGGGAGGGAGCCAGCAAGCTGTAACACCGAAGGCAGCGAGAAGCAGTGGCAGGAGAGACCTGCAGGAGACCAACAGTGGGCTTGCTGGCCCACTGAGAGAAAAAGCTGATTGCCTGTGGTACCTCTGGGGACTTACTGGCAAGGGCTAAAAGAGTTTTGTAACACCTGCCTGACCAGGGCAGAGGCCTACGGCCAGAGAGAGGTGTCTGTGAGCACAGCTGAAAAGAGGCTCTCCTGATGGAAGAACTGTATCCTGAGTGTTCCTAAGACTGAATTGTAACCTGTTGCTTCCCTGATAAACCCATAATCGTGAGTTGTGTGCGGCCACTGCAATGAATTATCAAACGGAGCAGAGAAGTAGAGTGCGCCATGGGAGGGATGGTTGGTGTCAGAATTGGTAAAGATGGTGGAGAGAGGAGGCGTGTCTGACCTCTGCCTCATAGGAATCAGCCTTGGGCTATTCATCTTGATTCTCCTTCCGCCTCCTGAAGTTAGAGGAGGTCAGATACTGCCCCCAAGCCATTTTTACAAACTTATAATTCAAAAATAATTTTAAAATCTTGAATTTCAAAGCACGTTCGGACAAGCTTTCTTTCTATATTCCTGTTTTTATAGAAAGCTTCTTTCAGGAACTTCATGTCATTATACACTATGAGATTATACAAACTTTCAGCTTTATTACTTCTGTACTACAAAAGAAATGCATTTTGATGTCTAATTTTCTCTGCTTCATTTTGCAAATCTTCCTGAGGGTCAAAGGTAAGTCACTCCTTTCTCCTGCTCACCTACAGCACTCAGTTCCTCGAGGATATTGTATTCCTAGGTGTCCCATTAATCAGACTACCTCTTCTTTCACGGCAGGGCCATGTTCTAACTTACCTTTGCACCCCCAATTCTTTACACAGAGTGGGCATACAATATATTTACTAAACCAAGCCGAACACGCAAGAACAAGTTCAAACTCAGTAAACTATCAATACACGGGCATACCATCAATGTAACATTTCCAGTATTTTCACCCTACTAGATACTCAACTCCTGCTTCCTCCCAAAGTTAAAGGGCCAAAACCTAACTTGCAGAGCCAAGCACTGTGTCTAGTTAGCACTCAGCAGGCATTCCATTTAATGTTTATTAAAAGAGGGAAGTAGCTAAATTAAATCAGACTCACATGACTAATCCATTCACAAGTGTATTTCTTCTGAAGTCCTTTTTCTTTTCTATTTTTAAACATCTGCACTTATGTTTTAATTACAAATAGGAAGTAGGGCAGAAAAGAGTTGCACTGACCTCCCCACTGACTTCGTCTTCATCTTCTTCCCCTTCTACATCTTCATCTTCATCTTCCTCATCTTCTTCATCAAAATCCTCCTCACCATCCTCATCCTCCTCATCCTCCTCATCTTCTCCTTCTGAAAATAGTCCAAAAAGGAATTCATTAAGTACCCTTGGTGTTCCATGGGACACATCTGCCAAGGTGTTAGAGAGCCATGGGCTGGCCCACAGGACAAATGCTGGGCCGAGCTAAAGCCAGGGGAGATCATGAACTGCAATCATTCTCCTTCCATAAAGCTGTTGCAGCTAAACCACTTGTTTGTCCAACAGAGTTCGATGAAATCAGGAGGCCAGAAGTCCTGGTCTTTTAGAGATGCACACTACAGTATTTACTTGTGAAATAATATCTGGGATTTGCTTCAAAATAATACAGAAGTATGTAGAGGTACGTATGTATAAAACAAGAGCAGCTATGAACCAATATTGCTGAAACTGGGTGATGGGAGCATTTTATTATTATTTCTACCTTTGTCTGAAATTTTCCATAGTAAAAAGCTAGGGGAAAAAAAATGTATGCTCCTTCTCTTGGGTAATGGTACCACCAGAGCCAGCTGCCCAGATCAGAAGCCCAGGGGACAGCCGTAACAACTCTGTGACCCAGGGGACAAGCAGACTGAGAGGCACCTGCGCCTTCACCTGTGTCTCTACTCCATCTTGTGCGGACCTTACTTCTCCTGGGTCCTACAACTTGCTGTGTTCTCTCCTGCCTCCAGCTTCTGTGTGCTCTTCCCTTTCTTCCTCTGTTTGGCTACTCTGATTCAACCTTTGAGTCTCAGCTAAACATCACTTCCTCAAGCAGTCTTCCCAAACTGCTTAATCTAGGTCATATGCTCTCACAGCACCTGGTGTGTCTCCATTACAGCACACTCTGCTCACCTGTAATTACTTATTTGCAATTATTTAACATTTCTCTTCCTAGTAGACAGTAAACTTTAAGAGGATAGAAATCATGTCTGGTTTCTGCCCCCACCATTTTCCACAGTGCCTGGCACACAGGAGATGCCTGACTCGTCTTTGCTCTCTAGCACTACCCTCTACCCTCCAAAGAACTTCCTTTACAGGTTCCTTCACATGGTCATTCAACCTGTTAAGGGTAAATGTAAAGAGAAAACAAGAGGGACAGACGGTTTGTAGGAATAAATGAGAACCTATGGTAAAGGAAGAAACCCTAGTGGCGTAGTGGTTAAGTGCTACGGCTGCTAACCAAAACGTCAGCAGTTTGAATCCACCAGCTTCTCCTTGGAACCTCTACGGGGCAGTTCTACTCTGTCCTGTGAGTCGGAATCGACTTGACGGCAACGGGTTTGGTTTTTTTTTTTTTTGGTTATGGTAAAGGAAATGAGTGATATAAACATTTGGGACAAGGTGAGATGTCCTACTCTCTGCTCATTTTACCACCTTATATCCCATTTCTTGTTGCCTTGTTTCAATCTGTGGGGAAAAAAAAAGTAAACCTGCTTCCAGGATACTATGCTGTTAATTCCACCCAAGTTGTCTGACGGTACTTTCCTGTCTGCCCCTCACCCCCACTCCATATTCTTGGCCATTTCTGTCTTGTGTGCTTTTTATTTTTAAAGAAAAGAGGTCACTTAAAATAATGCTTTGAAAACAGCAATGCCACAAACTTCAGCAACACCCAGAATTCTAAGAGAACAAGTTCTCTTCATGCTGACTGATGTGAAAACCAATCACTCTGCTTCCTCTAAGCCTCTCTGAGATAAGAAACCTTTTATCCCAAGAGTCACTCAGATAAAACAGTGTGCAAGGAAAACACAAGGTAATCAGGAGAGACTTTTTTAGGTAGAAAGTATAAAAAGATTCTTAAAGATTCTCAAAGGTAACTGGAATGTAAAACACCTTGATCAAATATCGAAAACTCTACTTTAATTTCATGTTATGGCCAGATTATTTCCCTTATTAATAAAAAGTGGAATCTAACATATAGTACTTTAAAACAATGCCTTTGAACCGGTTCAAAATGGTTCAGTAATTGCCATTGTAAACAAGAGCCACATAACGCACTGCACAGCAACCCAATCTGTTTTCTGTGGTTATTATGACCCAAGTAGGAAACAAACAGCTGTGCCCTGCTCAAAGATGGTGGCAGACTACGCCATTTTGAATGCGTTGCTCTCCACAGTCCTGCCAATAATGTCGCTCTCCAAAAGTCCTGCCACAGTCCTTCCTCCTGGAAGTTTCAGGAAGTCTGATGCAGGAGACTGGATTATTTGCAGGAACTGTGGAGAGCAACACACATCCAAAGTGTCGTGGTCGGCTGCCATCTCTGAGTGGGGCACCTAGGGTCAAAATACCACAGGCAACAAATCTGGTTGCCGTGCAACTTGCATGTGGCCCTTGTTTACGACAGAAATTACTGAAGAAGATAATCACAGCATGGCAGGGAAGATGCAAGATTAGGTGACAAGTGTTATAATAAAAAACGTCCTGTACACACAGGAACCCAAGCTAGCTTATAGGCACCAGGAGATGCTTCCTGGAAGAAATGTTGACAAAGCTGAATTTGTAAGGATAAGTAGGCAATGACCAGGAAAGGAGAACTGCTAGGAGAAAGACATGAGACCTGTGATCTCTAGCAGGACTTTGAACTGGTTTGACCACCTGCTGAGAATTCTTATGTACACCTTATGGAGATACATAAGAATCAGCTGGGGATCTTGTTAAAATGTTAGTTCTAATTCAGTGTATCTGTGGTGGAAAAAGCAAATTCTTAGCAGGGGGTTGAACCAGAAATGAACCGGTTTGAAGCCCTGATATCTAGCCCCCAAATTCAAATGGCTATTTAAATAACAAACTATTTTTATTTTGAATCACTGTAAGGCTTCAATGTCCCGAGAGCTTACTAAAATTAAGCAGAGGCTCTAGCTCCAAATTTAATGGAATGCCTATACAACATGAATCCAAGTTATGTTTCTCAATAACAAGAACATTCAGTAGCTTTATTAGGACTTTTGAAAGGCAGAAATCAGGTGTATTGAATGTTGAGCCCACTCACCTTCATCCTCCTCTTCTTCGTCTACACCGTCCACCTCAGCATCTGAATCAGGGGCTTCCCGGTCCTCTCGGTCATAGCCATCCAGGTAGGTCAGCTGGGGCAGAAGCTTGAAGACACTCTCTCGGTAATCATTCAAGTTGGTAACCTCACAGTTAAACAGATCCAGGCTTTTCAGACATTCCAATTTTTTCTGAAGAAAAGGTTCAAAATACACAACTCCTAAACCAAAGGATCATCTTCTAAGAGGTAAAATTCTAGGCTTTGTATTCAGCCTTCTACACAGGAAAACATTTCAAGTCTCTGCAACCTATTTAAGCACTAAATTTTAACCAGTCCCTCCCTTCTTACAGCTATTCTCCCAGAGCACTATGTCCTTTTTTCAGTGTCTAAAGAAACATGAATTTTAAATTATAGTAATTTTTATTAAAACCACATTTTTTCAGAGTATGAAACAAATCAAACAGCTAGCTTAATGTCTGATTCAAAACTAAGTTTTAGATTTTGACTAATCGATGGCCAATGAGAACTTGGTGGGTATCAAGCATGGTCTTCCACCCTCTGGGGCAGTAGTATGTGGAAAAATTCAGAGGTTTATAACACAGTCCTCAACCTCAAGGTGCTTACAATTCTACTTGAGGATATTAGACGGAAACACTTTCAACATTTACAAGGACATGGGAAGATATTCAGACAAAATGAAACCTTGTCTTCAAGACTGGAAGTGTGGGGATGCAGGTATTTTCCAGGCAGACAGGAGTCAATATAGGCTGGAGAAAAGGAAGAGGGACTCAGTGGAGCTGGAACTGACACTTGGGAAGTACAGAGAAACATTACGCTCTTTTCTTCTTGGGGGAAAATACCTAAGATTGATACTTTTTTTAACCAGACTTTTTTGTAAAATTCCTCTCATTTTACCATACCTTGAAATTTTGTTGCAATACCTCAGTTGTTTGGAACCAGCTTCATCTATCTAATACAGTTAAGACCTAAAAATTGTGGCCCAAGAAAAATTTTCTGAGTAGCCAAAGTGGCTAACAAAAAGTCTACATGTTTTACTCATCCTCATTTGTTACTATTTCAGCATACTAGTATTTCAATCCTAGGTCTATTAAGAGTTTTGATTAAGGGCATGTCAGAAGACTGGAAGGGTAGAGGTACTATTACAGGCAAGTAAGGAGACAGCAACAGAAAGTGACAGCAGACCCTCACAGGCAGGAGAAGAGGCAGCAAACCTATGAAAAGCAAACATAAAATGTGAAGTATTATACAATCTGTGCCCTTTAGAACAGGGCAATAAGCCCAGAGGGAACGCATAACTATACACCTTCATAAACGTAACTTTTAATGACAGTTGTGAAGAGAAAAGGCTTGGTATTCTCTAAGAACGTAGAAGTAAATTTTTTTGATGCCTAAAGATTTTGATGCTTTATGGGGAAAGCTTAGCCTTGCAGAATAACTGATTTTGCTAAACCTATTTCAGCATTTACAAGGACATGGGAAGAAATTCAGACAAAATGAAACCTTGTCTTCAAGACTTGAAGTACCTGCGTAATTCTGGGGAGTTACAAAATGATTTCAAAATCTTTGCTCTACAGCAGGGGTTGGCAAACCATGTCCACTGGCCAATTCCGGCCTGCCACCTGTTTTTGTAAAATAAATTTTATTGGAACACAGCGGCGCTCATTTGTTTACTTATTATCTATGGCTCCCTTCCTGATACAATAGCAAAGCTGAGCAGCTGTGACAGAGGCTGCATGGCCCACAAAGCCTTAAGTAACTAGTCTCTGGCCCTTTAGAGAAAAGCGTTGCTGACCCCTGCTCTTGAAGAATCTTCACCTTTCTGATTAAGGAAGAGGTTCCCACGCTTGTTTATTCTCACTGAGAAGCCCTCAGAGCCAGGCAGGGAACATAAAGCAGGGTTACAGCAACAGGCAAATGCTGTACCCCTCAAAACACAAACGTACAATGATTCAAGAGTTTGCGGATCAAACAATGTGCTTATGTAAGTTGGTCCCGAGTTCTCAAGAAAGCTGTCCCTATGCCCTCTCACCATAGGGAGAGCTGCTTTTGTGTCATGTAACTTGCAGAGTAGTTTCCCTACTGGGCAGGCCCCAAGCTCCAGAAGCACAGGCATGACTTCTTGCCAAAGAGGAAAAAAATGCTGAAATACCACCCCAGACAACTGGTTAGCATACTGGGAATTCCTTTCTCCTCACAAAGGCTGACTCTATACCTGCTGAAGTATAACCACTAGTAAATTTAGGCAGCTTTCCCAAAGAGGTTCAGTCTAAAAATTCTTCACGTACAGGAATAAACCATTTCCTGGTCAAAATTATTCCCTGGGAATGGATGCACAAAAATGCACACAGCCTCTGATACATGCCTAACACTTCACAGAGCCCAAAGCGCTTTCTCCAGTTTTACTATTCTAGTATACAGGGCATCCAAGGCTCTCCTATTTCTGAAACTGTATGAATCTATGAGATTTTGGCTACTTCCCACCAAAGGACCCATTATCAAACGATTGGGACATACCAAACAGTATGCCAGAAAACAAAACAAACAGAAGAAAAAAAAAAAAAAATCCCAAATAACTATAGCATACTCTAGAATTGTTTAAAGTAATAAAATTGTGCTTTGAGGCCCAAAAGGCACAAAATACACTACACATAGATTATTCAGAGGATCCCACTATAATCTGTAAATACTGTTTTAAAAAATAACAACTCTTATCACACCAGAAATTTGACCTAAAACTAATAGGCTAGCCATAATAAACATTAAACATTTTATTAACAATAATTTTGCTTGCCTTCTTAGAATTTAGAAGGGCTTTGGGGGATGATTTGGATGGCCCAGGTCTCTTAAAAAAGGTGTCCAAGGAAGTTTGAATTGGTGCCTTCTTTGTCTCTCGATTAATGTCCCTGTAGCAAGCAGAGGCATTCACAATCATTGCATTGACTTTAAGAACTGGGCTCAAAGCAGACGGTGTTCAAATGTATGCGGTTAATGAGGATGAGGATGGTATTTTTCCCCACTGAAGAATACTTTTAGAAGTCATAACGGACCCAACATCTCCCCCCTTCACCTTCTCCTACAGTCTTTATTTTATTCCAAGTTAGAACTTCAGGAGATCAACCTAGCACCCCCAGGAATTGGAACAGCAAGTACGGCAGAATGGTGAGAGCACAGGCTTTTTCCAGACAGACCTGGGTATGCAGCACTGTGGCTCTGACACTGGCTAGCCAAGTGTGACTCTGGACAAGGGATCAGCCTCCCCTAAGCCTCAGCTTCCGCTTCTGCAAAATGAGGATCATGCTGTTTCTATCCATTTTGTAGAAATGTTTTGAGAGTTACTGGTAACATACACAGTATCTTCCAAGTGTTAAATTCAACGATAATTATTTCTCATCCTTCACTGACCTGGGGGCCTTGGACTTTCACAGCCCAAAGGGTCACTTGTACATCACTGGCCAGGTCAGGAACACCCAATCCAACAACTCCCACACAATATTTGCTTCTGCTCTGCCTGTGTGCACCAGGACACTGACAAATGCTTCTGAATGAAATATCAAAGAGGTCTCAGGCCAACACGAGAATCAGGCAACAGTCTGTCATCTAGGATGGAAAATACTACCTAGTACTCTGTTCTAGAAAAAAGGGGTTCCTAGGCTCACAGTGACCCAGAATTGACAGGCTTTTCATGAGCAAATAATTAATAAAGGGCTAGTGTAGCCTGACAGACCAGGAGAGTGGTCAACACTCAATTTAGTGCTCCTGTTGGAATTCTCAGCTTAGGGCAGTATGGGCATGGAGTAAATTCACAGAAAAAGAACAAGTCTCAAATGCAATGGAAAGAGCCATGAACTTGGATTTGGATTCCTACTCTGCCATTTATCCTGTGATCTTTGAGTAATTATTTAATAAGTCTCTCTAAACTCAGTTTCCTCATCTCTAAAATGAGGACAATCATTCTCGCCTCTTTGAGTTATATGAGGATATCATGGGCCACGTTTCAGTGTCCTTAACTAGAATAAAACTCAAATTCTGTTTGAACACTGAAAATGGGGGCTGGTTTGGAGGAAAAGAATGTAATTAGTAAAGTGAGGGAGCCTGAGTATCAGGGTGGACCTGTAATAGAAAAAAAAAAAAAAAAAAAAAAGGCAAAATTTGTGGAATGAGGATAAAGAAGAAATAGGCTCCCAACATTTATGAAAAATATGAGCTCCTAAACACAGTCCACTTAATAAAACATAAAAATAAAGGAACTCTGTAAAAGGCAATTAAATTTACATAGGAGCAGGCTCTCAATTATTAATTAGAAGGGAAAAGACTCCACAATTCTGACAGAAAATCCTCTTCGTCAGAAGAAGCCTCAATTTAACTTTATCTTCCCCTGAAATATCAACAGAGCCTTCTGTAAAAGTGATCTGAGATACCAAACATTTTAATATACTGGGACAGAGAGACAGCCGAGGAGGATGCCTTATTATCCTTTTGGGTTCTGCTCTTCTGGATTCGGAAAGATAGCTTCTATCTTCTGCATAATCCTCTCCTAATTAACGTTTTCAAGTTAAGTCAAACCAAAATACTGACTTTATGTTATCAGTAAAAACGGCTTCTTTGTATGACACAAGCTTGATTCCCATTAGCCTTATTAAAATGAAATTCTACTTCTATGCCAAAGTATAAAACGCCATATTTAAGAAATCAGTCATTTAACGATCTTGAATTCACAGGATTTCCAGGTGGCAGCCAAACAGCATAGTCTGTGAGCTGCCCTGGATTCTGCATTAACCTCAGTCATCAGTTCTGCCTTTGGAGGCTCTTTTCTTGCCACTACAACTTCAACATGGACTGGACTCACATTTGCACAGCTTCCCAACTTACAAACCATAGTAAGTGTATTACCTTATTTCATTCTCAGAACCCCTACATCAAGTTAGGAAGGCACAGCATATCCTCCCTGCTTCGTAAATGAGGAAACTGAGGCCCAGAGAGAAGAAGCACTTGCCCAAGGTCACACAGTAAGTCCACAATCCAAATGAGACTTAAATTTAGTTTAGTCCATAGTTTATCCCAATCTGTAAGACTGAGGAGAATCCTGGGGGTTTCCATGCAAAACTTTAGGAAACAGTGACCAGCTAGAGCATGAGGTTATGAATTATAAGACCTAAAACTCATTGTCCCTGGATTGTTCCATCTACAATTCAGATATGTACCCAATATAATGTTTTTACTGTAGAAGTATAGAATGGCTTGGTCAGTCTGGGGAAGATTTAAGAAAAATGCTTAAGGTGATAGTCGAAATATGAACTGAAAAAGGCAAAAAAACAAACAAACAAACAAACAAAAAAACCAAAACCCATTGAAGGAAGCCACTACAGCATTAGGCAGGGAGAACAAAGCCACAGGAATATATGCAACTAGACAGGCCCTGATCTTTAAAATTGGACCTTTTGCGTGTATATGTGTGTGTATACATACGTACATACATACATATATATGTAAATAAAAGTAATTTAAAAAAAATCACATTTCTCACTTATTATTCCCAACCATCTCCCCTACTATAAAGAAATATGAAAATGAAAATGACCAATAAGTCCTAGTTTCCAAATTCTTCATTACTTACCAAAGGTTCCAAGGTACTGATATCTTTCAGTTTATTTCCACTTAAGTTCAGATGTGTGAGATTTGGAAGTTTTTCTGCTAACATGTCCAGACCTCCAAAGATTCTATTGTCACTGAGCTCAAGCTGCAAGAGAAAATGCACACACAACACACACACAAACATACATCATTAAGGTGTTACAGACAGCAAATACTATTCTCAAACAGTGATTAACATGATCAGATGATTCCTATTTCTGTTTTGTTTGACTAAGTTTACAAATCCCAGTAACTCTGAGGGAGAGGAGGAGAGGCCAGGAATAAGGTGAGGAGAGTTATGTTTTCATAACCAGCTGCTAATAATAAATTTGCTTGAGAACTGGCCTCTAACATCAGTGAACACACTTTCTAACCTAACAAGTGGGGCAAAGCAAATTAGAATTCTTTCAGAAGTTGTAATACTCCATACCTGCCAGGAAGGGTAAATGGTCTGTGCATTCTGAGCAGCTTATTCTGTGTGCCAAGCAAAGCTTGTAATGCCCACTTGAAACCTAATCTGCTTTTGCACAGTGCTGAGACATTGTGGGGTTCTACATCTGGAAACCACCGGGAATGTTGCTCTAAATTCTACAGAAGTGGGCCAGACCCCAGAAATGAATCTTTAAAGAAGCTTCATGACCGCAGGAGGAGGAGTAGGGCAACAGCCTCCGGGTTGATGAAACCAGCTCTCCAGAGGCCACTGCTTGTGTAAACCTGGCACTAGCCTTTACAAGAAACTACTCTAATTTCTTAGCTGCAGGTCAAGTAGCAGAGACAACTGGTGTGCCAGTGAAGGAAGCAGCCTTCGGCAATGAATATTAGAATTGTAGAGTAAAAGAAATTGGAGCCTGGAAAGCACTGTGGAGACCATCTAATTCAAGCTCTTCACTTTGCAGATGAGAAAACTTAGCCCACACAGCTGGTTTCAATTCTATATTTTAAATGCCAACAACAACAGTAACTGTATCTAACCCTAACACAGTACTCAAGTGCCAGGCACTGTTGGAAGTACTAGAAATACATTAATTCATTTGATCTCACAACAAGCCTATGAGGTAAGGAGAATTATTACCTCCATTTACAGATGAGGAAAATGAACTACAAAGAGACTACATGCTCAAGGTCACACGGCTGTTACAGCAGCGAACCCTGTGACTGGAAGCCAGGGAGGCTGCCTTCCTAAAAACCCATGCCTTCCCCCACTGCGCTATGGACCTACAACAGCATGAAAATGTCAGGTAATGAAGTCTCTGGCATGCAATGAGATTCACGACATGATACAGAATAGAGGGACTTTAAAAAAGTTAAGTATATGCTGAATGAATGAGTTTTAAAAAATTCAAGTCAGCTGCTCAAGTGTTATTAATATTAAATATTTCCGAAGGAAAATTATAAAACTTTTCCTTCCAATAGGACATTCCCATTAAATATCTAGTCATGCTCTAGATTTAAAAATACAAGTCTATAATCAATAAAGCTTTAAGTGCTAGATGTAACAGAGATTTTAGTAAATCAAAAATAAAAACCATCCACAAATGTACAGGACTTTTAAAAGTACCAGAGAGAGGGTTAAAGAGTAAGAGCCTTGTTCTTACAAAACAGAGACCACTTCTCTTGGTTGATTAATATATTACATGTTTTATCCACATCCTTTTGACAGAAATATCTTAGGGAGTACAAATAGCAAGGCAATTCACTAAAGGACTTTCTAGCATACTTATTTTGAGATGTAATAAATATGAAAATTTAGGAAACCAGTGACATTTACATACCACATTTTTTTTCCCAGAGCCTGTTTCTTGTTAAAAATAGTCTATGCTCTAGATTAGGAAGAAAATTAAGTCCAGATTACCCATGAGAACACTCAAACTGCCTTTAAGTGTGATTTACAGATCTCTTCACTCCCACCCCTCATTAGACCTGTAAGGTAAGTGATTAAAGTTTAAAAACATTAGAGGGAATTGATAAAGCTCACATACAAAGTCACTGGCGCTAACTTTCTGATTAAGTCTGACAGTAGAGAGACCACAGTAATTTAGGAAAAAATATTAGGATGCTACGAAAACAGAACAAAAAAAACACAGACATACTTTAACTAGGGGACTTCTAACATCAAATTTGCATAGATGCTAAAAAATCATTCTATATGTCTAAATGAGCTAATCTGAGCTTCCAATGTCACTGACAACCCATGCAAATATAAAAGGATTATACTTGAACTTCTAAAGTGGATACTTGGAAGAAAGGGAGAAAATTACAAATTTAAATAGGATTTTTTCTGATCAAAAGCAGGGTCACCTGAAACTCATGAGGACTGCCTGAACATTTATCGCCTAAGCGAGGCAAATAAGAAAGGGCACTGTAGTTTTTAACTCATGTTCTTAACAAAAAAAAACAAGTCCCTCTCAGGACTCAAGCAAGCTACAGAAACAGCCTACCTGCCCTTTGCCTAAATTTGATTATAGAAATAAATTTCTCCCAAGAGACAGAAAGGGCCACATAAACCAGCGACTCTATCAGCCTGAGACCAGAAGAACTAGACAGTGCGTGGCTATCACCAAATGACTGCCCTGACAGGGAACACAACAGTCCGATAGAGCAGGAGAAAAGTGGGGCACAGAACTCAAATTCACGTAAGAACACCAGACTTAATGGTTTGACTGAGACTGGAGGAACCACAGAAGACATGGCCCCAAGACTCTGTTAGCCCAAAACTAAAACCATTCCTGAAGCCAACTTTTCAGACAAAGATTAGACTGGACTATAAGACACACAGTAAAACTCGTGAAGAGTGTGCTTCTTAGCTCAAGTAGATACATGAGACTAAACGGGCAGCTCTTGTCTGGAGGTGAGATGGGAAGGGAAAAACGGACAGGAGCCGACTGAATGGACAAAAGAAATCCGGGATGGGAAGGAGGAGTGTGCTGTCACAGTATAGGGAGAGCAGCTAGGGTCACATAGCAATGTGTGTATAAATTTTTATATGAGAAACTAACTTGAATTGTAAACTTTCACTTAAAGCACAATAAAAAATAAATAAATGAATTTCTTTGTGTGTGTGCGTTTGTTTACTCATGTTTCCTAGTACAGCAAACACTAAAACAGCAGAGAATTCTGAAAAACTTACATAACCAGACACCTTTTCCTATGTAATAGAAAAGGTACTGAATTAGAAGAAGTAAAGTCTGTTGCTGTGTCCATAAAACAAGGGGCTGGACTAGATCAGTTAGGTTTCTTCCCGTTCTGGGACAGATAAATGTGCAAAGACAAGAGAAAATATTTTTCTAAAGCACTTTATCCTTTTGGAGGGGCATTTAGAAGAGGGTAGACCAGTAAAGCAGTTAACGACAGGCCATCAACTAGGACAGGGAAATACAGTAGCTTTGTTACAATGAATTCTTTCAGTCAGCTATAACACATTTCAAACTCCCTAAGAACTACACAACAGGCTTGAATTACTTTTATTTTTTTAGAATAACTCAGCAAAATAAAATTCCAGTTTATTGTTGCGTTTAAATTATTTTAGACTACAAATCTGAAGCCTCTTTACTTAAACTCACCCTTAATCAACAGACATAAAACATGAAGAACGGGAAGCATTTGTGGTTCCTGAACCAGAGCATACTAAGAACAAAACCTAGTTAATGTTGTGACAGTAAATTTATAACAAATAACAAATTTTTAACTAACAATAAATTATCCAAAGTAACTTATTCTTCATAACTACTATTTACGGAGCATCCAACATGCATTATTTCCAAACATCACAGCACTTCTGCAAGATAAAGTGGTATCACCAGTTTTTACAGGTGAAGAAATTGAGCCTTAGAGAGATTAAATAACCTGCAGAAGATCATCCATCAAGGAAATGATAGAGCTGGAATTCAACCCCAGATCTGCCTAGTTCCAAAGGCCGTGTGCTTTCTGCTACACTGAGTGATTCCTTACAGGTAAAATCACACGTTTTTTCTTCCTAGGATAGTTCTCTTTTACTGTCAAAGAAAAAGCACTTACCTTTTTCAATTTCGGTAGCTTGGGGAGATTTGAAACTGAAATCAAACCTACATTTATTAAACTGAGGAACTCTAAGTTCACAAATTCAGCTGTTAAACCCTCAATTTTTCCATCATTTGATTTGCAGTTGTCCAGGACAAGTTCTCGAACCTGTGAATGACAAAAGAAAAAATAAAAAGAACAAGCTTTCAAAAAGCAAACAGGAAACAAACAACAAAAACTCCCACCATAAACACCTAGCAAAACACCCTAGGCTTCTACTTAGACCCAAATCAGTTATAAATAAACATTAAAAAAAATTAAGCCTTCAGAAGCAACATTATTATATGTATATCAAAAGTAAACTCTTACTAGGTATAAAAATTTACACTATTTTTCACAGACAGAAACAGGAGTTCTTGTCAGATATAAATGAAGAAAGTATATCCCCCTTTATTTCTTTTCCCAAGTCTTTTTCCCCAAGGGGAGACTTTATCTAAATAAAAATCCCAGATGACATACTCCTTTATTCTACCCAAGGCCCATGAGATGACCACAGGAAAAGAGGAAAGCTTTACCCTTCCTATCAAGATCACTAGGAGATTTGGGCTAAGTTTCTGCACTAACATACTTCCCACCTGAGATTTTAATTTTACCAAGATTATCCTGACACTGGGAAGGAATCAAAGTGCAAGAGGCCTTAATTCCAAACCAAGATGAATTTGGGTTACATGTGAGAAAGACATTCCCAGGTAAGAGGATTGTTAAGGCATTAGTTTCCTTTTCTCAGGCTATAAAATCTTCTTCGGGGGTCTTGAAACCCAGAATCCAAATCCACCCAAGGGTATCGTATCTTTTTCTAAGAGTCAAACGAATTCTGCAGATTTTGAACACTGATCATTTTAATAAATAGTCTACTGGGCAGACTGTGTGCATATCTACCAGAAAACCCCTTATTGCAGTTCTTGCTCTGTGGTTGACCTACAACTTTTTAACATGCTTTTGCCCTACTTATAGTGATGCAAATTAGTTTTAACTGACCTGCAAAGGCATTCTAGCAGTGAAATCTACATGCATTAATCAAGCATGTATCTGGAAGGGAGGTGGTGCTGACAGTTCTGAAAAGGGGAAGGCCCTAGTTAACAATGTTTTCATCCTCCACATAAAATCCAATGTTACTGTAATCACTCACCCATTTGGTTTGGGGGATTTACTATGATTATTTAACAGAGAATTCGGAAACATGGTATACAAAATGACACTAACTTGCCAAAAGCTATGTGAGGTGGAATTAAGAGAACCATACTGCCTCTTAAGGCATTTCTGCCTCCCAGCTTACCGAGTAAAATCACCTCTTGGCCATTTCTCTCAACTGGTAAAATTCCACTTTAACCAGTGCAATAGATCATCAAAAACTACCACAGAGCATTCAAATGTGGATTATAACATATTTGCTGAACCAAACAATAACAATTGGAATCAAGAGGAAATTGGAAAAAAAAATAAAAAATGTTACACTGGTTCCAATGTGCAGGTTTAGTTGCTGGGTATGGAAGACAAGGGGAGGGGTCGAAGTTCTGATTTGGAGAACTTGGGCATCATTTACCTAGACAGGACTAAGAAAGAACAGCTTTGAGGGGAGATGTAGTGAATACATGAGGGACACGAAGTTTAAGGTTCCCATGGGATGTCCAGGTAGAAGAATCCACAGGCAGCTGGACATGAGGGCCAGCGCTCAGAGGAGGTCTGGGTGACAGTTACTATATATCTGGGCGTCTTCCAGTCAGAGGTAGTTGTGGAAGTATGAATTTCCCAGGAAGAGGACCAAAGATAGAACCCTGGGGATCCTACAAAGAAGACAGAAGAAATAAAAAACACCTATTAAAAATGAAACATTCTACTCTTGTTGGCAGTGGGATAGCTCTTCCTGTGGAGAAGGAAAGAAGGCTATGATAGGTATAGATGCAGAAGAGTTTGTAAGTGGGAGAGCAGGAAGTTCAGGGAATGCACACCTGATAGCTTTAATTTCCTCCATGAGTATGAGGCAACAAAATATACTGGGGTAAGTAGGGCAAAAGTTGTATGGCTAGGCCAAGAAGGCATGTCCCATGACTTTTCCAGGAAGGCCAAGGATGTAAAGAGATGCTACCCCTAGAACAGAGCTCGAGGGCACAGTACAAGGATGAGCCACTGGGGAATAAACACAGAGCCAAGTGGGAATTACACATAAAGCAGAGACCATGAGAGGGTTTCACTGAGGGCTCTGGCCAAGGACAGCAGGTCTGCAGAGCCTGGGTGAGCAGCCTTTGAGCCTTTCTAGAGTTCTAAACAGGACCTTGGTGAAAAGGTGTTCTCTCAGGTATTGATTCAGCAACAGAGAAGCAGCATTTGAGGAAACTAAGCATCTCTTCCCTCCTGCCCCCCTTCTTTCCTGAGCCTGAATAGATGCAGACTGCCTTCTCCCTCTGGAACACGGAGTTTGGGGCAGTGGGTGAGGCCAGGTCCATAGAATCCCACAATTTACTTCCAGAATAAATCAGAGGTTCTCATCAAGGAGAAAAGGCCCTAGGTTTTTCTTGTGCCCCAAATCCTCCCAGAGCTGCTGATATGTGAGGGAAGGTTGGACAGGCACTTTTATGTTTGTGTCTACAATTTAGGAAGCTATCTGATCCATACAGAGTTAGCTGGACTTCTACTCTGAGACAGATGGTTTAATCTGGGGGCCAAGTTTACTCCTCTTGCTTCATTCTCCAACTGAACTTGCTTTTTCTCCAACGTGAGTTTTAAGGTAAACACTTAAAAAGTGCAAACAAAGATTCACACTACTTCCTATTAAACTCTAGTTGTTTTCTATAGTCTCCAAGCAAAGCAATATTGTTTTCTATGTTCTCACTGAAAAATCTGAACTATATTGTTGCCAATTCATAACATTGTTTCTATGGGAAAACACATTGCAAGTTTCAAATAACCAATTCCTAAAAGCCTGTAAGGCCCTCTTTAAGGAATGGTCAGTTAAAAAATTCTAGGACAAGGAGACAACCCTGGGGATTTGAGCTAGGAGCCACAGAAAAGATAGAAGCGATTTCTTTCCTCTCATCCTCTTCCCAACTTCCAAGGCTACTCTGAAAAAAAAAAAAAAAAAAAAAAACCAGTTTTACCAAACTGGTTGGGTGACCTTCCTCAATCTTAACAGTTGTTTTTGCAATTGGGGGGGAGGGGGCGGGGAGGGGGGATATGGAGAACTTAGAAATAATTTTGATTTATCAATTCTTTTTGTGAGAATTAAACCTTCTGATTAGACTATACACTAGAATGTCTGGATGGTAGTATATGGTGAGGAGGATGTGTGATTTCCACTTTCTTCTTTTTGCTTATCCATATCTACTATTTTGGGGCTTATCTGTATCTACTGATTTTTTTTTAAACGAAGATGTTATTACTTATACAAGAAAAAAAATTGTTTCTATATAACCAATTATAATAAATGCCTGACTGAGCTCAAAATTACATCACAGTAGAGGCTAACAGACGCCAAAAGTTGTGAAAAATCTGAACTTTCTTCAGTAAGCACGGACTAAGGAAAAATTCAAATTATTTTCAAGATGAAATGTCTCAGTCCAGCATATAGCACACACCAGTGTTCCAAAGGGGCATAGATTGTGAACCACAGGAAGGAACTGCCTGGCTTTCTAACACCAAACAAAAAAAAACTCAAAGTCAATATCAAGGCTAGCTCTCCCCAGAGGAATAAATGAATGAGGTGCTCATAACAAAGAGAGTGGCATGTTTGGCATAATGGAAGGATAAAAATCTCACATAAAAAAGAACAAGTATTCTTTTCCAAATTGGGACAACTAAATTCAGTTTATATCTCACTACTGCAAATCAGTCTCTTCTCACACCTGACAACACCAATTTCTATGATGTACATGATACGTTCTAGCACTGTATTTGTTTTCAGTGAAGTAACTAACAATACAAATATTTAATATAAAATAATTCCTATCCTCACCTATACAATGTTTTAAAATGGTAACCATCACTTTAAAATGCCATCTTCGGCCATTTTCTCTACTATAAGAATACATCTCTGATAGAGCTGTTTTGGATTTAGAAAAAATGGAATTACATAATTTCTTTTTCAGAAAAGAGCCCCTCATAGGGAAAATAAGGAGCTCTGGTAGCACAGTGGTTAAGGACTCGGCTGGTAACCAACAGGTTGGTGGTTTGAACCCACAAGCCGCTCTGCAGGAAAGATGTGGTAGTCTGCTTCCATAAAGATTTACAGCCTTGGAAACCCAGTGGGGCAATTCTATTCTGTCCTATAGAGTTGCTATGAATCAGAATCAACTCGATGGCAATGTTTTTTTTTTTTGGTAGGGAAAATACACCGTATCTGTGTTTATAAGCAATAAACCAGTTGCTGTCAATAAACCAGTCAATTCCGACTCATGGCGGACCCCATGTGTGTCAGAGTAGACCTGTATACTCCACACGGTTACAATGGTTGATTTTCGGAAACAGATTGCCAAGGCTCCTCAGGTGGACTTGAGCCTCTAACCTATTGGTTAGCAGCCCAGCTGTTAACCATTTGCACCACATCCAGAGAGAGAGACTCCTTATAAGAAACAGGGGCATAGTAATAGGCAAACTGAACCTATTAACTTGACCTCATGTTCATAAAAGATACTCTGGCCAGACAATGCAAATGTTACCTGGGTCTTCTTCAACCACTCGCTCTTAGATCTCACCTGACACTAAAACCGTTAAGGTTAACCATGGGATACAGTTATGTATTTAAGAGTATCCTGTCCGTATTGGAAAAGTATATTCAATGGAAGAAACGTTCTTCCTATTTCCCCAAATGACGAGTCTGCGGGACCCGAGGCCGAGCCTACTCTCTACCACTGGCCCCTGACTTAGGCCAGTTGTCTAAGTAATTCAGAAAACCTACACTTTAACAATTTCAACTGGAATGAATCTACTAACGTTAGAGGCTCTCAGAGTGTATCTGGGGGAACAGATACTCCCTTTCTGGGAGTCAATAAAGTCAAATTTATTTTCAGTGTTACATTGTTATTTTTTTCTTTTTCATTCTCACTCTCTTGCATGTACAGTGGAGTTTTCCAGAGGCTATATGATGTCATCACTAAAAGGGCTTAATGGAATGCGTTTCTATACTCTTATGTTTTAAAAATTTGTTTAATTTCAAATACAGAAAATATCAATACATACAACCCACACAAACGAAAGTTCTTTAGGGTCCTTGATAAGCTTTAAAAATGGAAAGAGGACTTGAGAGACCAAAAAGAAAATTCTTGACCTACATAAATATGACAATTTAACTTCAGTATGTGAAGACTGCCACAATCAATATACACGAGGAGCCATGTGACTAGCTGAGTTTGATTTTACAGGCGTCATCTTGGAACTGTTCATTTACTTCAAGGGTGATGCCTTTGTGCAGATTACTTTTTAACTTATCTTTTAAATCTTCCCTCAAAATCTACAGCATTTTTTTCTGTAATCTTTAGTTTTAGGTCAAATCTTCCCTCTTTCCAACTGAGCACTTAACTCCCACTGGTCTCAGTCTCCCTATCAAAAGCCCCTAAGAGAGCCTTCCTCAACCTCTACAATCTTGGATGGCCCCATGACACCTTCCAAGGCCACTCTTACTTGCTCTTGTGCAATAGGCACCAGAGCTGCACAGGCAACCCCATCAGGTTCTCAGGCTTCAAGAGAGGAGGGGCTGCTTTCTTGTTCACACTGCTTTCCCAGGCCTTGGCATACTGTTGATACTCAAATATTTATTTAATAAACTAGTGCAGTCTCTAGGCCAGTGCTGTTCAATACAGTAGCCACTAGCTACATGTAGCTTTTTAACACTTGAAATGTGGCTAGTGTGACTAACAAACGGAATTGAAAATATTATTTAAATAGCCACATAGATTTGGTCTCTCTTTGGGAAGAGATAATGACTAAATTGATTAACTGAAAAATTAACACCTGCAAATACACACATATTTTGTAAAGTAACATTTTAGTTACATATTTCATGTATGAAAAAATACCATACACTGAAGCACAAAGCCAGCTATATTTTCCAGAGAGACCAACACTATTCTTCCTGACTATGTTAATACTAATTTAGTTTCAGCATAAAACTTAAAAACGTAAATTCCAGATTTAAAGTACTTTGAAGGGCAGTTTATGGCAAGGATGGGGTGAAGGGGGGTCAAAACCACGTGTGTACGGACTCTAGCGTTAAATGAATTTTGGCTAAATTTAATTATTCCACATTCTATTTGCAACTACTCGGCAATAACGCAAAGGTCTGAAATTAACCTCTCAAGGTGAGAACATTCTCTTCAAGTTCTACCACGTGAAGATCCTTAACCATTCACTATACCAGCACATGGTGAGCACAAAATGTCTGACGGAGGAACAGAAGGTACCAACGCTGGTCAAAGCTCAATCTTAAACCCCGGGAAGCCAATCGAGACGCCCTCGCTCTCAACGTCCTCCAGGGAGGAGTGGGGCCACCACACGCGGAAGCCGCCCCGAACCTCATTTATGGTGACCTCATAACTAGGTAGCAAGGATACAAAACCTCGTGCACGCCAGGTAAACCCTGGTTGACTGATTGCCACAAGTTCGCAACTTGTTAACCACAGCTACCTGACTGCATAAAATACCACTAGGGTGGGGTGGGATGACCTCTGGGGGTTTCCGCTCGGCCAGAGAAAGCCACTCCCCCGAGGAGGGGGTCTGGAAGGGGCCTGGAAACATGGCCCCGCAACTGCCCCTCGGGCGCTCGGGGGCAGCGGCGGGAAGCCGCGCTAATTCAGGGGGAGGGCCCGGGTGGAGATGAAAGAGGCAACTCTTAAAGGCCTGCCCCGAGCACATGCAGCCGCACTGGCAGAGTGTCGGCCGCAGGCCAGATGGCGCGCTGTCGGCCACGCCAGGCCGCACTCGAGCACGTGCGGGAGCAGAGACAGCTCGGGCCCCCAAGCCTAGCTGAGGCCCGCCCGGACCACCGGCGTGCTAGGCCGGGGGCAGAAGCCGCCGCCTGGCGTTGCCCTTTTAAGAAGGGGGAGGGGGATGGCAGCTCGCCCGACAGGCGATGAGTCGGCGGCGGCCGTAACGCGCTGCTCCCGCCAGTGCGAGCCAAGCCCGGGCGGCGCGGGCAGAAAAGAAACCGCCGTCCGGGTCTGGGAACGGCGGACGACAGTCGTCGCCAAGGGTGGGCAGGCAAGGCCGCTGGACCCGGCCCGCAGGCCGGCTTACCCGGCTGAAGGAGACGGGCGCCCGCCAACATGGCGCTGTGTCTGCCTGTGGCGCGCCCCGCCTGGCGCGAGAAACCGCCGCCCGCCCACACCGAGGGGCCAGCCTCCCGGGGCAGGGGCCCCCGGGCTCCACCGCGGCGTAGGAAGAGAGCGAAGCCACCGCGCCCCGCTGCCAGAACGGATGGCCGGCCCGACCGGGGCCCACCCGGGGAGGCTGGGAGTAGAGGAGGCCCGGAGAACGAAAGGGGAGCGAAAGAGAGAAAAAGGGAAGAAACTTTTATTTTTAGGCTTGAAAAATGGCGGGAATCGCGTCCTTTTTTCAAACTTGGCCCCGGAAGGGGCGGCAGTTGCGCCACCTCCGCCGCCCGGGCCCGCCCATCCCCCGCACCACGCGCGCCAGGCCGCGGCCGCCCATGCCCCCGGTGTTCGCGGGGGCTTCTCGCCTCCCTCAAAAGAAAAAAAAAAAAACCTCCTCAGTCTATAACCCCTGCACTCGACCAGGCTAGCGCCAACCGCGAGGCCCGGCCGGAGGGACTCCCTGCCCTGCTCGAGCCCCTTCCCCTGCCGCCCCGGGGTACGCGGAGGCCAGCCTGGCCCGCGGAGGGCCCGGCCCGGCCGCACGGCTCCTCGGCGGCCCCGGCCGCGCATCCCGGGTGGCTGCAAACATGGCTCCCAGCGTTACACAACCCCCGCCTCCCTCCCTCGCCGCTGGCCACACGCACACGCGCTCCCTCCGGGAAAGGACCTCGGCGGGCGAGAAGCTCAAAGTTTTCTTCCCCCAAACCCATCGCCTTCCCCGGGCGGCCGCGGGGGCCTGCGGGCGCCAAAGAGTTAATACCCGCGCGCTCACTCCCCCCTCCGCGCCCGCCCGCCCGCCTGCCTTCCCCGCCCGAGCCCGCGAGCTGCGCCCTTCCCGGTGCCGGGGCTGGCGAACCCACGGCCTCAGCCCCGCAGGTGGCCACCATTACATGCAAGTCATCGGGGGGGACGGCGCCCGAAGGGGCTCTGCTTACCGCCGCAGGGGTCCGGTTCCTCAGCTCCAGGTGGATCCTTCGCTCCATGTTTCCCTCTTCCCCCCTCTTCAAACTTAACTTTCCGCGGCGGGGGCGGAGGGGGGAGAGGCGTCCAGGCCTGCGCAGCGAAGGCCGTCGGAAGGGGTCTGCGCGCGGCAGAGGGCGGCGGCGCGGTCCCGGGCGGCGTGCGGCGTGCAGGCGGGCGAGCGGAGCCCCCGGAGCCAAGTTACTCACGGGAGCGGAGAGAAACCATGGAGGGAAAAGGGGGCTGGAGCGCAGCACTGGTCTCACTACCGCCGCCCCCGGCCGCGGGCCCGCACTGCGCTTAAACCGGCGACGCGGCGCGGGCGGATGCTCGGCTCCGCTCGGCCCCGCGTGGCGCCGCTCGGCAGCCGCGGCTTCACCAAGGACGGGGCGGGGAGACGCGCGGCGGGAGGGGCGGAGGCTGGGGAAAAAGGCGCAGCCCGGGGGACTAGAGCGATTTCCTCCCTCCCTCGGATTGCACGTGGAGCGGCTGATGTAAGACCTTCCGTCGGGGTTTCCCCACTCGCCGCGGGACTAAGACCCCCGCGCCCCACCTCGCCGCGCCCGGGAGGCGGGTCTCTGGCCAGCGCCTGGACGTTTGCGGGCGAGGGCTGGGGAGGCTTTACGGTCTGGCCGCGCCGTTCCATCCGCGGAGATTCGCCCATGCGAGCACGACGCCCGCGAAGGCGAGAGATGTGGACAGCCCGGAACAGGGGCTTTCGGGTTCACCTCCGCTCCCCGAAACAGTCTGGGACCAGGAATCCAAACCGTGCTGTCTTCTTGGCGCGTGGTGTTGGAAGTGCTGCTGAGGACTCCCGTCGGGACAGAATCGCGGCTGGCCTGAGTTGTACCGCGTGGCACCGGGCGGAGTCGCACGTCCCCGTGCTCGGGAAAATTGTCCTCGGTTTTGTAACATTTGAATGTAAGCTAGCGATGGGAGTTATTAGCATTTTTGCTGGCGCCTCAGAGTTTTCCCGAAGACTTTTATGTCATTTATTCCTTAGGTACTCCTCTGAGGTGTGTAAATTGTTGATGGTCTCCGTTTTGGGGAAGCTTGGCAGGCAGCCTTTGTAATGATCTGGCTCACAGGGGCTTAGGGGTTAGAGCACCAGGTCCGGGTGTGGATGGTTTGCAGACAACCGAGGAATAACATTTTCATTATACTCAGTTTAAAATAAGTAAATGTGTCAAGTCAGATACCGTGATAATTCTAGTATAGACAAGAGGCACTAAAGAACCATTTTTAAGAGAAAAACTTAAAATTGTTTACGTTAACCTGAGATTTTCTGGAAGTTGAAAAAGAATCCCCCCCCTGCCCCGTTTTACCTAAATTAATTTAGTGGCAAACAGCCCAGTTTTAAATCACTTATGTATCAGTCTTTAACACAGTAAACGAATTAAAATTTCAAAGCAAAAGTTTTAGAAGGATTATGGAAAAAGGTAAAAACTTCCTAGTGTGTTGTTTCCTGACTTCTATTGTATTTAAAATCTTAACCTTAGTCTCTCTGTAACAGGGAAAATGGAGAGGGAGGTGGTCCTCAGGATATCTCAAGAGGTCTTATAATCATGAGATTATGAACCATACGACCATGCAATGAAGGCTTTTATGAAAAGCTGACAAATCAACTCCATGAGCTAAAGCAATTATTGAGTATCCACTTTGGGGGGATGTATTCTTTTAATGCTCAGACAACTCTGAAGTAGATTGTATTTTAATCATTTTACAGATGAAGAACTGAGGCTCAGAAACTTTAAGCTGCACAGCAAACAAGAGACGGGGCTGGGGTTTTAACCCGGCTGGCTCTGACTCCAAAGCCTGCCATCTTTTCCACCACACCGTCAGTCTCACTGAAGCGAAGTCACAGCGTAGGGGGCCTGCTTTGATCTGGTAGGTTGGGAACAGTTGTAGAGGGCCTTTAATACCAAACAGTATGCAGGCAGCATCTTGCAGGTAGAGAGGAGATGTTGAAGAAGACTTGAATGGTGGAAGCTCTGTGCTGGAGAGTGTGGTAACCTGGTGACTCATGGGGCCAAATCTTGAGACCCTGTCCTCTCTTTATGATTAAGGGTATGAAGAACTCTTTCCCCATGGCACGTAGCTCACAGGTTAAATGTGTGTTTTATAGGATTAAGCTACAAAGTAATTAATAAACATGGCCACAATGTGCAGCAAATAAAAAGCCAAAGAGTCAAAGGAAGAGAGACTACAGACATGCTACTGTCCTTCTTAGGCAGCCGGTGTTGGCGTGCACCTCTGTGAACAAAGAGCATGTGTTCCAGTGACATGCTTCTTTGTCAGGGGCTTCACTGCCAGAGGCATAAATAACACAGGCAGAACAGGGTGTGTCTCCCTGCCCTGCCAACATCTCCTACTGGACTGTCAGTCCACAGGCCTAAAGGGGCTGTTGTCACAGTGCCTTGGTTTTGAATATTGTATGCTTACCATCATTCTGTGTATGCATCTGTGTGTGAGAAAGATAGAATATAAAATTATATCTAATCTGCACTTGTTACCATGTCCACATGGTATGAATTTGAACAAAGGCTGGAAGAGAATAAGGAACAGTGAAAACAGCTTAGTTTGTTAGGAAGTCTGAACTGTAAGCAAGTCTCTTTTTACTTCATTGATAGTAATGTTTGTCCAATAAGTAATAAAAATATTAAATAATGCCTGGTTTGGCAGCCCCTTGAGTCTTACAGTTGTGTTAGAATGTATGTGTATATTCCAATAAGCTGTAAAAAGTCTGAGGAGAGCCACTCTTGAGGTAGTTTGAAACTCCTTGGACCTGCTACCCATCCCACTCCGTCAGCAAACCAAAACCAAATCCGTTGCCGTCAAGTAGATTCCAACTCATAGTGACCCTATAGGAGAGAGTAGAACTGCCCCATACGGTTTCCAGGGAAGACCTGGTGGATTCAAACTGCCAAACTTTTGGTTAGCAGCCGTAGCTCTGAACCACTGCCACCAGGGTTTCCACTCCTTCAGCAACAGCTATGCTATTTGTCAAATTGTCAGATGACTCCAGCCTTCCACAGACTTTGTGGCTGTGGACAGACTTTAATACATCTGAAGATGAAGAAAAGCAGCCTAACTTAGGCATTGGTTTAACTGCCTTTACAATCACTTTGGCAGAGTGGGCACATTTTCTGTATGTGAAGCTGATACATAATATAGGGTGAGGAACTCTTTAGATACTAAATATTTCATTCTTTCCCTGCTTACCCAGACACGTGTGCATACGCTGGTGAGAACAGATCTGCCCTCTGTGCTTCCACAGTGTGGTGTATATACCTCTTTTATATCATCTAGGCAACAAGTAGTAGATGTTGAAAGGTCTAGCTTCTCAACTAGACTGAGCCTATACAAATACGGAACGAATGGACAGCAGAAGGCTGGGGCCGTATTTAGAACATAGTAGGTGCCTTGTGTTATACTGTGTTAGCTGAGATGTTGAGACAGAGAGACAGACGCAAATAGTTGAGGTGAAAATGGGTTAAGGAATGGGATCCTATTAGTTTCCAGATGGTAAAAACAGAGGCCTGGAATCCCTGGTAGTGTAGTGGTTAAGAGCTATGGCTGCTAACCAAAAGGTCTGCAGTTCGAATATACCAGGCGCTCCTTGGAAACTCTATGGGACAGTTGTACTCTGTCCAGTAGGGTCACTATGAGTCAGAATCGACTTGAAGGCAATGGGTTTGGTTTTTGGTTTTGGTTGGAATCCCTCGGTGACGCAAACTGTTAAGTGCTAAACTACTAGCCAAAACATTGATGGTTCGATCCTACCCAGAAGCACCTCAGAAGAGAGACCTGCCGATCTGCTTCCGAAAGGTCACAGCCTTCAAAAAAAAACCCTAAGGACCAGTTCTACTCTGTACATACATGGGGTCACCAAGAGTCAGAATCAACTCAATGGCAACTAACAACAAGCAGCTAGTGGGCTTGGAGAGAGTAGCAGGAGAGCAGGTGTGTAGGCAGCTCCAGGTTCAGTGAGGTGCTCCTGCCAAGGGACCCAGCTTCCTTTCTGCCCTGAAACCAGCTGGAGGTGCCTTTCTGGGGCAGCAGGGGAGAGTTCTTACTGCCAAGAGTCAGGTGTGATATTTATTAATATCCTTATGCCAAGTACTGGGCTTGAGACTTTCATGTACATTGCATTTCAGTTAATCCTGGCAACAGCTCACTGGGACAGGACTATAATCCACATTTGACTGTTTAGGAAACAGGTTTAGAGAAGCCAAATGAGTTTGCTGAAACATAGCTAGTAAGACCCTGGATTTCTCTGTCATTAAGGAATCGCTGTAATTCACTCTCATCACTTTGATCCATTAGGCCTCAAAACTGCTTCTGAAAAAAACTTTTTCCTGCTTTAAGAAGATTTGCATGCTCATTGTGGCGGGGGCGGTGGGGAGAAACAAGAACAGAAAAACAGAGAAAAGAAAATTTTAAATGTAAATTCCTACCACTGAGACATAAATACCTTCATGCTGTATGTCCTTACAGCTTTGTTTTCCTCTGTAACTATTTAATTAAAAAAAAAAAAAATGTTGAGATTAGATTCAAGATATTCTTTAAAAGTTGTTTTTTTATACATGCTACTATGATAAATCTGTTAATATAAGTTTGCTTAATGGTTTTCCCTTTTTAGAGGAAGAGTCTAGTGAGGGGGATTCCCAATCCATCACTTACTGGCTGTGTGCTTTTGGAGAAACCACACAGCCTCTCTGGGCCTCAGTCTAATCATCTCGGGACTGTCGTGAAGATTAGACATAATCATGTGGGTGAAGCTCCTAGCTGGCACAGTGCCTGGCACTCTCTATGTCCCAGCCACAGTTACCTGCAGGCCCTAGTCCCTCCCTTAAGCTAAGTAGAGCCCAAGAGCTAGCTGGCCTTCTTGGGAACCATTTAAGTTCTGCTGCAGCCATCAGTCCTCCACCTCTGCTCTGTGTCCTTCATTTCCTGTAGCCACCCTGCCCCTTTGGCTGAGGGGAGAAGGGTTTATCCCAAACCAATATAAATTTCTTGACTCTCAAAATGGGTGGACTCATTTTCTGTTTCACAAAGTTCTTGGTTTCTCTTGAGGAACTTGGAACAACCTCCTGAGCTACACTGGAAAATGTCTGAGTGGCCCAACAGTGTCGGGTATCCCTCTCCTCCATAATTACCCAGTGTTCCGCCATCTGGACCCGCTCCTACCTCATGGGGATTTTCTTGCCCTCTCAGAACTAAGACTGAGCCAAGAATCCTGCACCTGCCCACTAAACGCCACCATCTGTTCTCGAGCTCACTTTACCAGCTCCTGCCCAGCCAAGGGTCCGTGGGACTCTCAATTCAGTTCTCTCTCCTCTGGATTCTGGCTCTACTGAGGTGGGGTGAGTGGTTCCTAAGCTGTCAGAAGTCCCAAATACCCTCATATTCTCCTTGTTCCTTGAAAAGCAGGGCAGCCAGGCTCTTGTTTATGTGTATCTATGCATATACTAGGAGCCCTGGTGGCAAAGTAGTTAAGCACTCGGCTGCTAACCGAAAGGTTGGTGGTTTGAACCTACTAGTTGCTCATGGGAGAAGGATGTAGCTTTCTGCTTCCATAAAGATTACAGCCTTGGAAACCCTATAGGGCAGTTCTACTCTGTCCTGTAGGGTTACTATGAGTCAGAATTGACTTGACGGCAATGGATTTTTTTTTTTCTTTGTTTTTTGTTGTATGCATATACTATAGAAAACTTGGAAGCTGTAGTTAAACAAAAAAAGAAAATAAAAATCCTCTTCCAGGGCTAAACACTATGAACATTTTGGTGTCTATTCCTCTAGTCTTTTCTCTACACATATATGGCACTTTCTCAAGTCTCAGATTGCCAGAAGCATCATCTCATTAATAACAGCTTTTGGGGGAGGCAGGAAGGGGAACTCACTCCATTACGTAGTCACATCAATTATGAGACATCCCTATCTCAGAAATAGTAGGAAGTGAAAAAAAAAAAAAACTATCATAGTACCTTAGAAATACTTTGTATATTAATTTTTTTAATTTTACAAAACTAGGATGATACTGTAACCTGTGTTTTTCAGTTATTACTATGTTATAAACATATTTCCATGTCATTAAATAGTCATCTAAAAAAAAACCAAACCCATCACCATGGAGTCAATTCCAACTCATAGCAACCATACAGGACAGAGTAGAACTGCCCCCATAGGGTTTCGTAGGAGCACTTGGTGGATTTGAACTGCCAACCTTTTGGTTAGCAGCCATAGCTCTTAACCACTGCACCACCAGAGTTTCCAAATAGTTATCTACCATCTATATTCTTTGAGAGCATTCTTCTACAAAATGAAAATAGCTTTTCTTTTTCTGATAAAGACAATACATACTAATGTAGCAAATTTATGCAATACAGAAAAGTATAAAGAAGAAAATAAAAGCCAGCCAAAATTCTATTACCTAGAAGCAAGCACTTGTTAACATTTTTGTGAACATTTTCGGAGCTATCTCTCTATGAATGTAGATGTGTATGTAAAATAATTTAATTTTATATAAATGGAATCCTATTATAAATGGTGGTCATAAAGATTGCTCAAAGTCGATAAATATAGATCTACATCATTTTTAGAAGCTGCATATTTCATTGTATCGATGTAGCATAATTTATTAATCTGGTCTACTGATAAACATTTAGGCTACTTCCGGTTTTTCCACCCTTGTATATAACATCTTCGCATACCTGACCAATTAGCTCCTTGAAATAAGTTCCTAGAAGTAGAATTTCTGAATCAGAATAGGTAGATTTCAAATTTGTACATTCATGGCCAAAGTAACCCTCCAAAGTCCGTATTGTATACTCCCGTTTGCAGTATGTAAGGCTTCCCGTCGCCCTTACCTAAACTAGGTTTTATCTTTTTAAAATCTTGTTTTCAACAAGGATGCCAAGACAATCCAGTAGAGAAAGAATAGTCTTCAACAAAGGACATTATCAAGACAGTGAAAAGACAATGCATAGAAGGGGATGAAATACTTGCAAATCATATACAGTAAAACCTGTGAGATCCGGAACCTGTGTCTGAGAAGGAAAACTCAAATATTTTCTACTCAAAGGAGAGAGAGAAAAGTGGTAGGACTGCACCCTGTCAAAGCTGGAAAACTTTTGAGACCTGGAAAAACAAGGCAGTCTCATCGAGTTACAGCTCTCACAGGTTTCACTGAATCTGATAGGGGACTTGTATCCAGAATATATATTTTTAAAAAAACTATTACAACTGACTAAAAAGACAAATAACTCAATTTTTTAAATGGGCAAAAGGTTTGAATAGACGTTTCTGCAAAGAGGATATACAAATAATAAACACTTGAAAAGATGCTCAACATCATTAGCCATTCAAACAAAAAAACCAAACCCAACTATTCCGACTCACAGCAACGCTACAGGACAGAGTAGAACTGCCCCATAGGGTCTCCAAGGAGCGGCTGGTGCATTCAGACTGCTGACCTTTTGGTTAGCAGCCAAGCTCTTAACCAGTAAATTAAAACTATAGTGAGATACCTTTTCACACCCCTGTTGTTGTTAGGTGCCATCAAGTCGACTCCAACTCATAGCAACCCTATAGGACAGAGTAGAACAGCTACAAAGGGTTTCCGAAGAGCAGCTGGCTGGTGGATTTGAACTGCCAACCTTTTGATTAGCAGCCATAGCTCTTAACCACTGCACCACCAGGGCAACCCTAGGATGGCTTTAATAAAAAAGATGGACATTAATGTTGGTGAAGATGTGGAGAAATATAAACCCTCAGGCACTGCTGGTGGGAATGTAAAACAATGGAACCACTTTGCAAAATAGTTTGACAGTTCCTCAAAACGTTAAAAATGGACTTACCATATGATCCAGCAAGTCCACTCTTAGGTATATACTCAAGAGAATGGGAAATACATGTCCAAACAAAACTTGTACATGAATGTTCATAGCATTATTCACAACAGCCAAAAAGTACTGATACTTGCTACAACATTGGTGGACCATAAAAGCATTATACTAAGAAGCCCAATACAGAAAGCCACATACTGTATGATTTCATTTCTATAAAATGTCCAGAATAGGCAATCCATAGAGACAGGAAATAGATTAGAAATTGCCAGGAGTTGAGGGGAGGTGGCAATGGGAAGTGATTGCTAATGGGTTTGGAGTTTCTTTTGGGGATGATGAAAGTGTTCTGAAATTAGTGGTGGTGGTTTGTTGCATAACTTTGTAAATATACTAAAAACCACCGAATTTACACTTTTAAAAAAGTTAAACATAGCACTACCATGTTGATATTGTTGGGTGCCATCGAGTCTATTCCAACTCATAGTGGCCCCATGTGACAGAGTAGAACTGCCCTATAGGGTTTTCTTGGCTGTAAACTTTACAGAAGCAGATTGTGAGGTCCTTCTCCCGCAGAGCCACTGGGTGGGTTCTAACCGCCAACCTTTTGGTTAGCAGCCAAGTCACACTGTATCAAAGTTACATCACTTGTTGTTAACATAGTGTCTCCCCTAAAGGTGACTCTTAAGAGCAGGAGTATTTTCTTATTATCCCCTAAACCCCAGCACACCATAGAGATGCTCCCTAAATTTTATGCTAATTAACACAAATTTTAACAAACAGGCAGCTGTTACTATATGTTAAGTAATTTTTAAAGGCTTTGCAAATACTGCCTCATTTAATCCTTATAACTTTATATACACTTTTTAGATGATTAAACTGAGGAAACCAACAAAAACTTAACGGGCATGAAGTGATGTTAAAACAGCAAAACCGTGTGATAGCATCTGGTACCAAATTTGGCATGTGGTTGATTCTCAATAAATGCCCATTTCTTCTAACGAAAGAATGGCTAATAAATAAAAACAAAAATAAAATCTGTTGCTGTTGAGTCAATTCTAACTCACAGCAATCCTATAGGACAGAGTAGTAGAACTGTCCAGTGTGGTTTCCAAGGCCATTAATCTTTACGGAAGCAGAGATGTAACAAGGTATGGCAGGTAGGATGTGTGCCCTGGGCTGCACTTGAGGAGGGGCGCTAATGAGCAGTTTCTGTTAGACATTGCAGTTTCCGTTGCCAGCTGTGAGAGATCATTCAGCAATTTAAAACTAATGGCCATAGGTGCTATTTGCCGTAGATAGGCCCCTGCTGCCACATCTTTCTCCTGAGGAGCAGCTGGTAGGTTTTAACTGCCCACCTTTTGGTTAGCAGCTGAGTGCTTAAAAATGGCTAATAACATTAAGTAAATGAAAGATACATTCTTATGACTTGTTAAGTGATAGTTGCAAAGATATTTCCAAACATTTTTTAGACGTCTTAGAGTGTGAGGGCTGATGGTCTTAGAGATGGCAGGGGAGTTCCAGAGGGATCCTTTAGAGTAGATATGGACCTGGAGCTTGAGATAAGAGAGCAGGAGTAGGGAAAGAAGTCTCCTAGAGACTGAGGGAGTGAATAAGTTCATGAAGAGAGAAAGAGTAGCTTAAGGAGATTATTCAGCTAGCACTTAGGAAATGCCCTTACACAGAAGAAAGGCCAGAGGAAGGTGGGAGAAGAACTCGGAGATGGGAGAAGAGTACATGCATTTTCAACCAGCAGGAGTCTCAGCACTTCAGAGCTTATGACAAAAACCTGTTGCAGTTCCTTGTCCCACCCCACCCTGATAGAACTCCCCAGAGGCAACTACTGTCAACTCTTTTCGCTATTTCTTCTGATATTTGCTTCCATACTTATAAATGCGTGCTTTTGTTGCTATTTTCTATTTTTTCTGTTGTAGACACTGTCTACGGACTTCCTACTATTAGAAGATTAGGATTTAGCTCTCTGCTTTGTTGTTGTTAGTTGTTGTCAAGTCGATTCTGATTTATGGCGACCCCATGTGGACAGAGTGGAACTGCTCCATAGAGTTTTCAAGGCAGTAAACGTTCAGAGGCAGGTTGCCAGGCCTATCTTCTGAGGCACCTCTGCATAGGTTTGAACAACCAGCCTTTTGGCTAGTAGTTGAGTGTTTATCCATTGTACCACCCAGGGTCTTCCAGCTCTCTGCCACCATTCCTAAAAGCCAGGTGAGCAGTGGGTGGACACTAAGGAACTAGAAACCATGTGACCCATCTAAAAGGGAGACAGCTGCTACTCAGCAGGTTATTGCCAGGACCCCTTTACTCTCTTAAAGATAATTGAAAACCCAGAGGGGCTTTTGTGTCTGTAGCTCATATCTATTGTACTTATTATACTATAAAGTAAAACTGAGGAAAACTTAATATATTTATTAATTTATTTAAAAAATAGTGAACCCATTTACATGTTAATATAAATAACATGTTTATGAAATGACCATATTTTCTGAAACAAAAAGAATTTGGTAAGAAGAGTGGTATTGTTTTATATATTTACCAATCTCTTTAATACTTCATTTAATAGAAGACAACCGGATTCTCGTATTTGCTTCTGCACTCAGTCTCAAAAGAGATGTGTTTTTTTGGTTGGTTTATATGAAGAAAATGTAGTCTCAAAAAGATACATAGTTGGAAATGGAGCAAGTATTTTAACAGACTTTTCAAGTATTGTAGATCATCTTCTTTGATTCTACACCAAAACTCGTCAAGTGGTAGCTTCATACAGGTCAGTTGCATTGTGGAATATGAAACTATATCCATGAACTTTTTGTAGTCTGTTACAAAACCTGGTCATTTGGAAAATATTAATTCATTGAGTTATGCAGGTCTTCAAAATGTTGACACATTTCATTATTTAGCAAAAAAAATCACATTTGTTAATGTCACCGTCAATCTCATCAGAAAGGTTTTTAAGTCCTGGGAAACTGTCAAGCTCGTAGTGACAGAAACTAGTTTTCCAGATTGGAATTTTTACTTGAAAGCTTGAATTCATCACTGACCACAAGTACCGTCCTTGAAGTGCGGCCTCACTTTGTTCACTTTTGAGAAAATGTCTGTCAAATACCCAAGTCCAAAATGTCAGTGTTTGTCTGCCAGTTGTTCTTTCAGGTAAAAGTGTTTTCCATGAAAAAAGCAGCTAGTTCAGTTTGCAACTCAGTACAACTCAACTTCCTCAAGATGACCGTCATACTTTGGTGTGCAGCAGAAATACTCCATGCATATTTCCCATTTTGTCATATAGAATATTGAAAAGTTATGTACTCAAGGTTTGAGATTTAATAAAATTTAACAATTTTTACTGCTTCTTTATATTTACAACATTCTTAAGTGAAATCAGCATTTTTTCGCTTTATTTTACTGCAGATGTGTGACATTGAAGAATATAATGACCGTTAGCACAGTTTGGTGCCCCTGCCTTGATTTATGAATACACCAGCAGATTTATCCGCTATTGCTTTTCCACCATCAGTACAAACAACCACATAGTACAAAAAGTCTAATAACATCTTAACTTTATTATGAAAATAATTTTGATCCCCTCAAAGTGCCCCCTAGAAGGTTCTCAGGGATGCCCCAAAGGTCTGCAGACCAGGCTTTGAGAACCACTGGTCTAAGTCAGGTATGTGATGCCAGCTCCATTTTACAGTTTTACATTTTGGAGCCCTGGTGGTGCAGTGGTTAAGAGCTTGGCTGCTAACCAAAAGGTCGGCAGTTTGAATGCACGAGCCGCTCCTTGGAAACCCTATGGGGCAGTTCTACTCTGTCCTGTAGGGTCGCTATGAGTCACAATCGACAATGGGTTTTTTTTTTTTAATAACTGCACCAGGTGATTATCATGTTCCTGTGTCCTACCCGAGGCCTCTCCATCTCAGCGTCTCATCTCTGATGAACAATGTCTGCCATTTTCTACAAAGTTGAAATTAGTAATATAGCAATGGGGTCACATTTTAAACTGTTGAAAGCAACCAAACAACCAGATGGGGATACTTTTCTTTTAGTAGTAAATCTGAATGTGGTAAGAAAACTATCACAAACTTATTTCCAATAAAATTCTGATCACTACCTGCCACTATCATTACATTTTGTGATCACAGTAATTACCTTTTACTGGCAATGAGAACCGCCATGTACTTTTGAATATCAAGCAGCAGCCCATGCCATAACTTGCAAACCCGTTTCTCCTCTATGATCACACAGTTTATTTTATTCTTAAAATATTCTTCTCAGAGTAATTAGCAGGCTTATTATACAGCATATTCAAATGTTAATGTGCACACTGTACTAAAGCTATTGTGAGACCCATTTTGTTCAGGAGCTAAAATTATGTTGCCATTCTGCTTGGTGCTAGAGGTTCTGTGCTTAAAACCTGTTTCCTGCCTGGAAGGAGCCAAGGTTATTTAATTAGAATCCTGAGCTAGAATCAGAAGAGTCTGACAGTTAGTATAGAACCTGTAAGCTAAACAGGGTCAGCAAGTATTAAAAAAAAAAGCAAAAACCATTGCATCAAACTGATTCTGACTCATAGCCACCCTGCAGGACAGAGTAGAAGTGCCCCATAGAGTTTCCAAGGAGCACCTGGTGGATTTGAACTGCCAGCTTTTTTGGTTAGCAGCTGTAGCACTTAACCACTACACCACGAGGGTTTCCTGAGCAAGTATTAAAAAAAAAAAAAAAAAAAAAACCTATTGCCATCAAATCCATTCCAACTCATAGCAGCCCTATAGGACAGAGTAGAACTGTCCCATAGAGTTTCCAAGGAGCTCCTGGTGGGTTCAAACTGCTGACTTTTTGGTTAGCAGCCATAGCACTTAACCACTCACTACACCACCAGGGTTTCCGCAGCAAGTATAGGGCCTACATATTTTGAGTTGGTTATTTATCACTGTGGAGACAATCAATATTTGAGCAGACTGGCTTTGGGGCATGTTCGACATTGTTCTCTAGGGTCTCTACTAAAGTCTGCCTCTGCACCAGGTTAGACCACCAGAAATCGCAGTCTGTCAATTGGACACATTTTCCTTACATTGAGCTGAAATCTGCCCAAGTTTCTACTTTTTTGTTTGTTTTTGTGGTAAATATATGTAACAAGGAGCACTGGTGGAGTTGTGGTTAAGAGCTCGGCTGCTAACCAAAAGCTCAGTACTTGGAATCCACCAGCCACTCCTTGGGAACCCCATAAGGCAGTTCTCCTCTGTCCTGTAGGGTCACTATGAGTCAGAATCATAGATGGCAATGGGTTTGGTTTTTTGGTTTTATATATAACAAAACATTTGCCGTTTCAACCATTTTTATTTCTACCATTTTTATGTGTACAATTATGCTGTGAAACATCCACCACTACCTGTTTCCAAATTTTTTCATCACCCTTAACAGAAACTCGGTACCCTTTAAGTAATATCTCCCTATTTCCCCTACCCATCCTGCCCCTGGTAACCACTAATAAACTTTGGTCTCCATGCATTTGCCTATTCTGGATATTTCATGTAAGTGGAATCATACAATATTTGTCTTTTTGTGTTTGACTTATTTATACTCAGTATAACGTTCTACTCATTTATTTTTGCTGTCCCCTCCAGGGTCCTGTAGAGCATGTCTGCTCACTGTGCTCTATGAATGCCTTTTGGAGAGGGACAGTCACTTCATCCCCTGTGATCTCTTCTAAGGTTCAATGGTCCTAGTCCTTATGTGACAGGTTACCAGTCCCTTACTATCCTGGTCACTCTCCCTCAGTTTGTCAATGGTCCTGCTTAAAGTGAAGTGCTCAGAACCTGAGATAATGATTCAGGTGTGGTCTGATCAGGGTGGAACTGAGCAGGCCTATCACTCTTTTGTTGGGCACTGTACCTATTAATGCTTTCCAAGATTATAGTAACTTGCCACTAAGTCTTCTAAACCATATATTGATACTTAGGCAACTAGCTATTTAGACCCAAATACAGGATCTGGAATTCGTCGATGTAAAAATGGTGTGGTGGTGGCATGTGACCCCCTCTAACTTTACAAGGAAGAAGGAGAATCAAGATTAACAGCCCAAGGCTGATTCCTACTAGGCGGAGGTCAGACATGCCTCCACCCTCCAACCTTTTTACCAATTCTGACACCAACCATTCCTCCCACAGCCCTCTCTACTTCTCTGCTGGGTTAGATAATTTGTTGCAATGGTCACACAGAACTCACCGACAATACTCATGATTATGTGGTTTACTAGAGAAGTAACAGTAAAATTCAGGTTCAGGAATGCGCAGGATACAGCTCTTCAATCGAGACAGCCTCTTCTCAGCCGTGCCCTCAGGCATGCCTCTCTTTGGCCCCTCGGCCTCTGCCCTGCTCTGGCAAGTGCTACAAAGCTCTTTTAGCTCTGCCAATAAGTGCCTGGAGGCACCCCACTCCTCCAGTAATCCTTGGCCCAAAGGTGCTCAGCTCTCTCACCCTGTGGGTCGGCACACCCACTGTAACCGCCTTGCTCCATGGGCCAGGAAGCCCACCACACTGTCTCCTGCCGGTCTCCTGGTTCAGCTACCTGTGCTGCCACAGTTTCTCTGCTGCTGCTTCTCACTGTGTCTCTCTGTTTCCTGTATTACAGCTCTCTCTCCCTCTGTCTCCTAGGTCTAGGAGTTCTCAGTACAGGGATCCCAGGTCCAGTGGACATACTTCACTCCTAGCTATTCTTTCTTGGTGGTAGTAGGTTCCCCTCTGCTCTGGTACTGACAGCTATTTTAAGCCTAGCAGGATGGCAAAACTGACCAATCCCCTTGCTAGTGTTCCATATACCTTATTTGCATGGTCCCATCCCTACAAGGGTGCCATACACCTTATTTACATTATTAGTAAGCTATTCAATTCTCTTGATGGGCCACAAGCACCTCATCTGCACAGTCCTCACCCAGTCATTTGGTGGGAGTTACAAAGACTATGGCCAGAAGGGCCATATTAAGTAATTCACTGCACCACAGTCATCATTACCTTATTACCTTTCATCATGTTAAATTTAGCTCAATGCTTTGACAGGTCAAGAACCTCTTTGAATTTGTCCTTTCCATCCACAAATGTAAGCAATCTATCAATATTGCTATCTTTATATGAATCACAGTTTAAAATGCCTGACAGAAAAGGCCTCAGGATGGAATCCTTCACCTACTACCAGAATCTTCAAGTCAAAGTATTCATTCAACCAGTTATAACCCCTCTCCTCCCCGCAAACACACCTCCATCCCAACTGTTCCACCCTCTAACTCAAGTTATCAGGGAGGAAAAGCATCAAAGACTCTTCCAGGTTACTAACTGGCTGGTTAAAGTGGCATGGAAAAGAAACTAAGGGAGGGGAGGGAGGGCGGAAGTGAATGTGGCCCACGGAAGGTCCAACATGGCAAGACAAGAGTCTATGAAGCTACTGTATCTAGGCCCATCCTCCAGTACAGGTTGGGGAGGTATCAAGGCTGAGACAAATGGAAGATACTCTGGAGTTCTGCTGTGATGAAAGAGAGAGCAAATCAATAACTAGGAAACAGAGCCAATGTTGGAAGCTGGAAGGTAGCCAATTAGTAAATCAAACTGGAGTAGGCAGAAGAGGATAGAGATAGGCAAGGGTCCCAAGGAGAATGAAGCAAGGAATGAGCATGTGAAGCAGAATCTGGGGATACTAAGTAGACCCCAGAACTGCACTGTCCAATACAGTAGCCACTATGTGGCTATTTAAAGTAATTAAAATGTAATTAAAAATTCAGTTCCTCAGTTGCATTAGCCACATTTCAAGTGCTCAATAGTCACATGTGCCCAGTGGCTACCCTGTTGGGTAGTACAGAAGAGTATTGCAGAAGAATCATTGCAGAAAGTTCTACTGAACCATGCTGCTCGAGATCATTCTAGGTATACTTCGAGAAAAGAGCCAAACCAGGTTGGATATCATTTTAGTGTACTTAGTTTTCCTTTGCCTTCCTTTGAGACCCAGCTCAAATATCAACTCTTTCAGGAGTTTGCCCCTATGCTTGGTCTGTAATTGTGTGCTATAGGCAGCAGAGCATGCTGAGTTATGCAGTTCTTAGCAGTAATACATGGATCTACCAAACCTGTTGCCATGGAGTCAATTCTGACTCAAGGCGACCCCATGTGTTACACAGTAATAGTGCTCCATAGGGCTTTCTTGGCTGTAATCTTTACAGAAGCAGATCACAAGGCGTTTCTTCCATGGTACCAGTGGGCGGGTTCAAATTGCCAACCTTTAGGTTAGTAGTCCAGTGCAAACGGTGCCACCCAGGGGCCTGTATACACGGCTCAAGAAAAAGGCTTAATTTGGAGATCCTAGAGCAGCTTTTTGTCAGTTCTTAACCTAAGTGTGGCCTTCCTGAGAAGGCACCTTCCCTGACAAAGCAATTTGTTTTGGGGTTAAGACATGTGGGACGGAAGGGAGGAGGAAGAGAACACTGGCCCAGGCAGCCAGATCTGCTGAATCCCTGGTGTCCTTACCTCTGTAACTGTAAAAAAAAAAATTGTAACAAAAGCTTTTGACCCACTGTCCACAAACATTATGTAGGCCATCTTGGCCAGGCAGTCAAGAAGTTGAAATCAAGGTCTGATTTGCTTGATGCAAGGTATCTTGTCATCTTACTGTAGGCCTTCATTAAATTTTCAGTCCGCCTTCTTTCTCTTTTAATTTCCTGTTCCAGAAGCTCTTAGAGTTTCCAATAATATTTATATAATTTTACCTTCTAAATCTCTCTAGAATCTCTCTCTTCCTTCAATACCCTCAGTTAATTTCTCATCTCTCTCCTTTCCCTCCCAAGCCCCCATACTGGCACCTCAGTGCTCTTAAGAATCTTACCTGACTTGGACATTGTCCTCCCTAAAATCCTTCCCTGGCTCCCCATTCAGCATACAGGCCAGGCTCCCTGGGCTCTGTTATGAATTGAACTGTGTCCCCCCAAAATATGTGTTGTCAATCCTAACCTCTATGGCTGTGGTTATAATCCCATTTGAGAGTGGGTTGTCTTTGTTATGTTAATGAAATGGGATTAGTGTAGGGTGTATCTTGAGTCAATCTCTTACAAAATGTAAAGGGAGAAGATGACAGAAGCAGAGATGGAAGGAAGAGAGATGCCAAACCACATGAAGACTTTGCAGGAACGGAAGCTCAGAAGACAAGGACCTTCTTCCAGAGCCAACAGAGAGAGAAAGCCTTCCCCTAGAGCTGGTACCCTGAATTCAGACTTCTAGCCTCCTAAACTGTGAGAAAATAAACTTCTGTTTGTTAAAGCCACCCATGTATGGTATTTCTGTTACAGCAGCACAAGGTAACTAAGACAGGCCCCAACTACCTCTCCGATTCCAGTTCTTTCCACTTCCTGATGTGTAGCATGCACTCCAGCCCCACTGTTACCATGCTCAGAGCCAGGATGCTCTCTCACATCTCTATGCCTTTGCTCTTTGAGTTCTCTCTGTCTGAAATGCTCCCCCTTTTTCCCTGATGAATTTCTACACCCCCATTAGGGTCCAGTTTAAATCTCATCTCTTCTGAGAAGCCTTCTCTGAGCCCTGAGATGGATTTAAGTGGTCCATCTGCTCTGCCCCAAATACTGTGCAGGCCTTGGTCATAGCACGTCCTGTGTATGACGATCATGTTTGTTTCTCCCGCTACACTGTGAGGTTTCAAGGGCAGGCAGCAAGTCTGACTCAGCTCTTATCCCAAGTAGCTAGCACAAGACCTGACTCATAATAAACACTTACCAAATGTCTGTTAGAATGAACAACAATTGGCGCCATTATGAGGTTCTACTGGGACTGAAAATTAAGACTATGAGACTGCTCTGTGTGGCTGGCTGCCGCCATGCTCCCTGGAGCTCACTCGCGTTGACAGAGTTCTATGACAAGTGGCCTTGGTGCTTGGGAATGTGAGGAAGAGCTAGAGGCCTGCAGCTGTTCCCACTCAAAGCCTCACTGTATGCTGGCTGTTGCCCCTGCAGATGCTGAGATGGGCACAAGTCCATTCGCTGTGGACATGAAAAACACAGGACCCCTTGGATGCTCTCGTAGGGACCCATCTGTAGGTGAGTCTGTGGGGGAGGAGTAGGGCCAAGGGGGAGAAACTTCTTAGTAGAATGGAGATGAATAGAACATTGCTACTCTTAGATAGCAATAATTTTTATATTTTAAAATGCACACAATATTTTACAGTTGCTAAGACACTTATACTTCCATTATCTTCTTTAGCCTATTATCCACTATGAGGGGCAGGCAGGGCTGGGCTGCTGGTGTTATTTGCAGATAAAGAAACTAATATCCAGAGAGGTAAAGTGACTTACCCATGGTCACATTATGAAGTAATGTTCCCAGTGTCACAAAGTAACAATCAGAACTATAACATATGGTGTTTATTTAAATGATTTTTGCTGGGTTTTCTTATTAATGCTTAAAATCATAAACATTTTCTAATAAATTTTGCCTGTAGAAGGCTTCTAGGTATCTCTTGGGAAATGTAACTAGATGGCATTAAAGGTTTCTTCCAACTATGAAATTCTATGAAATTTAGTATTTCCTGGGTTCCAGCTTCATGTAACTCCAGAAAGTACAATTATCCGCTTGCAAGTAATTTCTAAAATAAATAGCTGCCCAGCCCAGCATCCCTGTCTGCCTTACCAAAGCTTCTCAAGCCCATGATTAACTAACTCTTTCACCTACTCATCAGTCTACTCTTCCCACTCATTCTACTTTCTGCTTGATTAATCACTCTCTGACTTGATTAATCGTTCACTTCCTCTATCAGAAATAACTAGAATTAGAGCTACAGGAGTAAATTCTGTATAAGACTAGAGGGCAGAACTGTCATCATCTATAATTGAGATCTTAGTTTAATTCCTGTTAAAGGAAAGCCGGAGGTAAGTGACTGGATTAGTGAAGGTTCACTCTATTCATTCCTTCTCAGAGAGATGACTAAATCCATTTGGATGCCATATTTGGTAGTGAGGTATAGGAATGGAGCTTTCTATAGGTCTGTGTAGGTGCATGAGTTTTTAGAAAGAACAGTCTGCTTTGGTTTGATGGACCCAGTTAAATTCTATCTGACAAGATTCTCCCCAACATCCTTGCATGAGAACGAAGTACTGTACACTCGTTTGAACTGGGTAAAGATGGAAGTTTATAGCAGCTTAGTGGAAATAGATATTCTACCTATCTTCTGATTCAAATTCCAGGCTCTATGCACTGCCCCATGTATTTTTCAGAGTGATGCTTGCTCCTATTAGCCAGTGATAACTAAGAAAGGAAATAATTCTCCAATTTTAATGATAAAGGCTTTATCAATAATAATGTATAATATCCTATTTTTGTTTTCATCAAGACGTCCAAGGCTCTTTATTAGAAGATTTATGTAATTCTGGGTGTTGCTAGCAGTCTTTGGGGATGACTATTCTGTCCGGATTTGTTTTAATTTCTCTCTTGATTACCAAGAACATTCTGACGCTGAAGTGTAGGAAGAATCAGATGTGCGTCTTGTTGATGGGGTCCTCATTATGGAGTATTGGGCCAAGTCAGCCACTTCTTTTCTTCCAGTGGAGCATTAGACTTTGCCATGTGACTCCCACACCTCCCACCCACTCCCACACAGGTATCTGTCATGGCTGAGCAAGGCCCACTTCCGAAAAGTGAGAGGAGAGTACTAGCAATCAGGGTGACAAGGCAGAACATAAAGAAACACAGAGGGGTTCTTCATCCTCATGCTGAACATGCCCAGGGTGTATGCTGATAAAATCAGACCAGATCGGATCCTGAGCCCCATCTGTTAAAGGTGCTCACAGCCACTTAGGAGAATGCCAGACAAGAAAGACCTGGCAAGGCACCCCCTGCCTGCTGAAGTGACTCCTTCTCTTCCCTCCCAAACCTGGCTAAAAATACAACCAAAGTGTCACTAAAAAATAACAAAATACAAAAAAGCCTAACATTTGTTGAACAGATTGTGACAGAATATCAATCAGCTAAGTGTTTGGTATGCAAACATTCCCAGTGCTAAGTCACCCAGGGGAGGACTTAGAGGAAGAAGAGCAGAGAGTGTCAGAGAATTAGGGAGCAGGGCAGGCTGCCTCCAAGGAAGAGTGTTGGAGCCAGAGCTCACGACCGAGTTGACAGGTCAGAATGATGCAATAGCCATTTATGTCCACCTACTGGCAGCAGTTTTAGCCAGAGGCACCTCTACCTCAATTAATTTAGGCAATCAATTTACTGAGTGTATCCCTGGGAGAAAAGACCTGCTCCCATAAAGATTATTGCTTAGGAAACCCGATCGCACAGGTCTACTCTGTCCTACAAGGTCTCTATGAGTTGGAATTGACTCAATAGCACAAAATAACAGCAACATACCGTGTACCAGGCCGTTGGCAGGCACTGAGGGCTGAACCATTTGGAAGGCTACAATTTGCCAGTAGCGGTCCCTTTCAGGTACGGACTTGCCTAGCTTATTCTAACTCTAAACTCTAAGTCTAGAGGATAGAATCTGCGGAAGGCAGGGAGTTAAAGTTTACAAAAAAATGGGGCTAAAGCACCATGTTAGGTTCTAGGATGTTTTCTATGCCAGGGAAGCTAAAACTCCAAGGGACAAAGAAGTTAACCACTTGACAACTAGCCGAAAGGTTACTTGTTCAAACCTACCCAGAGGCACCTCGCAGACAGGCCTGGTGATCTGTTTCTGAAAGCTCACTGCCTTGAAAACTCTATGGAGCAGTTCTACTCTGCACACACAGGGTCGCCGTGAGTTAAAATTGACTCGACGGCAACAACAGGACAGGCTAGTGTTCAACCAGAGACTCCGTAGAGAGTAGCTGATACGAGTAACAGCAGGTCAGTAGCAGGCCAGGGAGTGAGTTGGGTCTTCTGCTCTGTCCCTTCTGAATGATAAAACAGTCACTGCAGAGGGCACTTTGGTATTAGGATAAATTTGGACATGATCTAGAGGTTCTGTGAAGTGAAAAGAATTCACTGATGTATTAATTATATAAGCAAGCATTTCCTGAGATATGATATGCATACCAATCGGGGCAGCAGAGATAGTTTTAGATGAAACATCTTTTATTTTAATAGTTCGGTATTTAATGTGTCTTAGAAGAAATATAATTTGTTATACCACAAACTTGTGATTTCACAGGTGATATTGTTGATTTCCACCACTCATGTGTCGGTTGTTCTGTGGTGGCTTGCATGTTGCTGTAATGCTGGGAGCTATGCTACCAGTATTGCAAGTACCAGCAGTGTCACCCATGGTGGACAGGTTTCAGTGGAGCTTTCAGACTAAGACAGACTAGGAAGAAGGACCTGGTGGTGTACTTCTGAAAAAATTGGCCAGTGGAAACCTTATGAATAGCAGCGTAACAGAAGATGAGCCCCTCATGTTGAAACGCACTCAAAATACCACTGGAGAATAGCTACCTCCTCAAAGCAGAGTTGATATTGATGTGGATGGAGTAAGGCTTTCGGGACCATCATTTGCTGATGTGACACAACTCAAAATGAGAAGAAACAGCTGCAAACATCCATTAATAATCAGAGCATGGAATGTACAAAGTATGAATCTAGGAAAATTGGAAGTCGTCAAAAATGAAATGGAACACATAAGGATTGATATGCTAGGCATTAATGAGCTGAAACGGAGTGGTATTGGCAATTCTGAATTGGGCAATCATGTAGTCTACTATGTCAGCAATGACAAACTGAAAAGGAATGGCATCGCGTTCATTGTGAAAAAGAACATTTCAAGATCTATCCTGAAGTACAACACTGTCAGTGATAGGATAATATCCATATGCCTATAAGGAAGACAAGTTAATATGACTATTATTCAAATTTATGCACCAAACACTAAGGCCAAAGATGAAGAAATTGAAGATTTTTACAAACTTCTGCGGTCTGAAATTGATCAAACACACAGTCAAGATGCATTGGTAATTGCTGGTGATTGGAACATGCAAGTTGGAAACAAAGAAGAAGGATCAGTAGTTGGAAAATGTGGCTTTGGTGATAGAAATGATGCTGGAGATCATATGATAGAATTTTGCAAGACCAACGACTTCTTCATTGCAAATACCTTTTTTCAACAACATAAATGGTGACTATACACATGGGCCTTGCTAGTGGAATACAAAGGAATCAGATTGACTATATCAGTGGAAAGAGATGATGGAAAAGCTCAATGTCATCAGTCAGAACAAGGCCAGGGGCCTACTGCAGAATAGTCCATCAATTGCTCACATGCAAGTTTAAGCTGAAACTGAAGAAAATTAGAGCAAGTCCACCAGAGCCAAAATATGACTTTGAGTATATCCCAGCTGAACTTAGAGACCATCTCCAAAATAGATTTGATGCATTGAGTACTAATGACCAAAGATCAGACTAGCTGTGGAATGACATCAAAGACATCATACATGAAGAAAGCAAAAGGTCATTGAAAAGACAGGAAAGAAAGAAAAGACCAAAATGGATGTCAGAAGAAACTCTGAAAGTTGTTTTTGAACATAGAGTAGCTAACGCAAATGGAAGAAATAATGAAGTAAAAGAGCTGAACAAAAGATTTCAAAGGGCAGCTCGAGAAGACAAAGTGAAGTATTATAATGAAACGTGCAAAGACCTGGAATTAGAAAACCAAAAGAGAAGAACACACTAGGCATTTCTCAAGCTAAAAGGACTGAAGAAGAAATTCAAGCCTCGAGTTGCAATATTGAAGGATACTATGGGGAAAATATTGAATGACGCTGGAAGCATCAAAAAAAGATGGAAGGAATACACAGAGTCACTGTACCAAAAATAATTGGTTGACATTCAGCCATTTCAGGAAGTAGCATATGGTCAAGTACTGATGGTACTGAAGGAAGAAATCCAAGTTGCACTGAAGGCATTGGCGAAAAACAAGGCTCCAGGAATTGACAGAATACCAACTGAGATGTTTCAACAAATGGATACAGTGCTGGGGGTACTTACTAGTCTATGCTGAGAAATTTGAAAGACAGCTACCTGGCGAGCTGACTAAGATCCATATTTGTGCCTATACCAAAGAAAGGCGATCCAACAGAATGCAGAAATTATCAAACAGTGTCATTAATGTCACATGCAAGTAAAATTTTGCTGAAGATAACTCAAAAGTAGTTGCAGCAGTACATTGACAGGGAACTTCCAGAAATTCAAGCCTGATGCAGAAGAGGATGTGGAAAGAGGGGTATCATTGCTGATCTCAGATGAATCTTGGCTGAAAGCAGAGAATACCAGAAAGATGTTTACCTGTGTTTTATTGATTATGCAAAGGCATTTGACTGTGTGGATCATAACAAATTGTGAATAACATTGCAAAGAATGGGAATTCCAGAACACTTAATTATGCTCATGAGGAATCTGTACATAGACCAAGAGGTAGTCATTCAAACAGAACAGGCAGATACCGTGTGGTTTAAAATCAGGAAAGGTGTGCGTAAGGGTTGTATCCTTTCACCATACTTATTCAATTTGTATGCTGAGCAAATAATCTGAGAAGCTGGACTATATGAAGAAGAACGCGGCATCAGGATTGGAGGAAGACTCATTAACAAGCTGTGATATGCAGATAACACAACCTTGCTTGCTGAAAGTAAAGATGACCAGGAGCACTTACTGATAAAGATCAAAGACTACAGCCTTCAGTATGGATTACACTTCAACATAAGGAAAACAAAAATCCTCACAACTAGACCAATAAACAACATCATGATAAATGGAGAAAAGATTGAAGTTGTCAAGGATGTCATTTTACTTGGATCCACAATCAATGCTCATGGAAGCGGCAGTCAGGAAATCAAACGATGTATTGCACTGGGCAAGTCTGCTGCAAAAGACCTCTTTAAAGTGTTAAAAAGCCAAGATATCAGCCTGAGGACTAAGGTGCGCCTGATCCAAGCCATGATATTTTCAATCGCCTCATAAGCATGCGAAAGCTGGACAATGAATAAAGAAGACCCAAGAAGAGTTGATGCATTTGAACTATAGTGTTGGTGAAGAATATTGATTATACCACGAACTGCCAGAAGACCAAACAAATCTGTCTTGGAAGAAGTACAGCCAGAATGCTTCATTGATGCGAGGATGACAAGACTTCATCTCACATACGTTGGACATGTTATCAGCAGGGAGCAGTCCCTGGAGAAGGGCATCATGGTTGGTAAAGTAAAGGGCCATCAAAAAAGAGGAAAACCCTCAATGAGAGGGGATTGGCAAAGCAGCTGCAACAAATGGGCTCAAACATAGCAACAATTGTGAGGGTGGCACAGGACTGGGCAGTGTATCATTCTGTTGTGCATGGGGTCACTATGGGTCAGAACCAACTTGATGGCACCTAACAACAACAGCAACAATAGTAAAAGCCTAGATTGCCTTGAAGAGACTGTTGGTAGAATTATGGATGTCAAAGGCAATTCTAGTGAGGGCTTGGAAGGAAATGAGGAGAGCTATAGAGAAAGTCTGTATCATCTTAGAGAATACATATGGCACCAGCAACAGAATGTTGCTAGAAATGTGGACATTAAATGTGCTTCTGATGAGGCTTTAAAAGAAAATGATGAACATATGATTGCACAATGGAGGAAGGGCGAAGCTTTTTATGCACTGGCAAAGAACCTGTCTGAATTACATTCAAATATTTGGTGGAAGGTAGAACTTGTAAGTGATGAACTTGGATATCTGGTTGAGATTTCTAAGCGAGATCTTGAAGGGCATGCATGATTTCTCCTTGATGCTTATAGTAAAATGAGAGAGGGAAGAGATGGACTTAACAATGAACTATGCAAAATGAAAACAAAACTTAAAGATTTGGAAAATTCTGTTGTACAAACTAAGGACACGTGTCCTAGAACTTTCACCAAGGACATGGCTACAAAATCTTTTGTTAAAGAGATTAAGCCTGTGACTGATGGATCTAACCAACTACCACAGCAGAAAACCCATTAGCTTAGACTGAAGGAGACAGAGAAAGAATGAAAGGAGAGAATGCTGTCTGCCTCTTGTAATTCTACAGGCAGGAAACAGGTCAAAGGAATTACGTCTGCTGTCCTTCACAAAAAGAAAAGAACCATCCCTGGAGCAGCTCGGAGATCAGCAGAACTGTTGGAAGGAGCATGGGAAGCAGAGCTGCCTGGATATCAAAGGGTGGGGCCGTGGCCTCTGAGGTGTCAAAGGGTAGAGCCTCGGCCTCCTAGATTTCAAAAAGTCAGATCTTCACCAGCTTGGTTCCTGATTGTGGGGCTGCCATTCAGTTTGGCCAAGAGGATGGAGCCACTGCCCAAAGCTGAGAGGCACAGCTGCCATGCCCAAGGGGCAGAACAACAGGGCCTGCTGGGGCTGAGGGGTTGAGTTCATCACTCAGATGGACTAGGAGAACAAGGCCACTTGAAGCCGAGGGAGCAAAGTTGCCATTCCTGTGGGCCTGGAAGGCAGAGCTGAAGCCCAAGGCTGAGGGGCTTCCACCCAAAATTTAAAGGGCATGGTCAATACCCAGAATCTGGAGGGCACAGCCATTGCCCAGATGGACTCAGAGAACAGAGGATTATTTTTCAAGGCTTGAGAGCTAATGTAAATTGTTCTGTTGGGTTTTGGACTTGCTTGGTGCCTGTTATCCCTTCTTTCCCTCCAACTTCTCCCATTTGTAATGGAAATGTCTACCTTGTGCCTATTCCACCATTGTACTTCGGAAACAGATAATTTGTAATCTAGATTTCACAGGTTCTCAGATGAAGAGGAATTTTGCCCCAGGATAGAATACGTCTAAAGTCTCACCCAGATTTGATTTGCATGATTCAGAGGATGACATTCTGGACTTGGAGTTAAGACTTTTGGGATGATGTGATGAGGTGAATGTGTTTTACATGTGGGAAGGACATGAATTTTGGAAGGGTCAAGGGTAGAATGTTATGGATTGAATTGTGTCTCCCCAAAATACGTGCTGTAAACCCTAACCTCTATGCCTATAGTTATAATCTCACTTGGGAATAGGTTGTCTTTGTTATGTTAATGAGACAGGATTAGTGTAGGGTGTGTTTTAAGTCAATCTGTTTTGAGATATCAAAGAGGTAAAACAAGCAAACAAGAGAAGCAGAGATGGGGGAAGAGAGATGCTAAGCCACATGAAGATCTCCCAGCAGCAGAAGCTCAGAAGAGACAAGGACCTTCCTCCAGAGCTGACAGAGAAAGAAAACCTTCTCCTAGAGCCAGCACCCTGAATCTGGACTTCTAGCCTCCTAAACTGTGAGAAAATAAATTTCTGTTTGTTAAAGCCATCCACTTGTGATATTTCTGTTTTAGCAGCACTAGATAACAAAGACAGGAATCAACAGGACTGCCTTAAAGGATGTTGTGATGACTAAATGAGTTGCTGTATGTAAGGTGCTTAGAACAGTGCCTGGGGTATGGTAAGCAAGTGCTCAATAAGTATTGGCTATTATATTATTTCTGTGAAATAAATAAAAATGAAAAAAGTTAACATTATTGAAAAGTGAAAATTATCAAGTAAAAAAAAACATATACCACTGTTATATACATATAGAGCCTCTTCATTTTCCCAACTCTACCTGTTGACTGATGCCATGGTCATGCCAAGACAATTATGAAAACAGAGAATTATAGCCATAGGATATATAATATAATATCCCATTTTTCCACTCCTATGCTTGTAGAATGAAGCATGCCACCTCTACTCTCAGAACATTTGTAAATATTGATTTTAATATTATCACCCTGTATTGTAGTCTAACTGCGATTTACATGTTGTCTATTACCTTCAATTAGACTGTGAGTTCCTGGAGGGCAAGCTCTTCTGTTTGATTCCTCTCTACATCTCCAAATCTTAGCAAAGGTTTTGGTAGAAATACATGCTACATAAATGCTGAATGAATACAGTAGAATAGATGTGTATGTATGAATAAAAAAAATTATGTGAATATGTACCATAAAAGAGGTTCAAATAATATGATTATAGCTCAGAAAGGAAAGATCATTTCTAGGTAAGAAAAGGCAATAGAACATAATGGTTAAGTCTGTGAACTTCAGAGTTAGATACCCTTGGTTTTGAGCCCTGACTCTGCCACTTACTAGCTTATATGACCTAGGGATGTGACCTAACCTCTTTATAGTTTCATATAGTTGGTGAAATGAGGATAATATTAGTTAGGAGAACTAAATGAGGTAATGTATGTAAAGTGCCATGTGAAGTGTCAATACATAATATGTGTTTGTAAAACGGCTAACATCTCATCATCACCACCACCACGACTACCACCATCATCGTTGTCATCACAGTCATCATCACAATCATCATAATCATCATCATCAAAGGCTTTGTGATGGAGGCACTCACCATTTGCAGGAGGAGACGTAAGGGAGTAACACTGAACAACCAAAAGGTTGGTACTGTGGGTGTTAGAAATATTTAAGATAAAACAGGGAAGACAAATGGCCCCATATGATTGGAACAGAGGGTATTTTCAGGCCAGTAAGATTGGGAAGTTGGTCTTTAGTGCCAAGCTGAAAACGTAGTCTTTATTCTGTAGGCAATACTGAGATTTTATAGACTTTACAGGATAGGGACTGGTTCAGAGCTGGCTGTGGGAGGAATGTTCTGGCTATTTGTGCAGGGTGGACTGGGAGTGTGAAGGAGATGGAAGCAGATAAACCACTTAGGAAGCTTATCCAATTTATCCAATGAGATGTTGAACTTCCCCTCTGGGATAGTGGTATAGGAAAGGATAAGAGACAACAGGCATGCAGGACATTGGGAAGAACGAACTGATAGAAATCAGTGTCCAGTGGATGTGAGAGCAAAGAGAGAATGAGGAGTCAAAGACAGTTCTGAAGGTTTCAACTGGGTGACCAGGAGCATGAAGCTACTATTCTAACAGAAATAAAGAGCAGGGAAGATTGGCTTCAGGGGGAAGATGAATTTGTTTTTAGTTATGCTAAGTTTGAAGTACAGTGAGACATCCAGGTAATGAATGATATCCAACAGACACTTGGAAATGTACTGTAAGAACTCACAAAAGAGATTAAGGCCGGAGACAGATTTATTTAGAAGACATCTGCATAGAGGTAATAGCTAAAGGCATACTGTTGGATCAATTGTCTAGGAAGGATGAGAGTATAAAAAGAAAAGGATCAGGGACTCATCCTTGGAAAATGCCTCCCACATTGATGAGAGTGAGAGATAAGCCTGTTGAAAGAGAATGAGGAGGAGGAGAGAGAGAGGCAAACACACCATCATAGCAGCCAAGAGAAGAGTGAGTTTCAAGGAGGATAGAAATGGTCAGAGGAATCATGAGCTGCAGAGAGGTCAAAGAGAAAAAACTGAGAAGGGACTACTAGATTTGGCCATTAGGAAATCATTGGTAACTACGTGAGAATAACGTGGAAGAAAAACTAGATTACAGATGCAAAGGAATGAGGTTGTAGTATGGAAAAAAGGAGGTACTGAGAGCACACTAGTCATTTGAGAAACTCAGGAATGAAAAGACAGAGATAGGATGGTGGCTCAAGGTGGGAGCAGAACGGCTCTACCCCCAGATAAATGACCACTGATCAGTGTTTACTCACACTTGCTTGTTTGTCTATACTTTAAGAAGCAGAAGGCAATATTGGTTGGAGGAGGCCAGAGGAGGGACTTTGAAACAAAATAGATTGAAAGCCAGGCTGCAGGCATTCTAAAGTTAGAGAACATGTTATCTGTATGTGTACAGCAGCAAATGTTTTAGCAGAGACAACTCATCTATCGTGCATCAACAGGCTGTGAGATGAGAAACTCTCCTTCCCTTCTTAGGTTAAAAAAGTTTGATCCGCTCTTAGAAGAGAATTCAAAAGCTTCGATAAAGTATTTTATCAAGCAAGGTCTAGACCTCAATACTCAATACCAGACAGATCAGGAGGCAGGAAAGCAACTCTCTCCCTCAATACCTAGTTTGGTCTAGTAGGAAAAAGGCAACACTTGGAGGCTGAAGGCCCGGGTTCCAGGCTCAGACTCCCAGTCTAGCTCTGTGACTTTACATGGAACACCAGTTTCTTGATCTGAGGATAATGATAGCCACTTCATAAACCTGCTGCAAGAATCCAATGAAATACCTGTTAAAGCAGGGCCCTGTGCTGGGTTTAATGCTCTGCTGTATCCGTCTTGAAATTCTTGATTTGTAAACAAGGAAGCCTCCCATGTTTTCATTTTACATGGGCCCTGCCAGTTACGTAGCCAATCTTGCCTGTATGCCCTTGGCCCAGTCGCTTAACCTCTCTGGTCTCCACTGTCTATAATTCATTTAATTGAATTGTTAGAAAAAAACTGTTAGGAAACCCTGGTGGCATAGTGGTTAAGTGCTATGGCTACTAACCAAAAGGTCAGCAGTTCAGATCCACCAGGCACTCCTTGGAAACTCTATGGGGCAGTTCTACTCTGTCCTATAGGGTTGCTATGAGTTGGAATCGACTCAACGGCAACGGGTTTGGTTTTTTTTGTTTTTCTTCTACTTCACCTATTAGCAAAATTTGACATCTATTAATACATCCAGAGCTAACTCCTGATCTTCTCTTCCAAGGCTGCTCGCCTATTCTTCCTCATCTGTTAATAGTAACTCCATCCTTCCAGTTTCTCAGACTAAAACCTGTGTCATCATCTTTGATTCCTCTCCTTATCTCTCTCCCCATATCCAATTTGTCAGCTAATCTAAAATCTGACTGTTTCTTCACCACTTTTCATCACTGTCCGAGCTTTAATCATCTCCTGCCTGGATTACTGCAATACCTTTCTAACTGGACTTCCTGCTCCCACCTCCTCACGTGTCTTCACTGGTTTCTTCTCCACACAGTAGCCAGAATAATCCTTTTAAAATATAAGTCATATTATATCACTCCTCTGTTCAAAACCATCCCATGACTACCCATCTCATTCAGAGTAGAAACCCCTACCAGGGTCAACAAGCTACCCGTTAACCTGACCTCCTACCACTCTCTTCCCTCAGAATCATTGCTGGTGCCTTTAGGCCTGGAATCCCACCCCCTACCCCCCCATCCCCCACCCAACCAGTTATCAGCATGGTTGGCCCCTCACCTCCTTCAGTTTTGCTTAACCACCCTATTTAAAATAGCAACCACCATCAACCTTTCCCCTCCCACCCCAACCTATCATTCCCTGCTTAATTTTCTCCTAAGCACTTATCACCATTTGATATATTACATATTTTATTCATTTGTTTATTGTTTATCTCTTACCATCAGAATATACACTTAAAAGGGCAGGGACTTTTGTCTTTTAACTGCTGTGTCTCCAGCACATAGGACACTGGGCATTGAGTGATGACAGTAGAAAGAGGTCTGGAGCAGATGATGGTGGTGTTATTATTAAGTCATGGCAGCATCAACCCCACAGACTTCCCAAAGTACTTTCATAGCTCAGTGCCCATGAAGCCAGCTCTGCATACGGGTAGTGAGGGCATTTACGGAGACTAACTGCTCTGTCCCCAGTCTTCCTCTAGATCATACTGTGGATATAGAAAGATGAACCAGAAGTGGTAACTGCCCTTGAAGAACTAGTGGCCTAGAGGGAGTTTTCATGTATATGTGCAAATAAGCCTAGAACAAGGCAACATTTGTTAAAATACCCACCCTTCAATGCCTTAACACTTCACGGTCTGGTGATAACTCTAGAGTTTAGTAGACTGGAAACCCTGGTGGCGTAGTGGGTAAGTGCTGCAGCTGCTAACCAAAAGGTCAGCAGTTTGAACCCACCAGCCATTCCTTGGAAACTCTATGGGACAGTTCTACTCTGTCCTGTAGGGTCACTATGAGTCGGAATTGACTTGACGGCAACTGCTTTGGTTTTTTTTTCTAGTAGACTATGGCTTGTAAACTTAATTCTGGGCTATTTCTGTCCCAGACAATTTCCCGCTCTGGCCTGCTTATCACACCAGAGACACCTTGCCTGACTTCCAATCTAGTCGGTCCCTCTACTGGCCTCCTCCACCCAACATTGCCCTTTAATTACTGTTAACTGGACACCCCACCCTCTTATAATCCCTCCATACTCTGCTTCTAGATACAGGGAACATGGAGGCAGTGGTGGAATCAATTTAGGGAGGTTGTAGCAGGGTGTAAATAATCTAAATATTGTTGCCTTACAATAAAGCTTTGTGTATCTCTCTCTTCTATGAGCTTACAGGGCACAGAGCTCTGGGGCTGCATCTACCCCTCTCTGTAGCCTGGCGGGCTTGCTCAGGATGTGGCACTGAGTGGGCGCTCAGGAAGGTTTGCTGAATTGGTGAACTGGATGTTGTGGGCTCTGAGTCAGAATAATCCTATTTAAGAAGTACTTACCCTCTGTTAGGTGCCCCAGAGGGATTCTATAAGGTTATTTTATTGAATTATAAAGAAACAAACAACCTTACTAGTAAGAATGAAAACAAATAAAGGGACCAACTTTTGAAATGGCAATTTAAATTAAAAAACACTATTTTATAATTTTCAAAGTTACTTTAATCAGTATTTGATGTCTTTACTGAACTCCATACCTGAAAATCCAAAATTATCAAGCAATGAATTACAAAGGAAACCTTCCATTCCCTACAGGACTACTTTGAATAGGGGCCCCCCAAGGTTATCTGGATTTTAGATAGAAATTTACTTAAGAGAAAGACTAGGGGACTGAGAAACTTAAAGCTAAAGCATTAGGACCTGGTTATTAAAAACCAAGTTAAATGTAGGTGGTTGGTACTTGGGTGTTTGTTACATAATTCTCATTACTTTTCGGTATGTTTGAAGAACTTGTTTCTCTCATACATTCACAGCACATGTACATTTTCATAGCCTGGCAAGTTCAATTATAAAAAGATGACCCATCTCATAATTAGTAAGAGGTGTTACCAGCAATAAGTATGAAAATATTGGGTGAGTAAGCCCTCCTCCTCCTTGGTTCCCATTTTCTCCATATATAAAACAGAGGGAGGGACTAGATGGTTTACGGCCCTTCCAGTTTTCAAGTCTTATAAAAGCAGAGGAATCCTAGTTACATTGTAAAGGCCTTCTCTTTATAAAAGGAGCCCTGGTGGCGCAATGGTTAAAGCACTCAGCTGCTAACCGAAAGGTTGGCTGTTCCAACTCGCCAGCCTCTCTGCAGGAGAAATATGTGGCAGTCTGCTTCTGTAAAGATTTACAACCTTGGAAACCCTATGGTGCAGTACTATTCTGTCCTATAGGGTCACTATCAGTCGGAATTGACTCAGTGGCAGTGGGTTTGGTATTTTGGTTTTTCTCTTCATAAAGGATTCCCTTCAGATTTTCTGAGTTTCTTTACTGCATTTAAAATGTGATTTGGTTTACCAAAATCTGGTTTCCAAACAACTTTTCAGAACAGATGGTGTATACAGAATACTCACTATATTTTTGTTATTTATACAAGCAACTAACATTTATTAAGCAAATACAATATGCCAGGCACTATATATTCAATGGAGCCCTGGTGGCACAGTGGTTGAGAACTCGGCTGCTAACTAAAACACTGGCAGTTTGAATCCATCAGCCGCTCCTTGGAAACCCTGTGGGGCAGTTCTACTCTGTCTTATAGGGTTGCTATGAGTTGGAATAGACCGGACTGCAAGGGGTTTGGGTTTTCTTTTTTTGTATATATTCAATATCCCAGGCACATATAAAATGCCGTATATGGATGATCTGAATTAATCATCCCAATAGCCCCAAGAAGTAGACACCAACATTGTTCTTGAGGCTATCTAACATGCCCAAGGCCATAGACTTAGGGAATAGAAACACTGGAATTCTAACTGTCTTCAATTCAGCCTCTGTGTTAACCCTGCATCTCCCAGACTGGCTGCTCATATCAGGAGGGGCTCAGTGTTCCTTCCTTAGTAGAACCAGGGCCCTCTGCGCCTCTTTTCCTTCACAAACAGGGCGACCCATCGGAAGATGATGTGGTTCCTTTTGATTTCAACTTAATTTCATGACATAACATGGCAATGTTTTCATTGAGAAATGCTTTTGACCTTCCCCTAGATGAGTAACAGTGGATGTCTCTAGTTATCTTAGGTTTCTTGTGAATGATCAGGTGAGCAGAAAAGGGTTTAAATTTGCTTTGAATTCCTAGTTTGGTTCTTCTCTTTATGTTTCATTTATTGAAGTCTAACAGCATACACAGCAAGACATTATTTTGCAACAGACTAAGGTGAAAAAAAAAGCCATGTGCAGGGAAATAATATCTGAGAATTTCTCATCTGTATCGCACACTTCAGAATTTTCACATCCATTATTTTCACTTTCACAAGAACCGTATGAAGTAGGCAAGACAGGAATTATTTACCCACTTTGCAAAGGAGGAAACAGAGTCAGAAAGGGGTCACCACTTGCCCCGGACCATGAGCTGGTGAGAGCCTGGACCCAGTGCGCTTTCCACACCATGCCGCCCCCCATGTAAACAAGGACATCAGATCCCCGCGCTTCGTAGCAGATAGAACCAAATGACTGCTGTCATGAGGACTGTTCCACACCAGGCTGTGGCCAGAGTGGCTGCCTGTAACAGCAACCTATTCTTAGAGGATGAGGATCTAGCATCAGCCATTTTCCCCCTTCTCACACCTGTGCAGGGTGATAAAGAAAGCAGAATTAGCCTGCAGCTGTGGTCCAACCAGATAAAACATTTAGGCGGGAAGTCAAGTGACAAGTGAAATTGTGTGTGTTTGTGTTTAAGTGTTAGTTACTTTTGATATTTTAAAAAAGCTCCTAGGCTGCCTGTGGAAGTCAGACTAAATAGCAGGAAGGTACTGCAGCAAGATGGACTTAGGAAAGGACCAGACTCATGTGAAGCTCCATCAGACACCTGCTTCTCATCAACAAGAGAACCATGCTCCAGGTAATGAAAAAGACCTTGAGAGGCGGTGGCTCTTGGGAAGAATAGGGGTTACGATTACTTGCCTATGCTTTATGGATCTGGCAAAAAAAAGGCATAACTGAGTACGTTCATATAACTTTAGGTGGGAAGAACTGAGGCTGTATAACTTCCTGAGGGGTCTTCTAGTGCTAAAATTCTCATCAGCCAGAGAAATACAAGGTAGTAATAAATAAAGTACTAATAAGACATGTATTAAAACAAAAGATAATGAAAATGTCCAATGCTGGATGGTTGCGGTAAAACGAATACACCCATACGCTCCTACGGCACCATGAATTTGGTATAGCTTTTGGAAAGAGATGTGGCAATGAGTGGCAAGAACTATAATAGTGTTTATTCTTTTGACTCACGAGTCCTACTCCTTAGGTCTGTCCTAAAGCAGCATTTCTCAAAATGTTTTGCAGAATACTAGGCCTTGAGATACACTAAGAGAGGGTTTTTAAATTTTATTGTGCCATGCTTATGAAGCCTATAGACCCCGTCTTAGAATAAAAAATTTAAATACATGAAATTAAATACATAAGATTGCAAAGGGAATGGAGTATATTAAAACACAGTTATCAAAATAAAAAAAAAACGTGATACAGTAATACATGTGTTTATAGATGCAGTAAACAACAAGATCCAGTGCTGGGTCTAATAACCATAGTATTGATGTGCATAAATGATATTTTGAGGTATCTGTAGCAACTGTAATGTGACATGAAAATCAAGTCTGTCATTTCTTTTGGTGACAAAGTCACAGCTACTGCTAAAACTACCCTGGTTTGTTACCTACGTTCATAATTGAAGGAAATGGTAATTTTAATTAGAGACTGGTAAAAATAGAGGTGTAATTTTTTCCTATCCAAGTTCACCATTAAGAACCCCTGTTGTAAGAATAGAAGCCCCTGGGTGAAGCAAACGGTTAATGTACTTAGCTGTTCACTGAGAGGTTCGAGGTTTGTGTCCACTCAGAGACGCCTCGGAAGAAAGGCCTGGTGATCCACTTCTGAAAAATCAGCCATTGAAAACCCTAAGGAGCACGGTTCTCCTCTGACACACATGGGGTCGCTGTGAGTCAGAGTGAACTCAATGGCAACTGGTAGTGGTAGTGGTGTCCTAAGGACAAAGGGTACCATGGTCGTGCTGCATGCTCAGTCCTCTTCTGGGGGTCACAGTACAGGTTCACGGAGTAAAGGCTCAAGAAATTCTATATCAAAGACCCAGTAACTTTCCTCAAACTTGCATAGCAACAGAACCTTTTTTGATAATAACTTTAATATTTCAAAGAACTTGGAAAAACACAATCCTAAAGAAATAATCCAAAAGAAAGAAAAAGCTGTATGCATGAATATGCTTACTATAGTTTGCTCTACAATAGCAAAAAATAACTGGTAACAACCTAAATGCCCAATACAAGTTAAACGATTAGGTTAGTGATAATACATCAACTTGATTAAGTATCATGTAGTCATTAAAATTATACTTATAAAGACTATACTATGGAAACTATTTGATGTGATGTTAGGTTAAAAAGATACAAAATTGTAGTAGGCTATAGTACAACTCTTAAAATTGTATAATACAGGGATTGGATGGAAATGAATAAAATGAAAGCAGGTTACCATGTTAAGGATGGCAGAGCAAAGAGTGATCTTTTTTCTTTTATTTATACGATACGTAAAAGTCATTTTGAAGAAATAGGTTGATAACACACTCATGTACAAATACTGTCTGAAAAGTTGTCCTCAAAAAGCTGGAGGAGAAAAATCTTAGACACCAAGTGTAGAGATTTTATCACCTTTCTATAGATCTCTTTTACTGATAAATGCCGTAATTTATCACTTTTTCCTATAACTTTCATTTTGGTCCTGCAGAACTCATTGGAACTTGGTGTTTGCGAAACCGGGAGCAACTCAGAAAAAGAAAAGTTGAAGCAGAAGAAAAACAAACTTCACAGTGGCTATTTGGGTATGGTGTCATTGCAAGGGAAGGAACTAATATTTATTGATATATGTTACATGTCAAGTAGTGATGAGCACTTTTACAGACTATATTTTACGTTTCCAACAATCCTGTAAGTCAGGCATTGTAATCTCTATCTTAAGGAGCTCTGGTGGCACAGTTGTTAAGCACTTGGCTGCTAATCAAAAGGTTGAGGATTCGAACCCACCAGCTGCTCCACAGGAGAAAGATGGGGCAGTCTGCTTCCATAAAGATTTACAGCCTTGGAGACCCTATGGGGCAGTTCTACTCTGTTTCTATAGGGTCACTATGAGTTGGTACCAACTCAACGGCAATGGGTTTGGTTTTTTGGAATCCCTGTTTTACTAAAAAGGAAAACTAAGTCTTCCGATGGGTTAAATCTCTTTCCTAAGATCACATAGCTTGTAAAATGGTGGTAACAGAATTTTATCCCTGGTCTCTTTTAATTAAAGCACCAGGCAATTGAATTGTATTGTTGAGAGAGCTGGGGTTTGGCTACTCTGGTCGTACAAACATGTAAGCATCGTGTTGTTGGGAGTGGGGGACATCACTGAGGAACACTCCACAAGAGTGTTCTCGAAACTTCCTGTTAGTCAAATCTTTATTGTATGGGTGTGATTAACTCTCCATGGAGTAAGCCAAACATGGTCTGTAGATGAGTGACAGAAGAGTTTGAGGAGTCCTAAATCTCCAATCAAAGTCACCTCTACATAATCTTAGGGAGGGAATACCGAATACAAGTGAGGCAGCATTTAATTACATCCATTTAGAGTATGACTGTGAAAACAATGGCTTGTTTGAAGATAGAAAAGGGAGCCCAAAGAGTCCCAAGTGCAACATCCATCTAAGTCAGGGTTTCTCAACCTCTATACTGTGGTCAGTGTAATTCTTTGTTGTGGGGGGCTGTCCTGTGCATTGTCGTTTAGCAACGTCTCTGGCCTCTACCCTCTAGATGCCAGTAGCACCACGCCCTCCAGTAGTGACAATTAAAAACGTGTCCAGACATTGCCAAATGCCCCCTAGTGGGCAAAATCACCCCCAATTGAGAACCACTGATCTAAGCACTCTTCTCAAGAGAGGACTCCCCTCCTCATGGCTTGAGTACTATCTATAATGCTGTAACACAATGATCTGCTATGAAACATGTTTCTACAACATCAGTTAGCTCACGTAAACCCATTGCCGTTGAGTTGATACCAAATCATAGCGACCCGGTAGAAAGAGTAGAACTTCCTCATCGGGTTTCCAGGGCTGTAATCTTTACAGAAGCAGACTGCCACATCTTTCTCCCACAGAGCAGCTGATGGGTTCGAACTGTCAACCTGTCGGTGAGCAGCTGAGCACTTAACCACTGTGCCACCAGGGCTTCTTGAGGGTAGAATTAAAACCACCAAACCCACTGCGGTTGAGTTGACCTATAGGACAGAGTAGAACTGCCCCATAGGGCTTCCAAAGCTTTAATATTTATGGAAGCACACTGCCACATCTTTCTTCTGCTGAGCAACTGGTGTCTTCGAACTGCTGACCTTTTTGGTTCACAGTCAAGCGCTCTTAACCAATGCACCACCCAGGGTTCCTTTAGCTCACATAGGATTGGTAAATAGGAGAATGATGTCAGTATAATGTGGCAGTGGTTTGGTTCATGATTTTCCAAGGGGAGCCAGAATAGTGGGAATAGAATTAAAATCTTCAACAGGAAAAAGCCGTCAGCTTGGCTTGCGATTATAAGCAAGATCCTTTTCAGCAGTATTTTATGAAAATTGAAAACGAGTGCCTGTATCCAGAGCTCCCTCCCCAGATAAGCTCACCGCCGCCACCTCCCACCTCCCACAGCTGTCCGCAGGTGGCAGGCTGCACTTCCTCCTACGCACAGCGTAATCGCTGCACCACTAGCTTGGAGGGCCACTCTTATTTGCATGATCTCAGCGTCTGCAAGCTGCATTTACACTGTTGCTTTTGTGTATTTTTCCTATCCCCTTAGGCAGCCTCCAGTCATACTTACCTGCCTGTCTGGACTATTAAAATGATCTCTGCCACTACCGATGATTGTTTTTGTTAGTATTAAAAAGTTGCATAGGTTTTGGGTCCTTTGCTCCAACCCTATTCCCCCTACACCCCATAACCACTATTAATTTTAGTGCACAGTTATGCAGAAAGTGAGTTTTTTCAGGAATTGAATATATCATAACAGAAAATCCTGTTCTCAAGTCCTGCGGCAGGTGACTCTGTTGAAGATTATCCAATTAGTTCTCCTAATTCCACACCCACCAGCCAATCATTACTTGGCTTTCCATACTTGCCTACAGAGAAAGAGTGCTTCCATTTGCTAGCTCAAGCATTCTCTTCTGCAAGACTTTGTGTTTCTCACTGTTACACACTGGGCTTTTGGTTTACATATCAGTCTCTTTTTGAGCATGGTTGATGTGCTTGGTCCCTGGAGAATGGAGCTAGGCTCAGTGTGCTGACAGATTGGGGTTCTGAGCTTGCTGGGCTGAGGGACAACACTGAGACATTCACCAAGGTGATGCCTCGGTGAGCCTTTCGCAGCCGGCTGGTCTTGCTTTGGCAACACATCTCTATACTACTGAGGGCTGTATCCTCTTTTCTCACTACTACGTACCGCACACTGTGAAAGCTTAGTTCCAGGGAGAAGCAGCACAGTGTAATGGTTAAGAGTCTGGCTGCTAAAGCCAGAGTGACTAGATTCAAAGCCTGGCTCCCCAACTTCCCAGTCGATTGACCTTGGGCAAGTTCCTCAACCTCTCTGTGCCTCAGTTTTGTCATCTACAGAATGGAGATAATAACAGTATCTACTTTATAGGTTAAAGTGAAGATTATATGAGATAGCAATAAGTAAATAACTTAAAACAGTTTGTAGCACATAGGAAACACTGTGTTTCCTACTTTAATTTTAGAGAACTAGTTTATATTTGGAGCCCTGGTGGCTTAGTGGTTAAGAGCTTGGCTGCTAACCAAAAGGTCAGCAGTTTGAATCCACCAGTGGCTCCATGGAAACCCTATGGGACAGTTCTACTTTGTCTGAATCAGAATCAACTAGATGGCAACAGGTTTGGTTTTTTGGTTTTATTTATATTTGGATAATTTTCTCATCTAAGTTATTAAATGTAATTTTTACAACAACCATATGAGGTTGCGCAGATATTCCACCCATTTTACAGATGAGGAAACTAAAGCTTAAGTGACCTGCCCACAATTACATAGTTGATAGGTGTCAGAGCACAGACTAAAGTCTAGGCCACGTGGATATTTTTATCTCTCTCAAAAAACTACTAGGGAAGACATGTACATTATAGTACTCAGATTCTGTTATATAGAGATCTGTATAAAAAAATTCTCTAGGATTTACTATCTAGGAAAAAAATAAGTGTTTCCTGAAGAATTCAGATACAACTCTTTTTTTTTTTTTAAATCTGAAAATAAGAACTTCATTATAATTCACCTTGTTGCCTTGGTTGCTTGGAGTTATAGTTCAAAATGGTGAGGTGCCATAACCATTTGCTTTAGATTCCCCCTCCTTCTATATGATTTTTAATATTTATTTTTGACTGTCCTAATATATATATGTATATATACATACACACACTTTTTTGATATTGGCCACAAAGTGAGTTTAGTGAGGTAATCTTTTTAAAAAATCTCTATTACTGAAATTTTTAAACACAAATGCAAAAGTGTTGTTGTTAGGTGGCATCAAGTCAGTTCTGACTCAGCGACCCTATGTACAACAGAACGAAACACTGCCTGGTCCTGTGCCATCCTCACAATCATTGCTATGTTTGAGCCCATCATTGCAGCCACTGTGTCAGTCCATCCCATTGAGGGTCTTCCTCTTTTTCACTGACCCTCTACTTTACCAAGCATGATGTCCTTCTCCAGGGACTGGTCCCTCCTGATAATATGTCCAAAGTACATGAGATGAAGTCTTGCTATCCTCGCTTCTAAGGAGCCCTCCGGTTGTACTTCTTCCAAGACAGATTTGTTCGTTCTTCTGGCAGTCCATGGTATATTCAATATTCTTCGCCAAAACCATACAAAGGCATCAATTGTTTAGTCTTCCTTATTCATTGCCCAGCTTTCACATGCATGTGAGGTGATTGAAAATACCATGGCTTGGGTCAAGCACATCTTAGTCCTCAAAGTGATATCTTTGCTTTTGAACACTTCAGAGAGGTCTTTTGCAGCAGATTTGCCCAGTGCAATATGTCGTTTGATTTCTTGACTGCTGTTGCCATGGGTGTTGATTACACAAAAGTAGAACAAGGTATACAATTTTTTTTAATGTGTAAGAATCTATGAGCACTATAAGGATTTTAAAAAACATTGGTTTTATCTCCAAAGAACATCTAGTTTACTAAAAGAAAGAAGGGTTCTGAAATAACTACAGTTGGAGGCAGCCTATGTGCCTTGCCTTAAGCAGGATCCTCATAATAAAGCCTATAGGAGTGCTGGCAGGAAGAGCATTGCAGCCAGTGGTCCGTTAGAGAAGGCTCCATGGAGCAGAATTTCAGTAGGTTTAGAAAAATGATGAAATGCTTATTTATAGTATCTTGTTTCCCCCTTGAGCCCATCTGTATTAGCCATCTGTATTTGGTTATATCTGTAGTGTCTAACAGTTTGTCACTGCTGCAATTTCCATGCATATCCTTTCATCTTCTAGATCTTCAATCTAGCTGTTAATTAGGAGTAGGTATAATGTGGCTGTTCACGCCTTTCTACTCTACAGGCTTCTTAACCTTAAGAAAGGTGTTTGCAGCTTTTGACACAGCTTACAGTACAGTTATTTGATGTGTACTATAGTTAATTAGCAGAGCCCTGCTGGCACAGTGGTTAAGAGCTCAGCTGCTAACCAAGAAGGTCGGCAGTTCAAATCCACTGGCTGCTTCTTGGAAACCCTATGAGGCAGTTCTGCTTTGTCCTATAGGTTTGCTATGAGTCGGAATGGACTAGATGGCCCTTAACAAAAACAATATAGCTAATTAGCATTCTTTACATGAGACACTGTAAATGATAAGAAAGCCATCTACATCATCCACCTGCAGGCTTCACAGACAGGAGTCATGCCTGGGTGGGTCTGCAGCTTTTTGGATCTAGAAACTCAATTGTAATGTGTTTACTCAGGGGGTAATGGGCTAACTCACACAGGCTAAGAGACTAGTGTATAAACCAGAATGCTAATCTGTTTTTTAATATTTTATTTTTTTTGTTGTTGAAAATATACACAGCAGAACATACATCAATTCAACAATTTCTACATGTACAATTCAGTGACATTCTTCAAGGTATGGCAACCATTATCACTCTCCTTTTCCAAATTGTTCCTCCCCCATTAACAAATTCACTGCCCCCTAAGCTTCCAATAGAATGCTAATCTATTTATAACAATTATAATTTTCTATAACCAAAATTTAATTACATGCTATCAAACACACACACACACACACACACACCCCAAGAAAGTTCCTGGTGAGCAAAGCCTCAGAGCCAAAAAGTCCTGGAGGGACATTTCCTCTCCTGACCGTTGAGAACATCTAGCACCTTTCCTTCACTTTACAAACAAGGAGATTGAACCCAAAGAGATTAAGTAACTTGTTCAAGGTCATGCAACAGGCAGTGGAAGGCCTGGGTCTGTTATTACTAAGCCTTTGTTTGAATTCTGTAGCCCTTTTGCGGACACTAATTCTGATCTCTCCACAGAGAACACAACAGAGGCAAGCGGCAGAGAACAGGAAAAGGAAATGAAAGATGCAGAAAGAGACAACAAACTGCAGAACTGAAGGTGGATCCTTGGCCACAAGTAGAAAAGGAAATGATGGAGAAAGCAGTGGCACCCACAGAACAAGAAACTGAGCCTCCTGGGAGTGTAACCGAAGCCCTCCCTCCTAGAGCCTCCAAAGAAAAAGCCATGGCTGAGAAATCCTTTTCTGAAATATGTCAAGAAAGCATTATACATCAGGAAAATTGTTCTGAGTATGAAGAAACAGGAGCACAAAATCACCCTTCTGAAACATGCCAAGATATGACTGAACCTGAAAACCTTTCTCCTAAAATGTGTCAAGAAATAGCTGTACTTCGAGACCATCCTTCCAAAATGTACCAAGATATGGCTGAACCTGAAGACCTGTCTTCTAAAATGTGCCAAAGAACATCTGTAGTGACAGCCCTTCCTTCTAAAACATCTGAAGATACAGCTGGCCTAGAAGGATGCTCTCCTGAAGTATACCCTAAACCAGATGTGCCTAAAGGCTACCCTCTTGAAACAGACCAAAAAACGGCTGAACCCAAGGAATGGAATTCTGAACCAGACCAAGAAATGGCTGAGAATGAAAGCTTCTTTCCTAAAATACAGGATGGAGCTGTGCCTAAAGACCTTTCTACAAAAACATACCCAGGAACAACTGAACCTAAATACTTCTCTCATAAAACATATAAAGAAGTGACTGTGTCTAGAACTCCCTCTCCTAAAACCATCCGAGAAACACCTGGGCCTGAAGAACATTCTCCTGAAGTATACCAAGAAACACCTGGGCCTGAAGAACAGTCTCCTGAAGTATACCAGGAGAAACCTAGATCTGAAGAACATTCTCCTGAAGTATACCAAGGAACACCTGGGCCTGAAGAACAGTCTCCTGAAGTATACCAGGAGAAACCTAGATCTGAAGAACATTCTCTGGAAGTATACCAAGAAACACCTGGGCCTGAAGAACAGCCTCCTGAAGTATACCAAGAGAAACCTGGATCTGAAGAATATTCACCTGAAATATATCAAGAAACATCTGGGCCTGAAGACCTCTCTACTAAGACATGTACAAATAAAAATGTGCCTAAAGAATGCTTTCCAGAACCATACCAAGAAACAGGTGGGCCTGAAGGCCAGGATCCTGTAACACACCAGGAAGATGCTAAGGATTTTTATACTTTTCCTCGAGGTAGGGGGTGTTTATTGGAGGCAAGACAGTGATAGTATCTCTTAATTATGTTCCCCATTTATAATCACAGCACCCACATAGGTAGATCCCCACCAGAGTAGTGATTTCCAACCTTCTTTGACAATCCCAGGTTATCCCATTATCTCAACAGGTACCGTGAATGTCACTGGATAGTTCCAAGTAAAAAAGGTTTTTCGTTCAAACAATGTCTCTCTTGGCACATTTCCAAAAAGCTAAAAGAAAATAATTGAAAATGCAAGCATGTACAGTAGGTACTTATACATACTATCCATTTTGAGAAGCTTTAGTCAGTAAGGGAAATAAACCTAATACAGGATGAAGTATGTGCAAAATATTTTAAAGGACGTTTAAGTCTAGATTAACAAAAACTTGATGAATGAGGTTTTTCTATAAATTTTAATTTTCCTGATAAACTAAAGGCAAGTAAATTAATGACAAAAGGCCCTAAGGGAGATAGGAACTTTCATTTTTGTATGATTTATTAGGTCTACCAAAAACCCCTTCTACTTCAATATTTGTTGCTGAAAAGCTTTCTCCTTCTCTCTTTAGCAATCATAGACTTCTGAAAATCACGTGACCTTTCTTTGATGGTGGTGGATCTTTACTTGCCTCAGGGACAAAACTGAGAATGTTTTTTCTCTTTGTACAGTATTGTAGACAGATGAGAAATGGGCTGGACCTATCAGATCATAGTTATGCCCGAGGAACTGTTTTCTAAAGAAGTCCTGGTGGTAGTTTGTTTCCTTACCATTTCCTTTTTTTCCTGTAACTATTATAACAATGTTTAATGAACATCATTGGAAGTCATATTTTTTAGCTAACATTTATTTAGTACTTTCTATATGCCAGACAGTGTATTAAATATTTCATGTGAATTATTTTGTTCAATATTAACAATCCTATTGGATAAGTAATATTATCCCCATTTTATGTATAAGGAAACTGAGGCACTGAAGGGATAAATTTGTCTGATTATTTCCTTTGGCTAAATCCCTAGAAGTGGAATTGCTGAGTCAAAGACTACTCACATTTAAAGATTGGATGCATTTAGCCAGATTAGCCTCCAGAAATGTTGTAGCAATTCACACAAACCAAGAGTTGATAAAAGCTCCTTTCCCCCACACCCTTGCCAATACGGTGCATTATTACATTTAAGAGAATTTAAAAATTCTTGCCTATCCGTTAGGTTCTGTTTTTTTTTTTTTTTTTTTTAAATAAGAATACCTCATTGTTTTAATTTCCTCTTTGATTATTAATGCTATTGGGCATCACTTTATGATTATTGCAAATCTGGATTTTGTGTGTGTGTGAATTGCCTGTTAGAATGTTTGTCCCATTTTTATTCTGGAATATTTGTATCTTTTAATTGATTAAAAACCTTTTAAAATACTATAGTTATTAAACTTTTACCTATATATAGGTTGGAAATTTTTTTTCCAATTGCTGTTTAACTATGCTTATAGTGGTTTTTGCCATATGGAATTTTAAGTTTTAGCTAGTCAAACATGTCAACTTCTCCTTTATAGTTTCTGGCCTCTGTGGCATGATCAGAAATGCCTTTCTAATCAATCCTGAGATTATAAATATATTCTATATTTTAAACATTTATGATATTATAATATTTATATCTTTAATCTATCTAAAATTCATTTTGTGCATGGTGTGAGGTAGAGATTTTTTTCTCCAAATGAATAGTCAATTGTCCCAATACTATTTATTGAAGCTATTTTTGAAAATTTTGTTCGATATTACAGAAATGAAAGAAAAATCCAAAGCAGAAGAACCAGAAAAACCAGCAAATCTGAATAGTCCTCAAGAGGATCATCCAGAAGATGACATCTATAGCTTTGTTTTATTTTAACAATGCTCAACCATAATAGTTATCCTCCAATGGAATATACATCTCTACAACATTCATTAATGTTTTAACTTAGTCTTTTTTCTATTTATAGACCATATCTGAAAGAGAGAACTAACATGTTTTTTTTTAGGCTCGATTAACATAGATAATATCTTGCTTGTGCGTGTGTGTGCGCGTGTGTGTGTGTGTGGTGGTGGTGGTGGTGGTGAGAACAGACAAAGAAAAAGGGAAGGGGGAGGGCTGAACAATTGACTTTTCCCCCTAAGAACAAACATTTCTTTGATTAAATATTAATAGCAGGTATGTGATTAATTCTGAACATTTAAAAATTTTTAGAAGTATACAGTTTTCTTGTAAACTTTGTTCAATTATTAATGTAACAATAACATCAAAATTTTATTCAGTCTTTAGTTGGCTCTTTTAGTTAATTTCATTAGCAATTTTTATCATTTTGATACATCTTCAAGATATCTTGGAGTGATGAGTGTAGTTTACTTTTGTATTTGAATTTTGATTTTATGTTTTTACTTTTAAAATATTCTATTTGTGTAAAATGTATATTAAATAATTATTACATGCTTAATTGTGTGAATGGCATCATGTTAATCACTGTGGTGGTTAGAAGACCTATAAGACAGTCCCTGCCCACCAGGAATTTAGTCTCATGGTAGAATAAAATGAAAAATAAATAATTACAAAGGTAAATAGTAATGCTAGCACCCATTGAATAATAGAAACAATAAAGGGAATGTTCACTTTTTGCTAGAGTTACCTAAAAAGGGGAGTCTTGAAATGTCGTCTTAGTCATCTAGTGCTGCTGTAACAGAAATACCACAAGTGGATGACTTTAACAAAGAGAAATTTATTTTCTCACCGTCTGCTAGGCTACAAGTCCAAATTCAGGGCGTCAGCTCCAAGGGAAGGCTTTCTCTCTCTGTTGGCTCTGGAGGAAGGTCCTTCTCAGCAGTCTTCCCCTGGACTAGGAGATTCTCCACGCAGGAACCCCAGGTCCAAAGGACGCGCTCTGCTCCTGGCGCTGCTTTCTTGGTGGTATGAGGTCCCCTGTCTCTGCTCACCTCTCTCCTCTATATCCCAAAAGAGATTGCCTCAAGACACATAATCTTATAGACTGAGTCCTGCCTCACTAACACAACTGCTCCATCCCACCTCATTAACATCAGAGGTAGGATTTATAATACATAGGAAAATCACATCAGATGACAAAAATGGTGGACCATCATACAATACTGGGAATCATGGCCTAGCCAAATTGATACACATATTTCTGGGGGACACAATTCAATCCATGACAAATATGGAGAGGATTTGTATAGGTGAGGATAAGCAACACTACTGTATGTGACACAGAGAAGGGCAAGTTACAGACATATTCAGGAGAACTGCATGCAAGCTACCCTAGTTAGTATAGGGTTCATAAGGAATAGTAGGTTAGCATGCTAACAATCTGGTATTACTAGACAGATGGTAGAGAATTTTGCATATATAACTAAGGAGTAATTATCACTTGTTAGGTAATGAGGAACTAGGTAAGACTTTTGAAAATGGAGTGGCAGGTTTAATATTTTAAGAATATTTGGTGATAATGGTCAGGATAAGCTGGAAATGACAAGGGACTGGGATCAGGGATAGGAACTACTCTGGGTGGGAAGATGTTTGAAAATCCTCTTGGTATTTTTTGCGGTAGGGGTTGGGTTTTTTTTTTAATTTCATTTTTCTTTCTGTTATTAAAGAAGATTCAAAGTAAAGGAGACTTTTGCAAATGAGAGTCAGTCAGCAAGGGCACAAGTGCTCAAGCTCTCCACATAGACACTGTGCTAGGTACCAGGCTATAGCGAAGAACAAAGATCCCAGTGCTTGAGGCATTCCTGGAGAACTTCCTGGTGCATTAGAAACACTGGGGAAGATTTAAAAAATACAGATGCCCAGACCCTTCCCCCAGGGATTCTGATTCAACTGTCTAGGGTGAGGTCAGGCACAGGTATATTTATTTTTAAACTGTTTTTTGCTTTAAATTATCTTTTTTGGAGGAGTAATTTTAGAACAATAGAAAAGTTGCAAAGATAGTACAGAAGGTGTTTGCCCTAGTTAGTTAAATGTTAACATCTTACATAACCATCGTCCATTTGTCGAAACTAAGAAATCAAGATCGTTACATTACCATTAACTGAACTATAGCCTTTATTCTGATTTCACTAGATAGCTTTTCCACTAAAGTCCTTTATATGCTTCAGGATCCAATCTAAGATACCACATTGCATTTAGAGTATTTTCAGTTTAAAAAGGGGCCCTGGTTAAGAGCTCAGGCTCCTAACCAAAAGGTTGGCAGTTCGAATCCACCAGTTGTTCCTTGGAAACCCTATGGGGCAGTTCTACTCTGTTCTACAGGGTCACTATGAGGCAGAATTGACTCGATGGCAACAGGGTTTTTTTGGTTTTTAGTTTAAAAGGAGGCCTGGTGTGCAGTGGTTAAAGTACTTGGCTGCTAACCAAAAGGTTGGCCGTTCAAACCCACCAGCCACTCTGCAGGAGAAAGATGTGGAAGTCTGCTTCCGTAAAGATTTACAGCCTTGGAAATCCTATAGGGCAGTTCTACTCTGTCCTATTGGGTCAGTAAGAGTCAGAATTGACTCGATGGCAGTGGGGTTTAAAAGCTCTCCAGGTGATTTTAATATGCAGGTAGGGCTAAGAAACACTGGCTTAGTGGGCAGTTACAATGCTGTTTCCCTCCTATTTTTTTTTTCTTTTCCTCCCCAGACATTAAGTCCCCCCCCCCATTGCAGGGTATATTCATTGTACAATCATTACTCATACTCCATATTACTCAAGTAACATTCAGAGTAGCACAACTACACAATAACCTCTGACATCTGGGTAGCACTTCAGAATAGATACTTCCACATACACTTTTATCTGACCCGCTCAAAAAGACAAAAAGACTGTGAAAATAGCTGGGTAGTGATTATCACTCCCATTTTAATGGATGAGGGAATAAACTCAGAGAGGCTGAATCCTCACCCAAAGTCCTGTCTGACTTCTCAGTGCCTTTCACCACTGTCTTAGGCTGGGTTCTCTAGAGAAGCATAACCAGTGAAGCATATATATATGTATGGAGAGAGAGAGAGATTTATATCAAGGAAATGGCTCATGCGGTTGTAGAGGCTGTAAAGTCCCAGGCCCATGGGTCAGGCATTAGGCTGGAGTCTTCACCTGACTTACATAGCTGCAGGGACTGACAAACCCAAGATTGGCAGTCCAGACAGCAGGCTGCTGTCTCACAGGCTGTGGAGGCCAACGAATCCCAGGATCGTCAGGCTATACAGCAGGCTGCTGGCTCAAGTCCCAAGAACCGGAGGTCAGATGACAACAAGCTGGATGCAAGATCTGGAGCAAGCAAAAGCCTACGAGCTTTGCCAGAACATCCATATGTATTGGATGCAGGCCACATCCCCGAAGAAACCCCCCTTACAACTAATTGGCTGATCAAACCAGATCACATCATGGAGGTGATTAAATTACACCACAAAATGGAGGATAACTACATCATTACATAACTGCCAAACTACATCGTTATATAACTGCCAAACCACTGAGAACCATAGCCCAGCCAAGTTGACACACAACTTTATCCATCATAACCACCTTTGCTCCATATTTGGAATGGTTCTTTTGTCTCAATTTCACCTGCCTAAGTAGTTTGGAAGTGTGTAAAGGGGAGCCCTGGTGGCACAGTGGTTAAAGCACTCAGCTGCTAACTGAAAGTTCAGCAGTTCCAACTCCCAGCCTCTCTGTGAGAGAAAGATGTGGCAGTTCCGCTTCCATAAAGATTTACAGGCTTGGAGACCCTATTGGGCAGTTCTACCCTGACGTATAGGGCTGCTGTGAGTCAGAATTGACTTGACGGCAGTGGGCTGGGAAGTAAATAAAAATTAGAGAAAAAAGAGTAAACTGAAATCTCAAGTTTTTATAGTGTTGCATTAAGATGAAACTTAAAAGATTTGCATATCAATAACATATAGGGACATAAAAGTGAAAGAGATGGGGAAGTTGACAGCAAGAGGAATACAGTAGATTAGAGGAAGAGAGATCTCCTTCTGCCTTTTAGGACCGTTTCTACCTGCTCTCTTACACCACCCCTTTATACACATAATCTCTGTTTTTTTACTATCCTCATTCGAAAACCACTATGCATCTGAAAATGCCCCAGTTTTATTCTTGACTTAGAACCTTGAGGTCAGTCAGAATTAAAGTTTTCATAAATCCATCTAAGCCTACTTGGTGCTGCCCTTCTTCCAAGGTAGATACAATGGTTGTTCTTAACAATCCATAAACCCTATGATATTAAATACAAAACGACGAGTGAGAAAGTCCAGAGCTATAATTGATTCTCAAAGGGGCCCTTCACCCAAATGAGTGGTTAAAAACCACTATGCTGAGAAGTGTTTCTCAAAGTATAGGCTGATGATCAACTGTTTCAGAGTCAATTATGGTGTTTTTTAAGGCAGTTTCCTAGGCCCAACCTCCAGAGAAAGAGTTGAGTCTTATAAACTAGAAATAATAAGATATGATTCTAGGCAGGATAATAAAAACCTCAAATCATAGATATATTTAAAAAGTGCTACGTATTTCATTTAAATTCTTATTTTTAGTAAAGAGAATTTTTACCTGTAAAAGGTAGGAATCCACTTCATCAATGTCTCCAAGTCTGTTTTGCATTTCAGACTTGTCACACTTGGTAATTACATATTTTTGTGTGTGTGATTATCTAATGTTTACCCTACCATCCCGCCTTTAAGGCCAGGAAGGCAAATAACAGCTCATCTTCTACAGTATTAATCCTTCCACAAATCAAAGGAGACTTATCACTTTCAGGAACACCACCATCTAGTGGCAAGTGCAGCTATTTCCGCCTCAGTTTTACAGTCTGCGTGTATAGCCCAATGATTCTCAAACTTGTTCTCCAGCTGGTCAGAACTGTTCCTGCTGAGAACAGAATAAAAGTAGCCTTTTCCAAATTGTCACGTGGAAAATACTTGCCCGATGACATACATATAAATTTGATTAAATCTAAAGTTCTTGTTTGTTTTTAACCATAATCTTAGTTCTTACTGCTGTTATTTTCTACTAGCCTATGAAAGATTGAACAGGCTTAGAAACAGCTTTTCATGTTAAGCTTTTAAATCTTTAGACTTACTTGCATTCTTATATTTCATATTGCAGGCAATAGAAGTTTTTTTTTTTCCCCTTGTACCAACAGGATAAAAGCCCAGGAACAGAATTATGTATATAGAAAAACTTGATGTATGTGAGACATGGCATTACAAGTCGATTCGTAAGGGATAGGCTACCAATGCAAGGACAATTGGTCATCCATAGGATTAGAAAAAAAGATTAACGGCCCTCAACTTCTCAGAGCTGCCTGGAAGCAACAATCTCCCCAATCGACAGGGTATGTTGACTCTCAGCATTTCATGCTCACTTTTGTTCCTGTGAGGTATGGAGCACAAGAAAGGTTCTTAAAGCCTACTCAGGCGTGGGGTTCCACTAACATAGACTTGAAATACGGTTTATTGGAGGTTCTTTTATAATAAAACATGGTTTATTATGGAAAATTTGGAACATACAGGGAAGTACAAATAATCATCTGTATATTTTCACCAGCCAAAGGGAATTTTTAACATTCTCTAACATTGTCTTTTTCCTGCGTGTCTATGGACTGACATAGTGGCTGCAACAATGGAGTCAAGCGTTAACAACGATCACGAGGATGGCACAGGACAGAGCCGTGTTTCGTTCTGTTGTACACAGGGTCGCTATGAGCCAGAACCCACTCCAGGGCACCTAACAACAACTGCATATACACATCCTTTTTTAAAAAAAATTAGGATTACTCGTTTGATATGTAGATTGCTTCCAATGTTAGCTTATTAATAATGCTACGAGAGACATCTTTGTGCGGAAATCTTCAGCCGTGCGTTCCCTCTCGGAAAGCGCGGGGAACTCGGTGGCCCTACTCTCCCGGTAGAGCGGTCAACCGCAGCAGCCCAACGCGGACATCATGACACCGCCTCAACCAAAACCTCCGCCGACCCGCGGCGCCACCCAACGTGCACGCACGCTCCAGGGCCGCTGCCGGCGAGCGCCCCTAGTCCCACAGAGCGCGTCCAACCCAGAAGCCGCACCAACCCGCCGGCGCGACTACTGCGCAGGCGCCAAGACATGGAGAACGGAAGCGGAAGGTTTCACGCGTCGGCCAGGCATCAAGGGATCGGTAATCATGCGCGGCTTAGAGGCGGAAGGGCCTCGGCCACCAGCGACCCCATGCGAGTGCGTGAAGCCGGCTCTGGAGAAAGGTAACTTCTAAGAGGCTTGCGGTACCGTACTGAAAAGCAGCCTAGGCTCAAGCAGCTGACGTCACTGTAGAGAGGGAGGTGAGCTGCGAGACCTTGAATTTACACGCGTCACTCCCCTTGTATTGCGAAGGCAGGCGTCACGTGTTCAGCGGACCACGTGATGTGTCTGAGGCGATGACGTCGGCCAGCAAGTTCTTTTATTAGTAGCTGCTGTTTACCTGGTCTTGGCTGGTTGGCAGTGCTCAGTCTTTTCTGTTAGGGAGTTCTGGCTTCAATAGGAGAGATAGGACGTGTGGAAGCTCGCCTTGTGCCGGTTAACCAAAAAAAAAAAAAAAAAAACCAAACCGTTGCCGTCCGGTCAATTACGACTTAATAGTGACCCTATGGGAAAACGTAGAACTACCCCATAGGGTTCCAAGGAGCGGTTGGTGGATTCGAACTTTCGACCTTTTCGTTAGGAACCTGAACTCTTAACCACTGCGCCATCAGGTCTCCTTGTGCTGGTTAGGAACTACTAAATGTCACAGGAGAGGGACATCCTGTGTTGTAGGAAATGAGGGAAAAGGGAAAGTTTTGAGGGAGGAAATAATTTTAATCTGAGCGTGGAAAGACAAGTGTGAGTTTGTTTCTCTTTATTTACACCACTTTATATATAAGGAGCCCTGATGGTGCAGTGGTTAAGCACTCCGCTGCTAAGGGAAAGTTGGTGGGTTCTAATCCACCAGTGGCTCTGCGGGAGAAAGATGTGGTAGTCTACTACGGTAAAGATTACAGCCTTGGAAACCCTATGGGGCGGTTCTACTCTAATATGGTTGCTATGAGTCAGAATTGACTCCAGGTACCAGAACAAAAACAACATATAGAGGGAATAGGAGTCTCTGGGTGGCACAAACCGTTAAGCACTCCACTATTAGCTGAAAGGTTGGTGGTTGGAACCCACCTAGAGTCACCTCGGAAGCCAGGTGATCTGCTTCGGAAAAGTCATGGCTTTGAAAACCCTGGAGCAGTTCTACCCCGCAGGGGTGGGGTCGGCATGACTCTGAATCAACTGGAGGGCAACTAACAACAAAAATAATATAGCAGGCATAGAGAGGAATATATTAATTTTAGAAACTATAGGAAGCAAAGGGAAGAAAATTAAAATAGCTTGCCATCACCCAGTGAAGGCCTCTGTTTATGTCTTGGTGTCTGCTTTCCGTGTTTGTTTCAGTTGCGTGTTGTTAATTGTTGTCAGGGGCAGTCGGAAGCTACCTTATGTACGACAGAACAAAACGCTGCCGGGTCCTGTGCCATCCTCACAGTCATTGTTAGGCTTGACCCACTGTTGAGCCCCCATGTCAATCTGTCTTGTTGAGGGTCTTCCTCTTTTTCACTGACCATCTACTTTACCAAGCACGATGTCCTTCTCCAGGGACTGGTGCCTCCCTGATAACACATCCAAAGTAGATGAGATGAAGTCTCGCCATCCTTGCTTTTAAGGAGCATTCTGACTGTAGTTCTTCCGAGACAGATTTCTTCATTTTTTTTGGCAGTCCAGGGTATATTCAATATTCTTTGCAGTATCATAATTCAGAGGCATCAATTCTTCTTTGGTCTTCCTTATTCATTGCCCAGCTTTCACATGCATATGAAGTGATTGAAAACACCGTGGCTTGGGTCAGGCGCACTTTAGTCCTCAAGCTGGCATCTTTGCTTTTGAAGACTTTAAAGAGGTCTTTTGCAGCAGATTTGCCCAATGCAATGCGTTGTTTGATTTCTTAACTGCTTCCTTGGGTGTTGATTGTGGATCCAAGTAAAATGAAATCCTTGACAACTTCAGTCTTTTCTCCATTTACCATGGTGTTGCTTATTGGTCCAGTTGTGAGGATTTTTATCTTCTTTATGTTGAGGTATAATCCATACTAAAGGCTGTGGGTCTTTGATATTCATCCGTAAGTGCTTCAAGTCCTCTTCACTTTCAGCAAGGAAGATTGTGTCATCTGCGTAACATGGGTTGTTAATGAGTCTTCCAGTCCTGATACCCTGTTCTTCATATAGTCCAGCTTCTTGGATTATTTGTGCGGCATACAGATTGAATAAGTATGGTGAAAGGATACAACCCTTATGCACGCCTTTCCTGACTTTAAACCATGCGGTATCCCCTTGTTTGGTTCGAACGACTGCCTCATGAACTATGTATAGGTTCCTCATGAGCATAATTAAGTGTTCTGGAATTCCCGTTCTTTGCAGTGTTATCCATAATTTGTTATGATCCACACAGTCAAATGTCTTTGCGTAGTCACTAAAACACAGGTGAACATCTTTCTGGTAGTCTCTGCTTTTAGCCAGGATCCGTCTGACATCAGCAATGATAATCCTCATTCCACGTCCTCTTCTGCATCAGGCTTGAATTTCTGGCAGTTCCCTGTTGATGTAGTGCTGCAACCACTTTTCAATGATCTTTGGCAGAATTTTACTTGCGTGTGATATTAATGATATTGTTTGATAATTTCCACATTTAGTTGGATCATCTTTCTTTGGAATGGGCATAAATATGGATCTCTTCAGTCAGTTGGCCAGGTAACTGTCTTCCAAATTTCTTGGCATAGACGAGTGAGTACTTCTAGCACTGCATCCATTTGTTGAAATATCTCAGTTGGTATTCTGTCAGTTCCTGGAGACTTGTTTTTTGCCAGTGTCTTCAGTGCAGCTTGGACTTCTTCCTTCAGTACCATCGGTTCTTGATCATATGCTATCTCCTGAAATGATTGAACATCTACCAATTCTTTTTGGTACAGTGACTCTGTGTATCCCTTCTATCTTCTTTTGATGCTTCCTGAGTCATTCATACACACTAGAAAAAGAAACTGATATATGACTCACTGTCTTATAGCCTATTTTTTAAATTCTATATCATTAAACTTCATTAAAACTTTTCCATGGCAGTTAATAATTTTCACAGTAAAGGGTTGCATACTATTTTATTTTATAGATGTCCTCTAACTTATTTAACCATTTCCCTATTGATGGGCATTTGTTATTGCCAATTTTCATTGTTCTAAATGAAAGTTCTTGAAACTAAAATCTTTTGTGTATGCTTTAAGTGTTTAACTTACGTTAAATTTCTTAGAAATACAGTTACTTGCTACCTTAGTTATATAGTGCTGCCGTAACAGAAATACCACAAGTGGATGGCTTTAACAAAGAGAAATTTATTCCCTCACAGTTTAGGTTGCTAGAAGTGGGAATTCAGGGTGCCATCTCCGGGGTAAGGCTTTCTCTGTCAGCTCTGGGGGAAGGTCCTTGTTATCAATCTTCCCCTGGTCGAGGAGCTTCTGAGCCCAAGGACCCCAGGTCCAGAGGACGCACTGTGTTCTCAGTGCTTCTTTCTTGGTGGTATGAGGACCCCCTGTCTCTCTGCTCACTTCTGTCTTCACATCTTAAAAGATACTGGTTTAAGACACAACCTGATCTTGTAGATTGAGTCCAGCCTAATTAACATAACTGCCTCTAATCCTGCCTCATTAATATCATAGAGGTAGGATTACAACACATAGGATAATCACATCAGATGACAGAATGGTGGACAATCACACAATACTAGGAATCATGGCCTAGCCAAGTTGACACATATTTTTAGGGGACACAATTCAGTCCATGACACGTGGGCAAAGTGTGTACTCACTTAAAAAAATTGTTGTTCACTGCCAGATTGTTGTTGTCTGTTGTCTTATGCCAGCAAGTTGATTCTAACTCAAGGCAATCTCATGTATTACAGAATAGAACTGAGCTCTGTACAGCTTCACTGTATTCTTTATGGAAGCAGATCACCAGGCCTTTCTTCCATGGTGCTGCTGGTTGTGTTCAAACCGCCAGCCTTTTGGCTAGTCGCCAAGGGCAGACCATGTGTGCCATCCAGGGACCCTATAGTCATAATAGGTTTTCTAAAATACTCTCTTTCTCGTATTTTTTTCTTTCTTTCTTACACCAGTGCTCTTCCCAGTATATCATCTAAAGGGATACTACTATGTCCCTGTAATGATGAATGCTATTTAAAAAAATCATTTTTTATAGTTGCATAGCATGTGGTAGATTTAAAAGTTAGGAAATCAGTGCAGTCAAGAAAATATTTTCCTATATCTTTTGTTTGATATTTTGGCTAATAATTTCTTCCTAATTTTCTTCTGTAGGAAATCTGTTAACTGAGCCAATTGGCTACTTGGAATCATGTTTCTCAACCAAGAATGGTACTCCAAGACAGCCATCCATTTGTAGCCTTTCACAGGCTTGTTTGAAGATTAGAAAGAGCATTTTTAATAATCCCGAACATTCCTTGATGGGCCTAGATCAATTTTCTCATGTTTGGTAAGTTGTTTTATAGTTAGAAGTGGTATTTTGGGTCAGAACTTGCCAATTAGTAAAGTTGAGTTGAAGACAACCTTGGAGGCAGCCATATATATCACCCTTGTCTATTGCATGAAATTCCTGTACTGCGTTCCTGCATATGTCAGCATAGCTTCGGTCCCCTCAAAGAAGCTCGGGACCCACTGAGGCGGCTGCACGTTCCACTTGCAGTTGAATCTAATTGTGTTGAATGCTTTCTGTTGAGCTGAAATATGCTACCTCATCAATTTTATCCTCTAGACCAGGGGATCTAGATTTTATCCTAGGTCATTATTCTATCCTCTATACCAGGGGGTGAGAAAACTACAGCCTGTGGACCAAATCCGACCCACCACCTGTTTTTGTAAATAAGTCTTGCTGGAATACAGCCATACCCATTGTTTATGTATTGTCTGTGGCTCCTTTTGTACTTTCAATGAAAAGCGTTGGCCAGTTGGCCCGAAAAGCCTAACATATTTACTGTCTGATTGTCTGCAGAAAAAGTTTGCAGACTCCTGCTCTAGACCCATAAAGACTTAAGTCTATTCTTTCTGAAAGGCAAAAGGGGTCTTAGAAATCTGTATACTTTTAATAAAGTATTAGATGGTACAATTGTTAAAAAGCTCTAGACTGCTAACTGAAATGTCAAGGTTCAAGCCCACCAGCTGCTCTGAGGGAGAAAGATGTGGCAGTCTGCTGTAAAGATTTCAGCCTTGGAAACCCTATGGGGCAGTTCTACTCTGTCCTGTAGGGTTGCTGTGAGTCAGAATTGACTCAGTGGCAACAGGTTTTTGTTTTTCTATATGGATGTCAATCTCAGTCCGTTCTTGCTCACTTCAAATTCAGCAGGCTGCATTGGTCTAAGTTTACTGGTGGTGGTGGTGGTTGTTGTTAGGTACTGTCAAGTCGGTTCTGACTCACAGAAACCCTACATACAACAGAACGAAACACTGCCCAGGCCTGTGCTGTCCTCACAGTCAGTGCTATGCTTGAGTCCATTGTCGCAGCCACTGTGTCAGTCCACCTCGTTGAGGGTCTTCCTCTTTTTGGATGACCGTCTACTAAGCATAATATCCTTCTCCAGGGATTGGTCCCTCCTGATAACACGTCCAAAATATGTGAGATGAAGTCCTGCCATCCTTGCTTCTGTGGAGCGTTCTGGCTGCACTTCCTCCAAGACAGATTTGTTCGTTCTGCTGGCAGTCCATGGCATATTCAGTATTCTTCACCGACACCATAATTCAGAGGCATCAGTTCTTCTTCAGTCTTCCTTATTCATTGTCTAGCTTTCCTGCGCATATGAGATTGAAAATACCATGGCTTGGAACAGGTGGACCTTAGTCCTTAAAGTGACGTCTTTGCTTTGTAACACTTTAAAGAGATGGTTTACAGCAGGTTTGCCCAATACAATGTGTCTTTTGGTGTCTTGACTGCTGCTTCCGTGGGTGTTGATTGTGCATCCAAGTAAAATGAAATCCTTAATAACTTCAGTATTATCTCCATTTATCATGATGTTGCTTATTGGTCCGGTTGTGAGGATTTTTGTTTTCTTTATGTTAAAGTGTAATCCAAACTGAAGGCTGTAGTCTTTGGTCTTCGTCAGTAAGTGCTTCAAGTCCTCTTTCAGCAAGCAAAGTTGTGTCATCTGCATAATGCAGGTTGTTAATGAGTCTCCTTCCAATCCTGATGCCCTGTTCTTCATATAGTCCAGCTTCTTGGATTATTTGTGTGGCATACAGATTGAATAAGTATGGTGAAAGGATATAACCCGATACACACCTTTCCTGACTTTAAACCATGTGGTATCCCCTTGTGCTGTTTGAATGATTGCCTCTTGGTCTGTGTACAGATTCCTCATGAGCACTGTCCTAGTCATCTAGTGCTGCTATAACAGAAATACCACAAGTGGATGGCTTTAACAAAAAAATTTATTCCCTCATGGTGGAGGAGGCTAGAAGTCCAAATTCAGGGTGCCAGCTCCAGGGGAAGATGTTTTCTCTATGTTGGCTCTAGGGGAAGGTCCTTGTCATCAGTCTTTCCCAGCTGAGAGCTTCTCAGCACAGGAACCTGGGGTCCAAAGGATGTGCTATTCTCCTGGCTCTTGTTTCTTGGTGGTAGGAGGTCCCTATGTCTCTCTGCTCACTTCTTTCTTTTATATCTCAAAAGAGATTGGTTTAAGACACAGCCTAATCTTGTAATTTGAGTCCTGCCTCATTAACATAACTGCTGCTAATCCCACCTCATGAACATGATAGAGATAGGATTTACAACACATAGGGAAATCACATCACATGCCAAGATGGTGGACAGACAATACTGGGAATCATGGCCTAGCCAAGTTGACACATATTTTTTGGGGGACACAGTTAAGTCCATGACATTCCACCCTTTGAGGCTGAGGCATCTCTTCTTCCTATGTTCCCTTTTTCTTCAGTTTCTGCTTCCAGGTTCCTTGCCTCTCAGCCCCTCGAGCATCACTGCCTGCGTCTGCCCTGCTGGGGCAGGTGTTCCAAAGCCCTTTAGCTCCACCAATAAGTGCCTGGAGGCACCCCTCTCCATCAGTAAACTTCGGCTGGAAGGCAGTCAGCTCCCTTGCTCCATGGATTGATAAGCATAGCTCCACCAGTAAGTGCTTGGAGGCACCCCACTCTGCCAGGAAGCCTCCTGCACAAAGGCACTCAGCTTTCTTGCTCCGTGGGTCAGCTCCAACGCTGTCTCATGCCAGTCTTCTGTTCCTTTAACTGCCATTTCTCTGCTGCTGCCATTGCTGTGTTGCTGCTGCTTGCCATTTGTGCCATCTCCAGTGCAACAGCTTTCCTCATTTCCTTCAGAGTCCTCTAGCCATTTATAGTTTCAAAACGGCTTCCACATTTTAGGTATCTGTTACAGCAGCACCCCCCCACTCCCAGTACCAAATTCTGTCTTAGTCGTCTAGTGCTGCTGTAACAGAAATACCAGAAGTGGATGGCTTTAACAAACAGAAGTTTATTGTCTCACAGTCTAGGAGGCTAGAAGTCCTAATTAAGGGCGCCAGGTCCAGGGGAAGGCATCATCTCTCTGTCAGCTCTGTTGGGAGGTCCTTGTCATCAATTTTCCCCAGTCGAGGAACTTCTCAGTGCAGGGACCCCAGGTCCAAAGGACATGCTATTCTCCTGGCTGATGATATTGAGGTTTACAGGTGAAGACTTAAAATTGTTTATTTTGAAATAGTTTTCTTTGTTTTTAATGTAAATTTGGAGACATGGGTAGAGTAGAAAGAACATGGGTGTTCTGACCTAGTTTATGTGATCTTGGTTGGATTGTTTAAAAAAAAAAAATTGGCTGTTAATCAAAATGGATTCAAAAGTATATAAAGAGATTTTTCCTTATCTCCTCTATTTTCCCCTTTTCTTGCTTTCCCTATCCCTCCCACACTCTTCAGAGATTATCACTTTTAACAGCTTGGTGTGTATCTGCCAGACATTTTCTTTCTTTTCTTTTTTTTAAATGCACATAGAAGCATAAATATACACATGTAGTGTGGGTGTTTGTTTTAAAAAATGAAATATGTTTTCTTTAGTCAACAGAATATCATAGACAGCCTTCATGTTAGTTAGAAGCATTCTTTCTGTTTAATTTTGGGAGGTTAAAGTGTCCCCCCCCAAAATATGATAAAATAATTTTTGCTCTTTTATTACTCAGTGGTTTGGTTTCTTTCCAATAGGATTTTGTTTGTTTTTCACAAAAATGGTCGTTTGAGCTGTAAGGCAAAAGTGCAACCTCCTAGGCTGAATGGTGCAAAGACTGGTGTTTTTTCCACGAGGAGCCCTCATCGCCCCAATGCCATAGGACTGACCCTGGCCAAACTGGAAAAGGTAGAAGGTAACTATTTCATGTCTACTTTTAACTTGTTTTTCCTTACCCAAAAGAAGTCTTATAAAATCAGCGTAGCGTTCACCACTAGCAGTGATTCAGGCTAGCGCTAAGGGTGCTAACCCCTGAGAACCACCAGGCAATGAAGAAAATAAAATGATTAAAAAGAATGCTAGCATTATGTGCTCTCATAGGATGCCCATAATTTGTTTATGTTATGTCATTGCACATATCAAGAGCCATTATTTTATTTAGAAATAACTTGTAAGACTTTATATCCATTAAATTAGTAGATACAGAATGGTTAAAAATTAGTAAGAGTTCAAAAATTAACACTCAGTAACAAGTTGACAATTAACAAGCCGACGCCACCCAGTGCTCAAGGGGCCTGCTCACTGTCTAGGGACAGAGCCTCTTTAAGCAGATCATTGCTGTGCCATGCAAAAAGTACTCTAGTAGAGATTGTGCATAGGTTCCTCTGTAGGAGCCCGTTGGAAAGCATGCTTAGGTCTGGAGGAGCCAGAAAGGCTTTGTAGAAAAGGTGTTATTTGAGGGCCTTGAAGAGCAGGTGGAATTTGACAGGGAAGAAGAGGATGGGCCTCCAGGCAGAAAGAAAAGCAGGCATTGGTGCTGGGTGTAAAGAGCCTGGTGCATATAAGAGCATTGTGAATAAATTTGGTGACCCGGAAGCAGACAGTGTCAGAAAGAATTTTTAGGTACAGTTATATTCATTCATTGTTTGCACTGTTCATCATTGTTAATGAATACTGTTAAGAGGATTTTTTAATTTTTCACATTTTAGGTGGAGCTATCTACCTTTCTGGAATTGACATGGTACATGGCACACCTGTGCTAGACATAAAGCCCTACATAGCTGACTATGACTCGCCACAGAATTTGATCGAGCCTTTAGGAGACGTTAATTTACAAGATAATAAACATAAACCAAAAACTTCTTTTGAGTTTCGGTCTAGTGGCGTGACTGATAACTGTGACCAACAGCAGCTCTCAGGGTGTGTTGAACCACATCCCTGCACGAGCACCAAGGAGAAACCCACATGTCCTGAAGACAGAACCTCAGAAGAGATACATGTGGAACATGATGACACTGCAAAAATCCGACACTCGCTTAAGCATGGCGAGGAGATAGCAGCAGGTTATGGTTCAGAATCAAGAAGTGACCAGAGTTTGAGTGTGGCAGAAAAGCAGGTTGGCTCCTGTCACCAGGAGAAGAGCTTTTCTGAGGAAGGTACAGATAAGAGGTCAAGGAGAGGGCAAGAAGCAGCGATCCTACGAGGAAACAGTGTGCAGACAGAGCCTGGGGCCCTTCGCTACCCTTCCGGGGCTGCTGATGAAGCCCGCCACAGTGTGGTTCCCGCCTGGGTGAGAGATGCGCCTGTGACCACGTTAGAAGTTCGGTTCACTCCTCACGCCGAGATGGACCTCAGGCACCTCAGCTCTGGTGAGCCAGGTGCCTTCACTTTTTATTTTTGAATGAAGGATGAGCTTTTAGTATGAGGTGGAACCAAGCTTAGTCCGTCTGAGGGCAGTTCTATGGAGTGTTTGTCAGTATGACTGCTGAAAGGAAACAGCCTGATGATACTTGGGCAACACCATCATCCGATGTGTTTCATTCAACAGCTGTTCATTCAGCACAGCTTGTTCAGGAGCTCAGGTAGAGTGTTTGCCGAGAATGGCTGCAGCCTCATGAGGCGGCCCATTATTTGGGGCTCATCTGCCTATTAACAGTGGTTCCTGGAGTTTTCAAACAAGTAGAATTCAGAAGCCAAATCATGCTTGTTCTATACTCTTTACTACCTAACTGGAGAAATGTCCTGTTTTATCCTAATGCTCAGGTGGCAGATACGTCAACTCTCTAGTGCAGAGGAGTCCAGGAGCCCAAGAGTAAGAGGAAAAGCGTCTCTGAGCACAGAATTGCCCTCACACATCCCAGGACGAGAGACATGCACTTCATTGCAGAAGAGAGGCCACAAGGCCCTTAGTTGGAGCCTGTTTATTATTTAACACGTGGTTCCTAACAAACGTTACCTGGTTTCCCCAGTCCACAGTAGATGTCAGGCAGCAATCTTGAATGAAGGAAGGGGTTGTTAAGAGGTGGGTACAGTGATACACCAGTAAGAAGTAGCCATTTGGCAAGGAGATGTCAAATTTCAAAAAGGTAGAAAGCTATCCTTTTGATTACAACTCGGGAAGGGGTCAGTATAGCCATGTAAAGAAAGAAATTCATTTATTCGTTCTACAGTTGTTCACTCAGCTTCTGCTGGGTACCAGGCACTGTTTTAGGCCCTTAAGATACATTAGTGAACAAAACAGACCACAAAACCCCTGCCCACATGGAACTCGCATTCTAATGGAGCAGAGAGAGGCAAATTAAAAGCTTAATAATTAAGTAAATTGTGTATAATGTTAGAGGGTGATGGGGACTGTGGAAACTTCTAAAAAGAATCAAGCAGGGTAAGGGGTGTTGGGAGGTGGGTTGCGATTTTGAATAGGGTGACCAGAGTAGGCCTCATTGAGAAGATGCACCTGAGCAAAGGCCAGAGGGGTGAAGGAGTGAGCCATGCACATGCCCAGGGAAAGGACATGCCAGCTGGAGAGACAGCCGGTGCAGCCCCAAGGTGGGAGCGCGCATGGCACATTTGAGGCCATGTGGCTGGAGCAGACTAAGGAAGGGCAGAGTGGCCGTGGGGAAGGGGAGATGTGATTACGTGGGATTTTATAGGCCATTGTGAGTGAGGACTTGTGTTTTTACCTTGAGAGGAGTGGAAAGCACAAAAACTTGACGTCAGTATCCCCAGAGAGCAGGGGCCACCCCAGGGGTCAGATCACTGCCCAGAGTGGGCCACAGGTGATTTCTGGTAATGATAGAATAGATTTCCAAACTCGGTACGTTTCAAGTGATGTTCAAGGAACCAGCCAAATTCCACACTGAAATTCATGGTAATGAAATTTTTGGCCTGCATGATTTTGAAAGTTAGCTTATATCCTTCTCGTTGCAGATGTCGGTCAAACTGCGTTTAAATATTTTCAATCAGCAGAAGAAGCAAAGCATGCCATCGAGGCGGTGCTGTCAGCCGATCCTCGGTCTGTGTATCGACGGAAGCTCTGCCAGGACCGTCTTTTCTATTTTACTGTAGACATAGCGCACGTCACTTGCTGGTTTGGTGATGGCTTTGCAGAAGTTCTAAGGATCCAGCATGCTTCTGAGCCTGTTCAGATGACTGACCCTGCGGAGTCCTTGGTGTCTCTGGGATCTTAAGGCGTCTCCATTACATCTTTAAATTGACCTTTGGATGTGATATTAGGATTTTCTGTACAAGCTAATAATGTGTCGTCTTTGCAGAAAGAAGCAACAGTTTGTAGTGTCATGCTTTGATCAGTTTGGGCTGAGCAGACTATTTGAAAAACATGTTTTAATAAACTTAACAGAAAATTTAGAGCAACTGCCTTTTGCTTTTTGGCCTGTTAATATAAAGAATTCAATGATGATGCTGTTTCATTGAGTTTTGAAAGAAGCTGATTGTTCTTGGGACTTGATAAGATTAGGCAGAGACCATTATAGCAGGGAATGTCAAGCTCAGGGGATCTGTTCAACAATTCACATTGGTTTTCATGACTGGAAAAGCCTGATCTCTCTGTTTTATTCTGAGTTGCGATGGTTTTAGAAATTAACAAATGAGAAAAACGGTTTTAGCCATCTTTATAAATACATTAAACCCCTGTGTTTCAGAGACTTTGTGACATATACATATTTTATATGTATGTTATATATAATCTATATATTAAATACACACACACACACACACACACACACACATTTAATCCTGACTCAGAAAAAGAGACTCTGAATTTCTTTGGATGTCTTTGTATCAGAAGAGGATCCTCAAGAAAATAATTAGCGGTTCATGTGTTTCATTTGTTCATTCTGTGGCTATTGAGAACCTGCTGTGGGTTAGGTTTTGGTGATTAAATGAGATGAACAAGATGCAGTTCTTGTTGCAAATCATGGTTAGGAGAGGAAATAAGACATAAGGAAATCATTGTAATACAGTTTAATAAATCAGCAATTAAGTCTGTACAGGATTCCTGTGTGTACACAGTAGGAAGCAATTGTAAGAATGTATTGCCTATAGGTAATGTGAGTGATGTGATCCCAGATAACTGAAGATTTATGATCAGTGTAACCAAATTAGACATCTGTCGATACGACATAGGCATTCCTAATCACAATTAATAGCTGATTGATCATGGTTTTGAAATGAACCCTTCTGCCTGTAGATACTTGTGGAGTCATTTGTGGCTGATGACACTGCACCCTGGAAAAAAATGAGCTTGTAGTTGTTGACTTTGATGTTACTTATAACTTCTTGGAGAAATTACCTTAAATTTGATTTTTAAAAAAATCTTTATTTTGAAATAGAGATTCACTGGATGTTGTAGAATAGTAGCAGCCCATGTACCCTTCATCTAGCTCCCCGCAATGGTAATATCTTACATAACTATAGTACAATGTAGAACCAGGAAACTGACATTGGTACAATCTATAGTTTGATGTTAATGTTTTTTCTCTTAAAAAAATTATTTTGAAACTGAATCGGCACAAAATGTTGATGCTTATATGGAAAAAAGTAACTCTCGGGACAATACCACCCATCCTTCTAGCAAGAAGACTGTTTGCTTGTTTGGGGTTTTCTTCTACATCTGTGAGACTTCAGAGCAAAAAAGGATCCTGCTCGGTTGTCTGCCAATTCATGAGTCTTTCCTTCAGTATTCCCAGTGTTTGACCTTCCAAGCCTTGCTTAAACACCCTCCGTGATGAGGTCTTCACCCTTGCCCTATGCAAATCATTCTATATGGACAGTGCTGATTATGAAAATGTCCTGTATGTGAGATAAAAGCTCCATCCACTAGTGGGACCACACAGGGTAAGGCTCCTTGCTGCCTGACATTAGCCTGTCAGACACTGTTCCAGCTCCCACTCCTTGGCCTTCTCTAATTGAGCATCCACATTTTCTTAAACCATTGCTTCTATAGGAAGAACATGCTCTCAAGCTCCTCCGCCCCAGTGAGTGCCCAGCATGATCTTTTGTGTCTGTGGTCGTGTACTTCAAGTGTCCTGTTGTGAGGAAGTTGGAATCTTGAGTTCATGAACTCCCATCTCTTAGAAAGATAAGAAGTTTCAAGCACGTCTTATATTTCTTCTCTTCTTGCGAACTTTTTCAAAAGAAGAACGGAATATATAAATGACACCCACCTTGATTTTTAGCCTTTGCTTTTGGTGCCTGCAGGGGGAGCCCTTGATATCTGATTTTCACTAGCTTGGAGGAAACCTCCAAGAGTTAAGCTGTTCAGGTAATTTTGCCTTTAGGCCCACCTGCCCCAGCTTTCAGGAATAGTAACTTTTACCAGAAATGCTGATGCCTGTCAATCACATAGGAAGAGATTAGAAGGATGATTCCCATTTATTAATCTTAAATTGTACCTGGCTTAAGTGGTCAGATCAGGTTATATTGCCGCATGTGGAGGCTGTGCAGAACCAGGTAGACTCCTTAGCCAAATCCATCAGCATGTGCGTATAAGGCATTCACTGTGTTTAGGTGTTCACGATTTTTTTCTCTTGGAGAGAAGAAATGAAGTTGAGGACATAAGAGAATCAACCTTTTGTGGATAGTTTTCTATTTATGACACAGTCCCAAAGAAGGCAGATTAGGACTCAATGAAAATTTGTATGTTACTAAAGTTTCATATGTGCTTGGCACTGGGTTGTATGTTTTTCATGCACTGATCAGAGGTTGAGTAACATACTCAGTTCACACAGCTGGTCAGCCTCGTAGCCAGGATTTCAACCCACCCAATCTGACCCCGGAGTCTGCTCTCTTCCCAGCTTGGCTCTACTGCCTCGCCAGTGTGGATGTGGATGCTTAGCCAACCATGCTGGTTTAATTGAGGGACAGCAGTTCCATATACGTAAGCACAGGACACTTTAATTAGCACAGTGATGTTCATGGAAATCCAACCACTAAATGAAAATCATAATGAGATGGGGCAGAAACGACCATTCCCACCAGATCTGCATGGAACCTTCTGGGAAGCAGGGTGGGAAACATGGAGAGGACTGGGTTTAGGCTCAGAAACTTGAAGCACTGGCTTCTGCTCTGCCGTGTGCTAGCTGTGTCACCTTGGGCAAGTCACTGCTCCCAGCTCCGAATCCTTGACCTTAGGGAGTTATTACAAGGATAATGCTTGCGGAAGTATTCTGTCAACTCTAAAATGACCTGTAAACTTAATATTTGTATTGTGCCTGTCATCATTGATGCCCTTTCTTTGCCACTCTGCTCTGGCCTACTTGGCTGGACAAACAGTAAAAAAAACAGTTGCTTGTGAGTTGTTTCCATTCATGGCGACACCATGTGACAGATACTGTGGCCCGCAAAGCCGAAATATTTACTTTTGGGTCCTTTTTGGAAGAAGTTCGCCGACCCCTGATTTAGAACATTATTTCTCTGGAAAAGTGTTTTGAATTCCAGAAAGCCGACTTACAAATTAAAATTTGGGATACCACATGCCTCTAAGTCAGGAACTTTCTGTATTTTGAAATGATTTAGTCATAAAGCCGTGTGAGAAAGCTTATAAACAGGTCACGAACAGTATGCATTATGATATCCTATTCCTATGTGTAGTACAAGATTATACAAATCCATGTTTACACATATGTAGACAATTTCTAGAAGGATTAAACAAAAAAAATGCTAACAATGGTTACTTCTGGGGAGGATCTCTGGGGGCTCATGAGGAAGAGGGCTTTTCACTTCATTTGCCTTAGTATGTTGTGACTTTTTTTCTAATCACTACTGCACATTATATGGGAACGTGAGGAGAATAAAATGTCAAGTACTCAAACTGGAATGTACCTGGTATTTTAGTGTAACTTAACAAAGAAGATCTATTTATATATCTAAATAGATATCTATATATCCTCACCCCCCTTAAAAAATATCTGGTAAATATGGTTAGAGACACATGTACTTTCTCCTGGAACATCACATGTGGATATATTTATATACTTAAATAGATGTCTATATATCCTCCCCGCTACCCCACCTAGAAATTCGAAATATCTGATAAATATGGTTAGAAACACATTTACTTTCTCCTGGAACATCACCTGTGGATCACAACACCGAAAACCACCAGGCTGGTCACACTTCAGCTGTGGAGCTGAGACGGCTTGCAGTGGATAAACTGGCTGAGCCTGGGCAGCTTTGTCCCCAGGGGTTCACTGACGTTTTCTGTCCTTCCAGAGATGGGGTTTTGGATAAGGCATTGTGCCTCCAGGTAGGAGTCAGGTGCCCATCCGGATGGTGTGTTGGCAGAGGGCTGAGCTTCCAGAGAGCTCCTTAGCCCAGTACTCGCCAAACCTGTGCAGTTTTGCAGTCTGTCCAATCTGGACTGAGGGATGGGTCTCTGCTTGCAGGATCCACTCACTCGTCAGCTCCACCCACTGGCTCTGTGTCTACTTGCATTTAGGGAACTCACAGGTGATGTGACTGGTGGAAATTGCTCTCCCTGCATCCCCAGGACTGGCCCTTGTCCACTGCCAAAATGGGAACTCTGAGTTCTGTTATTTGGGTCAGCAGGAAAGATGAGGAGCTGGAGACAGACTGTGCCCACTGAGTAAGGGGGCTGTGCTGAGGTGGGAGGGGGGCAGGAAGAAGACCAGGCTGGCATGTTGGCAGGTGGGCAGAGCAGAGCCTGTGTGGGGTGGAGTAAGGCTGGTAACAGACAGGGAGCTCGGGCTCTGCTTGGCTTGGGGGAGGAGTCAAGGCCTGAGAGAACTGGCAGAGCCAAGGCAGGGCCTGAGTCCTGGAGGGGCTATGCAGGTTATCTAGGAGGCCTCAGGTACAGGAAACAAGGCAGAACCAGTTGCCATCGAGTCGATTCTGACCCACGGCAACCACATGTGTATGGAGTAGAGCTGTGATCTGTGGGGTTTTCTTTCTTTTTAAATTGTGATGAAAGAATACATAACAAAACATACGCCATCTCAACAATTTCTACATGTACAATTCAGTGATACTGATTACATTCTTCAGGTTGTACAACCATTCTTACTATCCTTTTCCAAATCATTCCACCCCCATTAACATAAACTCAGTGCCACCTAAGCAAAAAAATCCCCCTTTCCTCTTCTCCATAGGGTTTTCAATGGCTGATTTTTTGGAATTAGATCGCCAGGTCTTTGTTCCGAGGCACCTCTGGGTGGACTTGAACTTCCCACGTTTTGGTTAATGGCTGAGCGTGTTAGTTGTTTGCACCAGCAGGGACTCCACACAAGACAGGGACCCCCTCATATTGGAACTGGAGATTTTTCTTTCTTAATTCTTTGCCTAATTTTCTATCTTTGCCAAGCCGTAAAGTCACATACAAAGATACTTCAATATAGTAGGAAAACACGAGTAAGGAGTACTTGAGAATGACAAGGCAAGGAGAAAATGACAAGGAGAAAATAAGTGATATAAAATGGGTTGCTTTATGAAGCTGTGCACAAAATGCCCACTGAGTCATAAGGTGGGAAGAGCTTGGCTACCAGAGCTTGCCCTCTCTTTCTGATGGAAACCCTTCCACCACCATGTGAGCAAGCCTGATTAGCCTGCTGGATGATGAGAGGTACATGGCTGAGTCCCAGTCGGTACTGAACTGGTCTGCAGACATGTAAGTGAGGCCATGGTAGATTATCCAGCTCTAGTGGAGTTGGCCTAGACCAGAAAAACTATCCAGACAACACAGAGGACCATGAGAAAAAAAAAAAAGTTTATTATTTTAAACACTAAATTCTGGGATGTTTTGTTATAAAGCAAAAGCTAGCTGATACATCTGGTTACCACACTCTTGAGAGGAGTATTGGAAAAGTGGAGCTTATCTAACAGTAGAGGTTAACATGAAAAATTCCTTAAATGATGAGGGAGTCTTTAGAACAGTCTGGGGTTTTGTGATGAAAGAGTAATAATAAATAATAGCTAACAAGCACTTTGGCCCAGGTATGGAGCTAAGAGTTTAACACAGACTATCTAATTTAATCCTCAAAGCAAATTTATAAGAAAATACACAGGTATTATTTCTACTTTACAGATGAGCAAACTGAGGCCCAAGGACATTAAGTTACTTGTACAAGATCACACAACTGGGAACGGGGAAGACTTGGGATATAAATCCTGAGTCTGTCAATCTGCAGCACCATCACTCTTAACCACTAACTCCAAGGTTTCTAGCCTAAGAGAATCTATAGAAGATAGTCCCATGAATACAAACGGAAGAGACAAAAAGGGGCACAAAAACTGAGCTCATCACCTCTTTCTCTCAAATCACATCTCTGACTTCTGGATGAACATAGAGTGAACTCATGCATTTGTTTCTGTTGCCTGCTGAAACCCCAATAAGTGGCAGCAAAGAAGAGTAAGTTAAAATAAGCAGAAGAGAGGAAATAATAAAGACCAAAGTGGAAATCAATGAAATAGAAAACAAAAAACAACAGAGAAAATCGGTAAAACCAAACTGGATAAACTCTTATCCTCACTGAACCGGAAAAGACAGAAGACACAAATTACCAATACAAATCACCAGAACGAGATAAGTGACAGCACTAGAGATTTTACAGATACTAAAAGGAATATTATCAACAACTTTATGCCAATAAATTCAACAACTTAGACGAAATAAACAAATTCTGTGAAAGACACATATTGCCAAAACTCACTCAGGGTTTTGTGTCTTTTACAGATTTGTTAAGTAAAGGAAATCTATAACCTCAATAGCTCTATACTTAATTAAAAAAAAATGAAATTATAGTTAAAAGCCTTCCCACAAAGAAAACTTCAGCCCCAGATGACTTCACTGGTGAATTCTATCAAATATTTAAGGAAAAAAATAATACCAATTTTATGCAAACTCTTCCAAAATATTGAAGGGAAGGGAATACTTCCCAAATCATTCTATAAGCCCAGCATTACCCTGATACCAAAACCAGACAAAAACATTACAAGAAAAGAAAACTACAGACTAATATCCATCATGAACATAAATGCAAAAATTCTAAATAAAATTTTAACAAATTGAATCCAAGTGTATATTAAAGGGATAATGTATTATGACCAAGTGGGATTTATTCAAGAAATGCAGTGTTAGTATAACATTCAAAAATCAATCAACATGATGAACATATTTAATGTCATTAAACTGCACATATGAAGATTGCTGAAATGGGAAATGTTTTGTTACCTATATACTACCAGAATAAAAAAAAATAAAAAATAAATCACTATAATTCACTGTATTTACAAACTAAAAAAAAAAAAAAAAAAATTCATGTGATTATTTCAACAGACAGAGAAAAAGCATTTGACAAAATCCAATATCTGTTCCTGATAAAAACTCTTAGAAAACTAGCAATAGAAAAAAAATTAATCTAATAAAGGGCATCTACAAAAAACATAAAGCTAACATCATACTTAATGGTGAAAGATTGAATGCTTTCTTCCCTAAGATCAGGACCAAGATCACTTCTATTCAGTATTTTACTGGGGATGCTAGCTAATGTAATAAGGCAAGAAAAAAGTATACGGATTGGAAAGGAACAAGTATAACCGTCTTTATTTACAGATTACATGATTATCTATGTAGACAATCCTAAAGAATCAACAGAAAAGCTACTAGAACTAATAAGTGAGTTTAACAAGGTCACAGGATATAAAGTAAAAAAAAAAAATTAATTTTATTTCTATATATTTGCAATGAATAATTGGAAAATTAAATAAAAATATTTAAATTACCTTCCTCCTCTCTAACTCATCCCCCACCCCTCCATCTCTGTCTGGAGAATTTGAACTCAAGAGTTTTTGAGCTCAGTGATCCAAGTAGAGCAGAGTGAGGTGAAATGCAGGAATTAACTGAAAATCTGCACACAGAGCAACAGAATCCTTCTCTCCAAGTCCCCGCTCCCCAGCAACAATCTTTGCTACCTCTCTTAGCAAAGGAATTTCTTTTTCCAGGCACATAACCGCAGGCAGGAGATTGGACAGACCTTTCCTAGAGGAAAGACCTCCAGATACTGACATGTGAGGATCTGCCCACAAAACCCAGCTCACTCTACAGTGAAACACCCCAACATACAGAGGCCCCAAACATTTAAGGCCTAACTCTTAACTATAACCAGAAAGCCAAAGATCACCTAACATTTAAGAAAGGCCTTACATAGTCATATTAATATCTACCCTGAGCACTGATTCAATAAAAAAATTATAATATAACTCTACTAGGAGCATGGAATCAAAGGTGTCAATTCTTCTTCAATCTTCCTTTTTCATCGTCCAGCTTTTGCATGCATATGAGGCAATTGAAAACACCATGGCTTGGGTCAGGCGCACCTTAGTCTTCAGGGTGACGTCTTTGCTTTTCAACACTTTAAAGAGGTCTTTTGCAGTAGATTTGCCCAATGCAATGTGTCTTTTGGTTTCCTGACTGCTGCTTCCATGGGTGTTGATTGTGGATCCAAGTAAAATGAAATCCTTGACAATTTCAATCTTTTCTCCATGTGTCATGATGTTGCTTATTGATCCAGTTGTGAGGATTTTTGTTTTCTTTATGTTGAGGTGTAATCCATACTGAAGGCTGTGGTCTTTGATCTTCACAGTAAGTGCTTCAAGCCCTCTTCACTTTCAGCAAGCAAGGTTGTGTCACCTGCATATTGTAGGTTGTTAATGACTCTTCCTCCAATCTTGATGCCCCGTTCTTCTTCATAGAGTCCAGCTATGTTGGCGAAGAATATTGAATTTACCATGGGCTGCCAAAAGGATGAACAAATATATCTTGGAAGAAGTACAACCAGAATGCTCCTTAGAAGCAAGGATGGCAAGACTACATCTTACATACTTTGGACATGTTATTAGGAGAGATCAGTCCCTGGAGAAGGACATCATACCTGGTAAAGTAGTGGCTGCAACAACGGGCTCAAGCATAAAAATGGTTGTGAGGATGGTGCAGGACTTGGCAGTATTTCATTCTGTTGCACATAGGGTCACTATGAGTCGGAACCGACTCGACGCCACCTAACAACAACAGGAGCGTAGAAATAGCATTGAAAACCAAATCCTCATCGTCCATATTAAGAGGTCAATGTATAATGTATAAGATTAATTAATCAAGAAATATTAAAGAACGCATTTTATTTAAAAACATGGAGGTGAAAGAAATAGCTAGAAAGGGTTTGAAGTGATTGCCTCTGGGCAACAGGACTTGTGGCAGAAGAGCCTACTGTTTTTGTTAAAAGACTTACAGTACTAATTAACCTTTTTTATTGAGATATAATCCACATATCATAAAATTCACCATTTTAAATCATACAGTTCAGTGGTTTTTAGTATATTCACAAGGTTGTGCAACCAACACCGCTATTTAATTCCAGAACATCTTCATCACTCCCCAAAAGAAACCCCACACCCATTAGCAGTTCTCCCCAGTCCCTTCTCCCCCAGAGAGAGAGAGAGAGAGAGAAAGGGAGAGAGAGAGAAGCTCTTAAGAAAAACAAAAATTATATAAGAAAAGGAATTTAATACATATTTACTACTTGGTTCATCAGAAAATAAGTTTTATTCATCGTAACATAGTAAACACTGAATAACTGGGAATCGTGCTGTCACTATATTGGTAGACTGTGGGAAAGATAAACTGGAGGAAAGGGGAGGTATAGGAGCAAATCTTTATCTTCCACAGTAGGAACTCAAAACATATCTTCTAAAATTAAAAAAATAATAATAAATTACAATTATGATAAAGACTACAGTTATCTATTCAATATCCATTCTCCCCTTCTTATTTACCGACACTGATTTTATTTGGGATGACAGAGTGCTCGCTACAAATTACATTTCCCAGTCTTCCTTGCAGTGGGGATGGCCTGTAACACAGTTTTAACTGTTGAAATGCAAGCAGAGGCCCCCTGGGGGTGACACTGAAGTGTAGGCAGAGTCCAGAGGAGTGACAACTATAACAAAGGACTGAGATAGAGGTAAAGGGTCATATCGAAAAGATGACAGCTCTAAATGAGAAAGCTATAAGAAATCTGGTACTTTTGGCATCATGAAACCACTATAGTAATCAGGACTTCTTTTTATGTCAGAGAAAAATAACACCCTAATTTGTCTGAGCATTGTTATGAATTGAATTATGTCCTCCCAAAAAAAAATGTGTGTCAACTTGGCTAGTCCATGATTCCCAGTATTGTGTGATTGTCCACCGTTTTGTCATCTGATGTGATTTTCCTACGTGTTGTAAACCCTACCTCTATGATGTTACTGAGCCAAGATTAGAGGCAGTTCTGTTAATGAGGCAGGACTCAGTCTACAAGATTAGGTTTTGTCTTAAATCAATCTGTTTTGAGATTAAGAAAAGAGAGAAGCAAGCAGAGAGACAGGGGGACCTCCAATCACCAAGAATGAACCAGGAGAGGAATGTGTCCTTTGGACCCAGGGTCTCTGTGCTGAGAAGCTCCTAGATCAGGGGAAGATTGATGACAAGGACTCTTCCCCAGAGCCGACAGAGAGAGAAAGACTTCCCCTGGAGCTGGCACCCTGAATTTGGACATCTAGCCTCCTAGAGTGTGAGAGAATAAATTTCTGTTTGTTAAAGCCATCCGCTTGTGGTATTTCTGTTATAGCAGCACTAGATGACTAAGACAAGCACTGTTTTCAGGTTTCTGTTACTAGTGCATTTCCTAATTGATAATCAATATAAAAAACAAACAAAAAAACAGTTGTCATCAAGCCAATTCCAACTCATGGCGACCCCATGTGTGTCACAGTAGAACTGTGCACCAAAGGGTTTTTAATGCCTGATTTTTGAAAGTAGATCTCCAGGAATTTCTTCCAAGGAACATCTGGGTGGGCTGAAACTCCAACCTTTGAGTTAGCCACCAAGCATAACCATTTGTACCACCCAAGTACTCTAGTAATCAGTATATGGACATATAATAGTTAAGGTAGGCTAACAGCTATAACAAACAGGTGTCAAAATGTTCAATTGTTCAAACATAACAGACGTTTATTTCTTTTTACACAGACGTACTGAGTGGGTGGGGACAGACTGGTGGGTTGGTCTTCCTTCTCTCTTTCATTCAGACACTTGGGAAGACAGAGGCTCTTTAGCATATGGCTTCAGTATATGGCTTCAAGGGCCTTCTGGAGGTGATCTCCATTCCAGACAGGCCCAGAGGAGAAAGGTCATAGAGGAGCACATGTGTACTTTTGAGGGGCCAGACCTAGAACTGGCAGTTAGCTCTTCTGCTCACTTGTCATTGGCTAGATTCAGTCACATGCCTATGTCTAACTCAGGCACAGGGGCAGAGGTGTGCTGAGAAATGAGGTTTAGGTGTGTGCCCAGGAAAAAGAGGAGAACCTGGATTTTGGAAACTGTCTGCCATGCCATATGGGTTAGAAATACAGAGGTAACGAACTAAATGGGCAATTCCTGCCCAAAAGCAAGGCGACAAGGCAGGAAGGGACAGGAAAACTGGGCAAATGGACACAGGGAACCCGAGGTAGAAAGGGGGAGAGTGCTGTCACATTGAGGGGATTACAACCAATGTCACAAAACAGTTTGTATATAAATTTTTGAATGAGAAACTAATTTGCCCTGTAAACTTTCACCTAAAGCACAAAAAAATTTAAAAAGAGAGAGAGAGAATAAAGAAACAACCAAAATAAATAAATAAATAAACACCTGAAGAAATAGCTTACAGATTTGAAAGCTACCTCTGGGGAACAGGACGGGCTGGGAGGGGTATGGCAGGGCATGGGGGTACAGCAGGTCAGGGTGGGTACGGCAGGACAGAGGAGGGTACAGCAGGGCAGGGGGGTTACAGTAGGGCAGGGGTGTACAGCAGGACAGGACAGGGCAGGGGACTGCTGGCTTTTGTTAAAAGAAGCCTTTTATTTTTACAATAATTTATAAATATTATATTGGGAAATAAGCACAAATTAATTTATGAAAATAAAGCAAAGGCCTCCTTTCTGAGCTCGGAGCTAGTTTGCAGCGACATGGCGAAACACACCAAGAAGGTCAGAATCATCGATAAATATGGGACCCATTACGGCACCTCCCTCAGGAAAATGGTAAAGAAAATTGAAATCAGCCAGCATGGAAGTACACTTGCTCCTTCTGGCAAAACCAAAACCAAAATGAAGTGATGCGCTGTGGGGATCTGGTATTGTGGTTCTTTCATGAAAACACTAGCCAGTGGTGCCTGGACCTACACCACCACCTGTGCAGTCACAGTACAGTTGACCGGCAGAAGCTCCACCATTTGAAACATCTTTAGCCTGTAATAAGGAGCGCTGATGGAGCCGTGGGTCAGTGTTTTTCTGCTAACCAAAAGGACAGCAGTTGGAACTCACCAGCTGCTCCACGGGAGAAAGATGTGGCAGTCTGCTTTCTTAAAGATTAAAAAACCAAACCTGTTGCCATCAAGTTGATTCTGACTCATAGCAACCCTATAGGACAGAGTAGAACTGCCCCATATGGTTTCCAAGGAGTGGCTGGTGGATTCAAACTGAGGACCCTTGGGTTAGCAGCCAAGCTCTTAACGACTGAGCCACCAGGGATCCCCTTAAAGATTATGGTCTTGGAAACCCTATAGGGCAGTTCTACTCTGTCCTATAGGGTTGCTATGAGTCAGAATCGGCTCGACAGCAATATATGTATATTTTTTAGCCTATAATAAGTGGGTTAATTTACATAACAAAAATAAAATAAGTAAATAAAGCAAAAATTTGAAAAGTTCAGCCACATTTCCTCTTGCATACTTGTCTCTTCCACATCTACCAATCTCCCCAAGGGTGAGGGCCATTTCTTAATCATATCCATCTCCCCTCTTCTTCTCCAGAGACCCACTTAGGGCTGGGTACAGGTAAATACTTAGAAAGAATGTTGGACAGAATGGCATCATGCTCATCTTGCTTGCAGTTGGCTCGCTCTCAGCTCACATCTGCCCATTCTTCCCACGTGTCCAGCCTGGTGGATCTGTGCCGTAGCATGCACCACTTCAGTCCTGAGAGGCTGGCCCAATTCCAGGGCCCTTGTACTCACTGCTTGATGAAGCCAGATGAATGCCCGCAGCGGATGAGCACATTCCCATCGACTGTGTGAATGTCAGTGAAATCACTGCAGCTTCCTGGAGGGAGTAAAACACCTTGACCCCAGCCCCAACAAGAAGATGCTGGTGGGTACAATAACAGAAAGAGGGTTTCCAGAGTGCAGAGCCCTTGCATGTTACTCTATCCAGGGTCATTACTACTGGAAAGTTGCTTTATCTTTGCCTTTGACTTCCAACATTGTGAGACTCCATTTGTAAGAAAAGGTCTGCTAGCATCCTCACTTGCCCAGTGGTGGAATGGGCTATTGTGGGAAGTTAGGAGATCGCTGCTTGAGGTGCTGGATGGCTAACTGGCAGGAATGTTGTGGAGATGGGAGGAAGACTCCCAGCCCCGAGATGCTATGATTCTTTGGTGCCCACTGTCCCCAGGACGCTGCCAGAGGTATGCAATCTAATGTGGATTTCACAACGCAGCTGTTGAGGTTAGTGATGCAAGTGCATTCGGGTGAAAATTGTGGCTGATGAGATGGACCCTAGACTGTTGAGGCTGCTGCTGCGGCTGGAAGTGTCCTGACTCATGCTTCACAGGCCTTGCCAGCGTTTCAGAGAGAAGCGATGTTCTTCTTCCTCTGCTCATCCCCTAAAGGTAGGCGCCCGGTCTTCAGCTTTCCTCCCTTTCATTCCACACAGACCTCTTGGAAAATCTCAACCACACCCCTGGCTTCAGCCCCCACTTCTGCGACAATTACTCCTAACTCTGTCTCCAGCCTTGACCGCATCCTTAAGCAACAGACTCATCTAGCCAACAGCTTGTTGGACACCTCCATCTCGTTGGCCTACAGACATTTCAAATTCAGTGCCTTCTCCTACCTTCAAACCTGGAACCCCTCTCCCAGCCAGTCATCCCATACAGAAACCCTCCAACATCTCCCTCTTAAGTCACTTCTAATCTCCAAGTTCTGCGGATCCCACCCCTACAGCAGCTGTTTTTATCTTTTTCATTCCAGCTCTTTTGCCCCTTATTTCGTTACTCCTCTCTGGGCTGTAGTGCCTGGCCTGATGACTTGTCCCTTTGCTCCAGGACTTCTATTCCCTAACCACCATACTTCATTCTGTTGCCAGAGTGACTATCCTTCAGCCCAGGTGAAATAATTTCACTCCCTCCAAAAGCAAGCATAAAACATAAAAAGACTGATAATACCAAGTGTTGACAAGGATATAGAGCAACTAGAACTCTGGTACATTCCTGGTGGGTATGTAAATTGGTTAAAAAAAAAAAAAAACTTTGGAAAACTAGCATTGTCTACCCAAGTAGACATATGCATATCCTATGACCTAGTAGAAATACATCCATATGGGCACCAAAAGTCATGTACCAGAAGGTTCATACCCCCTAACTGGACATTGCACAAAGACTCATCAACAGTCATGATGCATTCATACAATGGAATATATACAGGAATGAGCAAGAACAAACTGCATTTATTATAACAACATGGATGAATCTCACAGATGTCATGTTGAGTGAAAGAAGCCACACACAAGAAAACAGGGAAAACGAATTTATGGTGCTAAAGTCAGGATAGTGGTGTCTCTTGTGGGTGGGAAGTACCTGAAAGTGGGCAAAGGGGGCTTCTGGAGTTTTCGTAGTGATTTGTTTTTTTTTAATTAGGTGCTATTTACGTATGTGTGTTCAGTTTGTGGAAATGTTTACACTTTTCTGTATGTTACACTTCAATAAAAGTTTACTAACAGACACACACACACACACACACACACACACACACACTCCCCAAAACAGACTCCCTTTCATGGTTTCTCATGCCCAGGGGAAAATGTTCCAAGTCCTAGGAGAACACTCAAAGCTCTCCATGATATGACCCAGTCCAGGCCATCTCTTTCTCACCTGTGGCCTGACCACAGTCTACCAGGCCATGTCCTTCCCACCTGTGGCCTGTGCACCCTAGGCCACTTCCTCTTCATCTTAAACATTTCTGTGCCCTTGACTTTGCAGTTCCTTCATCCTGGACTTCCTCTCTCTATCTGGATATATACTGAAAATGCTACCTCCTCTGTGAAGACCCTCCTGATTTCTCAGACCAAACAAACCTCTCCCTGTCCTGCATTCCCATAGCATGTTGCTTCTTCCTCTCACATGGCTCTTAGCTCTCTCTGCTTGCTTGTGTTTTTTCATCTGGAGATACATCTCTTAGAGGTAAGGGACAGTGTCCCATTCATCTTTGTAGAACCTCCTGGGGCCAGTGCCATGCCTGGTACAGTGCCTGAGTTAATGAGTGTTTCACAAATGATTAACTGTGTGCTCTGAGTTAAGCCACAATTCGTACTGCCAGGAAGCCAAGACAACCAGCGTGCCTGCAAAAATCTTTTGCCAAGAGCTAAGTCCCTCTGGAAGTCAACACATCCCACAGTCTTTTATTGGCTGCCGACAGCCCGGCAGATGCAGATATGCTGTGCAGCGTTGTGGGCGTGTCTAATTAGACTTGGTGAGGCGGAGCAGCCCCACTAACATGAATAAGCCGTGCAAATATGTGGTTAATGACCATGTCACTCCGTGTCAATTCTTAATCCCAGATAATTAGCAGATAGATAATTGGTGGAAGAACGGCAGGTGCTGATAGATATCCGTCACTTGGGTGAAGCTAATGATCCTCTATGGATTAAGACCCGCCCTCTCTAAGTGTTGATGGCTCCTATTTGAAATGCTCCTTTCAAAAGGGCCTAGATCCAAGAAGAGGTGTCGGGAACTCCAGAGCGGGGCGTCGGCATCAGAACTAATTCCCTGGGCTGCTTCCATGAAAGGCGGGGTGGGATAGTCCTCTCTGCCGCCAAACCAGTGCAGGCAGCTCAGAGTCCTATATGGCCCCTGACTTGCTGTGTAACCTTGAATAGGTCTTTTCCTCTCTCTTGGTTTTACCATTTGTCTAATGGTAGAGGGTGGGAGAGATGGGGTTAGATATTTGGATTCAAGAATCCACGCGGTAGACAAAAGTTTGTCTAATATATCCCCTCTTGACTACCTGAGAGGTGTGGCACTCACTGCCATTGAAATGGTTTGGGTGACTCAGTTGACCTGGATGACAGAGTGCTGTGGAGGGGACATTCTGGGGGCCAAAGATGACACCTGAGATGTGAGCTGGCAATATCTTATATGCTCTGAGACAGAGCCAGCTATCTGTCCACCAAGATGAGTGCGCCTGGTTCCACAGTGTTGAGTCACCCATTACTGGGAAGCAGCTGCCCAGCCAGCAACTCCATTTCCCAGGCCCCTTTGCACTGAGCTGTCGCCTTGGGAGTGGTTCTCCCCAATGGAAGGTGAGCATACGTGGTGTGTGTCACTTCTAGACCTAGGCTTGAAGAAGGAGAGGGGTGTGCCTTTTCCATGCTCTCTTTCCCCTCTGCTGTCTGAATTTATAGGAAGACGGGAACCTAGGGTACGTCGGAGCCGTGAGGTGGCAAGAGTCTGAGGTCTCTGAATTGCCTCACAGAGCAAAATCACCTGCCGACCAGGAACACCCTCAATGAATGATTCATGAGTAGGAAAGAAAATCCCACTGTGTCAAAATTTCAAAATTTTGGGGTTTATTTGTTATAGAAATTAGAGTTTTACTAATTGACTAGATACGCAGGGAATCAGTTTCTTTCCATGGAGTGGATACTAAGAATTGGAAGGGAAATTCAATTATATTCAACAAATATTTAACAACACCTGTATCAGGTGTTGAAGGTACCATGTTGGGTGGATGATTTTACATAGTGTGAGCCAATGTAAAGAAAAATACCATGCGAATACTAGTATGAATTACATGCAGATATGGAGAAAAACCACGAAGGTGGCCTATGAATGACTGAAAGGTGGTCAACACTGATATATATCAGAGTATATCAGCATATTGCTTAGCACATGTTGTTGCTGTTAGTTGCCATTGAGTTTGTGCCTCGCTTCTTTGGGGGGTAACTAGCTTCCTTAGATGGTGGTCTCAAGGCAATGTTCTAAGAGGGTGAAACGAGAAACTTCACACTTTCTAAGGCCTAGCCTTAGAAGTCACATAAAAGGACTCTTCTGTTACACTCTATTTGTCAAAACAAGTCACAGGCCCACCTAGATTCAAGGAGTTGGAAAAGAGTCGACACTTCTGGTTGGGAGAAATCGAAAACTACATTGCAAAGGGGCATGTATACTGAGATGGAGGAATTTGTGGCTATGTTTTGCTATCTACCACAAGAACTATTCAGATTTTCTACTTTGTGATCAGTTTGGTAACGTGAGTTTTTCTAGAATATACTCATTTGCCTTCATTTTCAAATTTATCAGTATAAAGTTGTAAAAATCTTACTTCAAATCTCTGATGTATCTGTGTTTATGTTATCTTTTTCATAATTAATCTTATTTATTTGAGACTTCTCTCGCTCTCAATTTCTTTTTCTTTTTATGAATCTTGTCAGAAGTCTATCTATTTCATTAAACTTTTCAAAAATACAGACTTTATCTTTGTTAATTTCTCTGCACTGTATTTTCTCTTTTTTATTGATTTTAAACTTTAGCTTCTACTTTCTTTAGGTTTATTATTATTCCAATTTCTTATTTCTTATGTTAGAATGCTTAGCTAATGAATTTTGAACACTTCTTTTTTTAAGATCTTATTTGTTTTGTTGTTGCTGCTAAGAATAGGCACAGCAAAACATAAACCAACTCAACAGTTTCTACATATACCATTTAGCGACATTGATCACATTCTTCGAGTTGTACAACCATTCTTACCCTCCTTTTCTGAGTTGTTCCTCCCTCATTAACATAAATTCATTGCCCCCTAAATTTCCTGTCTAATCTTTCAGAACACTTCTTTTTTTAAGGCAAATATTAAGGCTATAATTTTTCCTGTAAATACTACTTTAGCTCTATCAGGTTTTGATATACAATGTTTTAGTTATGGTTTGATTTTAAATATTTTAACATTTTTATTATGATTTCTTCTTTTAGTCATTTTTAATTTTCCAAACATGTAGGTCTTAAGTTATCTTTTTGTTTTGATTCCTAACGTTGTGGTCAGAGTTAAAGGTCTGATACGAATCCTTTGAGGCTTGCCGTATGGGCTGTCACCTGGCCAATACCTATAAATGTTCCATGTATGCTAGCAAAAAATAGTTTTCTCCTATTGATGGGTGCCATGTTCCATGCATGACCATTAGGTTACGTTTATTAATTGACCTGTTCAACTATTCACTATCGTTACTGATATTTTTGTCTGGTTGATCTATTATTGTTGAGAGAGATGTAGTCACTGTGATAGTGTATTTGTTACAATTTTTTTGTAGTTCTGTCAATTTTTGTTCTATGTATTTTAACGCTCTGTTACTAGTTGCATGAGAGTTTAGAATTATTATCTATCTGGTGATTTGAAAGTTTTATTATTATGAAGTGACGCATTTTAATTCTAGTGAGGGTTTTTTTTTTTTGCTATGAAGTATATTTTGTCTGATATTATTACAGCAACCAAAGCTTGATTTTGATTATTAACCTAACATATCTTTCTTAAAATTTAAGCTTATTATTTTGAGATAATTGTAGATTCATGTCATTTGTAAGAAACAATACAGAGAGATCTTGTGTACCCTTTACCTAGTTTCGCCCAATGGTAACAACTTGGAAACTATAGTACAATATCACAACAGCATAGTGACATTGATACTGTCAAGATACAGAACAGATCCCTCATGTTGCCCTTTTATATATCCATACACATCCCTCGTGCCCACAGCCCCCTTTTTAAAAAAAATTATTTGCTTGTTGTTGAGAATATATACAGGAAAACGTACACCAATTCAACGGTTTCTACATGTACATTTCAGTGACATTGATTACATTCTTCGAGTTGTGCAACCATTCTCACCCTCCTTTTCTGCATTGTTCCTCCTCCATTAACATAAACTCACTGCCCCCTAAGTTTCCTATCCAATCTTTCAAGTTGCTATTGTCATTTTGATCCCTTATAAGTAGTTCTTAAAAGAGCATAATGCTCAAGGCAGACATTTTTCCTGGTTAAGCTAAACTATTGTTAGGTTTTAAGAGGACTTCAGGGGATAATTTTGGCTTAAGGTTTAAAGATGATCTCAGGGCAATAGTTTCAGGGGTTCATCCACCCTCCATGGCTCCAGGAAATCTGGAGTCCATTAGAATTTAAAATTCTGCTCTGCATTTTCCCTCTTTTGATCAGGATTCTTCTATGGAATCTTTGATCAACACGTTCAGTAATGGTAGCTGGGCACCATCCAGTTCTTCTGGTCTCATGGCAAAGGAGGCAGTTGTTCATGGAGGCAATTAGCCACACATCCCATATCATTCTCCTATTCCAGATTCTCCTTCTTCCTTAGGTGAAAAGAGACCAATTGTTGTGTCTTGAATGGCCACTTGCAAGCTTTTAAAACCCCAGGCACTACGCAACAAACTATGAGTACGTACTAAACACATGATTAGGCCAATTGACTGAGATGTCCCATGAAACCATGACCCTAAAACTCCAAACCAAAGAAGCAAATCCCATGAGGTGTTTGGTTGTACATAAGCAGCCTCAGCAGTTACTTTTTTTGGGGTGTGGGGAGGGTCATTGTTATAAATATATCTACCACACAACTTTTGCCAGTTCAAATTTGTACAGGTGTACAACTCATTAACAGCAATTACAATAATAGACTGTGCAACCCTGTGCTTAATCAATGTGATTTTTCCATCACCGTTAACTCCATTTCTCCCCTCTGTTTCGCCCCTGGTAACCACTAATAAACTTTGGTGTCTATATATTTGACTTTTCTTGTCTTTTTATATATATAAATGAGGCCATACGATATTTATCCTTTTGTGATTGGTTTATTTCACTCAGCATAATGTCTTTAAGCTCCATCTATACTGTAGCATGTATCAAGACTCATTTCTTCTAATGGCTGAGTAGTATTCCATTGTTTGTATGTACCACATTTTGTTTATCCATTTATATGTTGATGGGCATTTAGGTTGTTTCCACCTTTTGGCTATTGTGAATAGTGCTGCAGCTGAACATTGGTGTACAAGTCTCTTTTTGAGTCTTTGCTTTCAAGTCTTTTGGGAGTATACTTAGGAGTGGAATTGCTGGGTCATATGGTAGTTCTATTTTTAGTTTTTTGAGGAACCACTACAGTGTTTTCCACAACAGCTGTACCATTTTGCATTCCCACCAGCAATGGATAAGGGTTCCAATTTCCCCACATCCTTGCTAACATTTGTTGTTTTCTGTTTTTTATCTTAGCCGTCCTAGTGGGAGTGAAATGGTATCTCACTGTGGTTTTGATTTGCATCTCTCCGATGGCTAGTAAGGCTGAGTATCTTTTCATATGTTTGGTGGCCACTTGAATGTCCTCTTTGGTGAAATATCTATTCAAGTCCTTTTCCCATTTTATGATTATTTGTCTTTTTGTTATTAAGTTATCAACGTTTTATATACATTTTGGCTTTAGATTATTGTCGGATATATGATTTCTGAAGATATTCTCCCAGTTGGTAGCTTGTCTTTTCACTTTTTTGGTAAAGTCTTTGGATGAACAAAAGTTTTTAATTTTTATGAGGTCCCATTTATTTATTTTGTCTTTTGCTGTTTGTGCTTTTGTTATTATAATAGTTAATTCATTGTTGAAAGCTAGGCCTGACAGTGTTGCTCCTGCTTGTTCTTCTAAGAATTTTATGGTTTTACTTTGCACATTTAGGTCCTTAATCCGTTTTGAATTTGTTTTTGTGTATGGTGTGAGGCATGGATCCTGTTTCATTTTTCTGCATGTGGAAATCCAATTTTCCCAGCACAATTTATTGAAGAGACTTTTCTTTCCCCACCGAATGGACTTAGCATCCTTGTCAAAAATCAGTTGACCGTAGATATGTGGGTTTATTCCAATTCTATTCCATTGGTCTACCTGTCTATTGTTATACCAGTACAGGCTGTTTTGATTACTGTAGCTATATAGTATGTTTTGGAGCCCTGGTGGTGCAGTGGTTAAGAGCTCAGCTCTAACCAAAAGGCAGCAGTTTGAATCCACCAGCTGCTCCTTGGAAACCCTGTGGGACAGTTCTACTCTGTCCTTTAGGGTTGCTATGAATCGGAATCGCCTTGACGGCAACAGGTTTGAGTTTTTGTTTTTGGTTATAGTATGCTTTAAAATCGGGAAGTGTAAGTCCTCCTACTTTGTTCTTCTGTTTCAACAATGTTTTAGCTATTCAGGGCCTCTTGCCATTCCATATAAAGTTGAGTTTTTGTTTTTCTATTTCTGTAAAGAAGCCTGTTGGAATTTTGATTGGGATTGCATTGTATCTATAGATTGCTTTGGGTAGTATTGACATCTTCCTGCTTCATATGTCTTTAAACTACTTTTCTCCAGGAAGAAACAGACTTTTGAAACCTGTGGCACACTGGATTGCTGTGGATGAATCACAAGTATGCTGAGATATTAACCTGCTCAGTTCTCCGGATGGCTAGGTGCAGCCTGGGGTAGCTAGAGGTCTTGTGTGAGTTGTCTCTGGCCCCAAGCAATTTCGTCTACTTAATCATTGCTCTGTATAAATATTATTTCCTATGTGTGTTATAATGTTAAAAAAAAAAAAGGAAAAAAGAAAGGCTGAAAAGCACTGGCTTGGGGATATTACTAATCTGAAACCACTTTAATTTCTCTACTTGAGGTAGTTGGGGCTGCAGTGAAGGAACCCTGGTGGTGCAAGGGTTAAGTACTTGGCTGGTAACTGAAAGGTCGAGGATTCGAACCCACCAGCTGCTCTGCAAGAGAAAGATGTGTCAGTCTGCTTCCACAAAGATTTGCAGTCTTGGAAACCCTATGGTGCAGTTCTAATCTGTTTTATAGGGTTGCTGTGAGTTGGAATTGTCTCAGTAGCAATGAGTTTGGTTGGTTGGTTTGGGCTGCAAAGGTAGATTAATTTAGGCTAAAAACAGGTGTGGGGATGACTTATGGTAAGGATCTTTGGGATGCCTTTTCCCTCCTCTACCCAGTGCCAATGTCAAGAAAGGCAAATTTCCTTGATGTCTCCTCCTGTGCAATGTGTTTATTTTCATTCACCGTTACCCTGAGTGTATATCCTTCTAGGAATCTCAATTTTGTATACTCTCCTCTTAGATTCTCCACCCTGAGTAGGCTCTAGATTTTTATTCCTTGTCTCTGGTACCTCCTGAAGCCTACAAAACAACTCCTGTCCTCTGGGATTTGGCAGATATCCTCCAGGAAAGAGCTACCATCAGGGTTTTCTCATCTTCCTCAATTCCTGTTTTTATTTCATTTTAGGCCTCAGTGGATTTTTTAAAAAAAAATTTTGCCCACTCAGCAATACATTCTAAAAGGTATTTTATCCAGATATTTTAGTTATTTCCATTGCAGATTTCTTTAATGGCATTTGGACCTTTTCTACTGGTGGAAACAGAAGTCCCAGTGCTCTTTCACGGAGTTGTCTGTACCCATATAAAGTGTCAGTGTGACCCAGGGCCTTGACCTTGATACAGTTCGTGCACCTTTTATAGGGTCAAGGAAATCATTGCTCTCACTGCAATGGAAAAGATTGGAGAACAGACTTTAGATTTGCCTTGACAACCTTCTGCTGACTTATCCTGGCAAAAGCAAGACTCAGATCCCTTTATTACACTAGTACAGCATCTCTTTCCGCTGATAGCATCTTCACAATTTTGCTTTGAGGAAGTTACCCCTCCTTTATTGGGCATGGTCATAATAGAACTCTCTGTTGGTCCAAGTGTCCTGTCCTCTACCAGTCAAGAGGGTAGGTGACACTGGTGAGATCCGTCAGACAAGCCCCCTGGGGTTTGAATGGTGAGCTGAGTGACTCAGTGACTGGCAACCTGACCCATCCTGACACTGGCACCCAGAATAGCTCAGCCATTAGCTCTCAGGACCTAGGTCTCAGCTACTCTCTTAGATCCTGTCCTTTCTAAGACCTGATTCCTCAGCTTTTATTTCAGTTCTTTAACTACCCCATAGCCTTCAAATACATTCCTGCTACTGCTTAATTATACAGGGTCATATTTTATTGCTTGCAACCAAAGAACCCTGCTTGATAGTGGCATGGGAAGGCTTGAATTACCTTGTCCTTCATGGAGCTCCACCAGAGTGCCTGTCAGAGGATGGGTGTGGAACCAAGAAATGTGTATGTGGATGAGTCTTCTGTGGGTACCTGGTATCCCAGAGACTTAAGACTGGGAGAGTCTTCAAAAGTCATTTGGACCCAACTCCCACCCAGTAAGTGGATTTCCTTACAACATCTCCACTGACTGCTTTTTCAACTCTGGACACTCCTCCAAAATGGGAGACTTACTACTGCCTGAGGTAGCCAGCTCCCCACTTTGGATGCCCTGACTATTTGAAACTTCTTCCTTTATTTATTTATTTTTGATTATCTACTTCTTTTTTTTTAATTGTACTTTAGATGAAGGTTTACACAACAAATAGTTTCTCATTAAACAGTTAGTACACATATTGTTTTATGACAATGGTTAACAACCCCACGACAAGTCAACACTCTCCCTTCTCAACCTTGGGTTCCCTATTACCAGCTTTCCTGTTCCCTCCTGCCTTCTAGTCCTTGTCCCTGGACTGTTGTGCCCCATTAGTCTTGTTTTGTTTTATGGGGCTGTCTAACCTTTGGCTGAATGGCGAACCTCGGGAATGACTTCATTACTGAGCTTAAAGGGTGTCCAGGGGCCACACTCTGGGGGTTTCTCCAGTCTCCATTGGGCCAGTAAATCTGGTCTTTTTCTTGTGAGTAAGAATTTTGTTCTACATTTTTTTCCAGCTCTGTATGGGACCCTCTATTTTGATCCTAGTCAGAGCAGTCAGTGGTGGTAGCTGGGCAACATTTAGTTGTGCTGGGCTCAGTCTAGTGGAGGCCATGGTAGTTGTGGTCCATTAGTCCTTTGGACTAATCTTTTCCTTGTATCTTGTTTTCTTCATTCTCCCTTGCTTCCGAAGGGGTGAGACCAGCGGACTATCTTAGATGGCAGCTCACAGGCTTTTAAGACCCCAGATGCTACTCACCAAGGTAGAATGTAGAACATTTTCTTTATAAACTATGTTATGCCAATTGAGCTAGATGTTCCCT
>NW_004443952.1:22830482-22843506 GCF_000243295.1 Trichechus manatus latirostris
ATGCTACTCACCAAGGTAGAATGTAGAACATTTTCTTTATAAACTATGTTATGCCAATTGAGCTAGATGTTCCCTGAGACCATGGTCCCCACAGCCCTCCGCACAGCAATTCAGTCCCTCAGGGAGTTTGGATATGTCCATGGAGTTTCCATGACCTTTCCTTGTACAAGTTGTGCTGGCTTCCCCAGTATTGTGTACTGTCTTACCCTTCACCAAAGTTACCACTTAGATATTGTCTGTTTAGTGAAACTTCTTCCTTTAGCTCAGTGAAATCTAATGCAACATAGCATTGGTCCTGTCTCTGCCCCTTTATTCTCCCTTCATCCTGATAACTCCTCAGAGACTTGAAGAAAGGGAAATGTTCCCTGTCTGACTTTCTTCAGGCTACACAAGCCTAAATCTTGCAACTGCTCCTTACAGGACGTGGGTTGCAGCTCTTTCTCCCTCCTGACTGTCTTCTCTTGATACATTCCAGTTGACCAATATCCCTCAAAAAGTGTGAAGATCATTCTGTTAAGGGTGATGGAAAAATTGGTGAACAGTTAATGGTGATGGCTGAACAATATAAGAACATAATGTCACTGAACTGTACGTGTGAAGATTGTAGAAATGGCAAATGTTTTGTTACCTATATATTTACCTCAAAAAAAAAAAAAAAAAAAAGTGTGGCACTCACATGGAATCCAGACACTCTGAACAGGACAAAATCAGGCAAGACCATCACCTCCTCACTCTGGGCATTCTACTTTTTTTTAATGCAGCCTCAAATAAAATTCATTGTTATGGCAGCCTCGTGACACTTCTGACTCATAGTTTAGATTCAGCTAAGCCTTTTTCACACATGCTGCTACCCATCCTAGCTTCCACAGCCCGTCCCTGTGTCGTCTGATTTTTGAACTCACAGCTCTCTTAAAGATTATGGCAGATCTTGCCTATTTTTCTGTGGCATGGTCAGAAAGATCCTGCCATCGGGTCAGGGAGTGTCTGTATCCCCCTTAAAGCATTTGCTGTGAATATGCAGAAGAAGGGAATGTTAGGAAACACTGCCTCTCTCCCAAGCAGTGTCTAAACGGTTTGGGGCAGAAGTCATGTGCATAATTCCAAGAAAACTTCAGCCCAGATTGGGGTTGGCTGCTCTCTCTAAAGGTAAGCCTCTCACTTCAGGTTGTAATGGGTGTTATGACTCACTTCCCTTTGGGTGCAGTTAACTCTAATCTTAATATTGGGCTTAAAGACCAAAAGAAAAGTGGATGGAATCTGCATTTATAGACATTGTACTTAATAGTTATTTTTTTGAAAGGCTGCAAGGTGGATTCGGATATTGTGAAACGTGGATCCTCTTCACAGATGTAGTGAAATACTCAGTGTCACCTGGCTTGGGTAACCAGCAGCCTGTGCATAGGTCCAGCCCCCTTGGGGGTCAGCTTCCCTGGTCCTCCTTCCATTGTCATCTCAGGAAAATTCCTCAGTCTTCTTGCCCCACTGAGTATCAGGAGTGCATAAGGTGGAGGTAAGGGGGATCCTCCGGCTTTAGGGTCCCCTTGACTAGTCTTTGCTGACCTGGCAGAAGGGCCCAGGCCATCTATCCCTTCTGGCTGAGCTGGAGTAGCGTGGCATGAGATTATGGTATAAGTGAGAGTGTCTCTTGTGTATGAGTTATCTATTACCGTATAACAAACTATCTCAAAGCTTAGTGGCTTAAAACAACAGCACTGATTATCTCAGGAATAAGGTCAGGAATCTGGGCGTGGCTTAGCTGGGTCCTCTGTTTCAGGGTCTCCTAGAGGCTGCAGTCATCTCAAGGTGCAACTGGGAAGCATCTGCTTCCTGGCTAACTCATGTGGTGGTTGGCAGGATTCAACTCTTTGTAGGCTGCTGGACTAAGTACAGCTTCAGTTCCTCATAAGTCCCTCAGTTCCTTATCATATGGGCTTTTCCACAGAGCATCTTACAATATGGCAGCTTGCTTCATTAGCGCAAGCAAGCAAGAGGGCAAGAAAGAGAGTGCTAGCAAGATGGAAGTCACGGTCTTTATAACTTAATCATGGAAGGGACAGCCTATCACTTTTGCCATATCCTATTCCTTAGAAGCAAGTCACTAGGTCCAGCTTAAAGTGAGGGGATCACACAGAGTATGAATATCAGGAGGCAGGGATCCTTGGGAGCCAAGTGAGAAGCTGCTTACCACACCCCTAGATTATGTGGAACAGGCAGGGTAGGTAAGACCGGGTATGAGGTCTAGGGCCCCAGGGCACATCAGACACAAGACAACCATCAGTGTTCCATCTGAAAGTTATACACACTAGGTGGGAGACAGAGTATTGGAGCTTGGGGTCAACCTATAGAGCCAGGTTATCCCTGGGCACCCTAGATCTGAACAGCCTAGAAGATGGGGCCCAGATCTGGGTGGGTGTCAGCAGTCCTACGCCCCCCTGAACCCGGGCTGAGGATGCAAGGTAGGGGCTGATGATGCTCAAGCTTCTTGCTACCAAACCATTTTCCAGGGTCTGCAGTAACCTGGGCACCCACTGCAGGCAAGGCACTACGCTGGGCACAGTGAGGGGTGGGAGGGAGACAGTTAATTCACTGTGGGCATTCATTCATTTGGAAACATTCATACTGTATAACAGCAAGAGCCTTGGTCAGAGCCTCAGAGCCTGGGTCCAGTCTGGGCTCAACTCTACTTTCTGAGTGACTCATCTTGGGGCTTCAATTCCCCAGGTGTTAAAATGACTGTAGTAAAACCTCCTTATCTCACCCACTTTGGAGTTGTTGTGAGGATTTTATGAGATACAAAATGGAAGGACCTTGAAAACGATAAGCTATCACACTATAGTTAATGAAAATTTTCATACCCATTATGCCATTTCATCCTCATAATATTCAGGGGGAGGAAACTAGACTCACCAAATGTTATGTAAAGAGACATTAGAGACCATCTGTTCCCCCGAGCCATGCACATCTACCCATTGCACAGATGAGACTACTGAAGTGAAGGGATTCACCCAAAGTCACACACAGAGTTGGTGGCTACGTTGGGATGAGATCCTGGGTCCTCCAACTTGTAGTCAGTGCCTCTCTGAGAACGAGGAAGCCCTCTATAATGCAAAATATTGTTACTGCCTAGGTTCAAACTCTGCTCCACCATTTCTTAATTCATAGTAACAACATCCTGGGGGAGTATGTGAGGACTGAGTATGATAATGCATGTCAAGCACTAACACAGTGCCTGCCACGTAGCTCACTGAATGTTACCTATTGTGATTTGTATTAGAGAGAGGCGGTAGTGTTGTGCCCATTTGATAGCTGCGGAAGCTGAGGCAGAGGCTTGCTTGAGTATCAGAGCCAGGACTTGAGCCAGCGCTCTTCTCAAGAACTCAGGCAGCCTCTCTGAAAACTGCAAAGTACCAAAGTTAAATTTGACTAATTCACATTATCGTCATGGACACCAGGCTCACGCCTGTGTAGTCTGCAGGGGGCAGCAGGGACAGCCAGGTTTCTTGAGGAATCAGGAGGAAATCTTCAAAATGAGGATGGAAAACCCCTCGCTGAGAAGCGGGGTGTCTGTCAGGACTCTGAGCCAGCCAACCGCGCAGCAATGTTTCAGGCAATCTGTTTATATGAATTGTAGTTTGGGATTTGGGTGGAAAGCAGCTTCAGTTCTGCAGTTTTGCTCTCTATCGGCGGCTACAGGCCCAGGCGGGCCCCTGTTGGAAGGAAGTCAACCCCCTCCCTCCAAGGAGGAAGGGCTCTCCTGCCTGTGGTCATGGCATTGTGCTCTCCGGATTCCAGGCCGTCAGTCTCACTGCTGAGCTCCTGGGATGCTTAGGCTGCAGATTGTTTTGTTAGGTTTCTCCAACAATTAATTTGGAAATTACCCAGCTACCCACAGCCTCTCCCAGGTGTTCTGTAAACTACGGGCCTGCTGGTGCAGACTTCGCCTCTGTGGGACCAATGCTGGCTGAAGCAGGGAGGGCCAAGGGTGGGGTGACAGGATGTACGGCCCCAGGATGGCAAGGCTTGTTTTGAGCAAAAGCCAGTCCCCTTCAGCTTTGATATTAACCACCCCCACTTTGAAGGGGCTGAAGAAACCAGATCCACATACTTCACAGACATTATCTTTAAGCCTCACACGATGTGTGGAGATAAGTCAGGGGCGTCTGGAAGATCCTCCCTACTCAGAGCCCCGAAGAGAACCAACTCTCTGGGAGCTCCAGTCGAAAGTAGCACACAAGTCTCCTGGTTCCCATATCCAGGGAAGTCACATCCTCAGACTTTGATTCCTTTTGTCGGGGACTTGGTTAGACCTGGCTTGAAGGTCAGTCCCGCCCATGCAAAGGTCACGTGACCTTGAGCCAGCCATCCGCTCTTCTCAGACCTGTTTCCTCATCTGAAAAATGCTGCCTCACGGGCAGTTGTGAGGCTACAAAGAGATAATGTTGGTGAAAGTGCTTGGTAGCCATCAACACTGTCCTTCTTTGAGCATGTCGGGATTGTTATCAGTCAGCTGTCCTACTGCTAAGCTACGTGAAGGTGGGAAAAAGCAATTGTGTGGTGAGGAGCCCTGGACTGGGGTCTGTTAACTCACTGTGAAACCGTGGCAAGTCCCGTTCTGGTCCTTGGTTTCTCCTTCCGTAGAACAAGAGGTGCAACTAACCTCTAAGCTCCACATTTATTCATAAGAATGGCAAGGGCAGTCTCAAAGGGAACAAACCAAGAATCAGTTTTCTCTTATCACCTTCTCTATCAGTTAGGATGCATTTGGCTGTAAGAAATAAAAAGCCCAACCAAAGGAGGCTTAAACTCGAAGGACATTATCGCTAACAATAGGACCCCACAGGTAGAATGGTTCCAGGGTTGGCTCTGCCAGTGGCTCAGAGATGTCATCAGACACCCAGGTTCTCCCCACCTTTCTGCTGTGTCATCCTCAGCAGGTGGGTTTGTTGTCTTAGGTTGGTCCCTTCCAGGTCCAACATGGCTGCCATACTTCCAGGTGTAATGTGCAAACAATATCCATAAATAGGAAAGGAAAGGGCTTTTTCTCTTCCCCGTCTCTTTTAAAAAACCGAACCCACTGTTGTCGATTCCAACTCATAGCAATCCTGTAGGACAGAGTAGAACTGTCCCATAGGATCGCTGGTGGCACAGTGGTTAACTGCTCAGCTGCTAACTGAAAGGTTGGCAGTTTGAACCTACCCAGTGACTCTGTGGGAGAAAGATGTGACAGTCTGCTTCCATAAAGACTACAGCCTTGGAAACCCCATGGGGCCATTCTACTTCAACTTGATGGCAATGTTCTTTTTTTTTTTTTTTTTGCCTCTTTTTAAGAGCAATGTTTCCCTTCAGAAGCCCCCAGCAGACTTTCTTGGATGTCTCCTTGGCCAGGAATGTATTTTGTGCCCATTTCTAAATCAATCATTGGCAACAGTGATGTTTACCTTAGAGAAGTCAAGACTGACCCCCTGGGACAGACAAGAGGCAAAACTTCCTCTAAAACACTCGACCAACAGAAAGCTGGACAAAATCAGAGTGCTGTGAGCAAAGAGTCAGAATCAACTCAACAGTAATGGGTTTTTGTTTGTTTGCTTGTTTTGGTGAGCAAAGAAGGAGGAATGATGGTTGGGTAGACAACTGTAGTGTCACACACCTTCTTTTTGAATATATCAGAAAAAGGGTAGATTGTATTATTTTTGTCCAGAGTTGCCCACCATACAGTTGTCCTCAACATGCTCCATCTGGTAGCTCCCAGCTCTACCACCGTAACTCCTGCACACGGTCCTATGGTAGGGCACTATTCTTTCCGAGCACAGTGCAGAGGAAGTGTGGGCAGCTCTGCTTTACACAAGGCTGAACAGCTGTATGAAGCTTTGTTGAAAAGTTGCAGTGTTACATAGGAGGGGAATTTTCTTTTTTCTTTTTTTGAGAATGTACACAGCAAAACATACACCAATGCAACCATTTGGAGGAGAACTTTTTGAAAACACTATACATATATATATATGTATGCATGTATGTGTATAGGTGTACATGTATGTATATATGTATATAGAGCCCTCGTGGTGCAGTGGTTAAGGGCTCAGCTGCTAACCAGAAAGTCAGCAGTTTGAATCCACCAGCTGCTCCATGGAAAACCTGTGGGGCATTCTACTCTGTCCTATAGGGTCAGCTATGAGTTGGAATCGACTAGACGGAAGTGGATTTGGTTTTGGTTTATGTATGTATATAGTGTAAGAGACCCTTGAAAGGACTGCTCAGGACTGAGTCCTTTTGCTAACCGCACTCCCTGGTTCTGAGGTCTGGACCTCTGACTGACACTGGATGAGTCACACTGATTGTTGTTGAAGGGAGCAGTGAAGGAAACAGGGAGCCCTCTTAGGAGGCTGGGGCTGTGACCCAGGAGAGAGATGATGGAGGCTCCTACAAGGCTAGTGGCCTTAGAGGCATGAGATGGAGTTGAGCGGTTCCTGTAGAGGGAGTGGTCAGAGCAAATGCATGATGACAGAAATGTGTGGGGTGGCTGGGGAGCAGCAAGTGGTGTGTTTGGCTAGAGCCTAGGGGTGCAGGAAGGGCAGCTATGGGAGCTGAGGCTGTGAAGAGGTTGGCATCGGGATCAGGAGGGTCCTGAGGACAAGATGAAGAGCCTTCTCCTGCAGACAGCAAGGAGTCTGCTCCCGCAGGACTGGAGCTCAGCCTCAGAAAAGTGAGGCCGGCTGGCAGTAAGGGCAGAATGGAGGGAGGAGACACGGACACCCAGGGGAGGCCCTGGCTGTCTGCTGGTGTGTCAACAGTGAGCGCAGAGGTAGGAGGTAAGCAATCCTAGGCTGTGGTTCTCACTCTTTACCTCTGGGTTGCTGAAAGCCTCCGCACCTGAAAAACCATGGCTGGGGCTCTGCTCTGCCCACACCCGGGAGAAGCCACTCCAGATTCTCAGTGAGACAGGCAGGGCTGAGATCCACCCCATTCCGCCTTCCCAATCCTGTCCTCACCCTGGGAGGGGCTGGCTGCTGATCCCCAGCTTCCCTGACGACAGTGCTGCTGCCAGGCTAACTCTTCTGGGCTGAGCTGGAAATCTGAGCCTGGGCTCTCACAGAGGCAGTGTGCGGCTGGTGGGGGAACAGGGAACTCTAAAGAGAGCGGATTGTTACCCTCTCCTGAGGCCAAACAGCAAAGACCACTTAGGGAGCTCTGCGAAGGCCTGGAAGAGGCGATGCAGGAGAGAGGGCGGGGGGCAGACCAGGCACCAAGCTCATTGAACCCTGTCTCCCCCTGCCCCATTTTTTCTTTTGTTTACTACTAAATTTGACTGAGAAGCACTGATCCCATGGCTTTCCTTCTAGGTCTTTCTATATTTATTTACCCAGTTAAGGCTCAGTTTGCCCATCCATACCGTGGAAGACCTAACAGGGCGGTCCCCCAAGCTACACCCAACCCTGCCTGATTACTTCATCTTCCACCTTGCCTTTTACTAAGATGATAACCAAATGCAGTCTTCCCTCTGGGTAGGCATAGGTTCTGATCCAGGCTTGGACATTTATAGCTGTAAGATCTTGGGCAAGTCACGTGGCCCTTCTTTGGCCCTGTAGAAGCTCTAGGTGTACTCACAGTATTCCTATTTATTCCTATTACTGAGAATGGATGTGAGCACTGAGATGACAGTCTTGGTTTTCCCAGTGTGTTGCTGTGTGATCCTGGGAATAGTGCCTTCCCCAGTCTGGGCCCCTGCCCCATGATACAGAAAAGGAATTTCTGAATTCCTATTCATCAGGGATATTCTTTTCCAGTTACTTGGCTATACCAACTCCTACCCACTAGTCAGCACTTCTCAGGAATAGGATGAGCACAGAAACCCAAGTTCTCCCAAAAAATGTGTGTGTTTGGGGTGGAGGAGGACTCGTTAGGACTCCCAGGGCCTTGGCCTGTCTAAGGGAGCACTTAACATGCTCTAACAGAGGATCTCTCAGCCCAGACTGACTCAGACATAGGGGCCCCTTCCTGCCGGTAGTTATGTCCTGAAAAGAAAGCCTTCTTTTTCTCCTAAACACCCAACTATCCCAGACTCAGGGTCAGAGCTGAGGCATCAGAGGCCAAGTTTATTTCCCACATGGGAAATGACAGATGCTTAGGGGGGCAGAGACCAGAGCCCAAGGTGGGAGTGCCTCGGCTGGGAGTCAGAAGCCTGGGTTCCTACCCTGGCTCTAACTGGACCTCAGCTTTCAAGATGCTTTCAGATACGTTCCAGTTGAATGTGATTGTCACAGTCACCCATAAATCTGGAAAGATGAGATGAGGCGAGAGGCACTCTAGGACTGCTCAGCCTAACTTCCAAGACCTAGAAAGAAAGTCACCCAAAGTAGGAGGCATAGTGCTCCACCCCAGCCCTCTCTCCTCTCTGCAGCCAGAGCCACAAGGTAGGCTGCAGTGCTGGGGTTCTTGGCCAGAAACAAGAAATTATTCTGGGGTCTTGCACCTCAACAACATGAAACACCTTTTCATTTCTCCAAAGTTCTGCCTCTTTGCCCAGGCATAGCCGTCACCTGAGGACCTTATTGAAATGCAGATTCTGGTCCAGTAGGTCTGCAGTGGGGCCTGAGATTCTGCATTTCTAATAAGCAGCCAGGAAATGCCTCTGTTAGTCGGTCCATGGCCCACTCTTGGACACTGAGGCCTCAGGGCCTCAGTCTTTGGTGTAAAATGGCAGGGAGGGCATGCCTCTGGCTCTAAGCCTCTCTGCAACCCTTCTCTCTTCTAGTCCTTATAGAGGTGTGTCCTGGATTCAAACCATCAAAAGAGAGGGGTTAGAAAATGTAAGGGTGAAAGGGGCCTGCCCCTAGTTTTACAGATGGTGAAACTGAGTCCCACCCAGTGCAGGCAAGAACTTGTTCAATATCTCTCAGCAATTCAGTGGCAAAGCCAAGACTCAGGCCTCCTGTATGGGGTGGGGAGAATGGGCAGGCGAAAGAGCTAGAAAAGATACTGAGGTGTTAACCTTGTTTTCTCTGGGCCAACTATGGCTTCCTTTTTTTTCTTTTTTGCCTACCTATATTTATTTTTTCACAACGACCATGTACCGACTTTGCAATAAGAAAAAAAATTTAATAAAAGAAAATTCTCACAAAGCTTGTAGTAAATTAAAATGTTTATGAATGCGCTTGGTAAACGGTAATATACACACAGCAGCTTCGTGTGACGGGTGCGTAGTTCAGCTCAAACCGTCCAGAAGTCATTTCAACAAGGTTGTCCTCACCATTCTCAGTACACAAGTCACCGAGATGCGGAGGAGGGCCAACGCCGCTGTCAAGGCCAACCACAGCGAACGGCTTCCTGCTCCAGCTTGGCCTCTGTGGTTGGGCCACTTCCCCTGAGCGCTGGCCGCGGGAATCTTTCCCTAAACAAGTCCGGGAAGGTTCCCACCTCCATTTTCGTCGTAAAAGACCTCAGGCCGAGTCTGCTTTTGTTGCTGGTTTCCTACGCTTAATTGAGAGCAAAGTTAATTTGAGAGAAAATAAATGTTACGGCTCTGGGACGAATTCTAACGCGCCTTGGGCAACTAGGTAAGAACGTAGCTAATTACGCACAGCCCGGGGCGCTTGCACACGACGCTGGGAGTGCAGGGCCCGGAGAGAAGCGAAAGATTTTTTTCTGTTTTCATAATAGGAAGAAGACGACGGTGAAAAAAATAAAAAGAAACGCACCTTCCGTCTCTAAGTCCCCAAATGGAGAACTAGGAGATCCTGTTTCGCGGTTTCGGGTCGCCTAGAGTTGGAATGCTCCGCGACGCTACAGTGGAAGGTTTTCAGGATCCGAGAGTCGCGCGTTCCAGAGGGTGCGCGCGGGTCGCGCTGTAGCTCAGCCGGGGCGGCGCGCACGGTCGTGGAGGCGCTACCTCTGCCCCGCCGGGCGGTGCGCCAGCTCTGTGTGTTATCCGCCGGAGGGAAGCCGAGAAGGGTTGTCCCTGCCTTCAACGCCTTGATCCTCGCGGGTCTCTTTTCCTCTCGCTGTACACACGGTTTCGCCCCGTAGCTTTCTTGCGTTCCTGGCGCGCCTCTCGCTTTCGGCATAATCTCACCTCTTCGCTACGAAGCCCCCCTCGCCCAGCCTCGCGTGTCGCCCAAGCTGACAAGGAGGGTGGGGGGCGAAGACGCCCGCGCTTTCCCACTCCATCTTTTCACTTCCCTGGGCTTTACCGCGGCGCTCCAGGAGGCTTCGTGTCAAGGCAGTGCTTTTTTATTTTAAAGCCATTCCTCGATCCTATGTCCCGCGCTTTACAGTTTACAAAGCGTTTTTCCCCTCCCCTGTCTCGTTTAACCTTAGGAGAATCCTGTGAGGTCGGGGTCGCAAACTCCCATTTTACAAATGAGGACACAAGAGGGACTTAACAAGCTTATGGTCACAGCTTGTTAATGGCGCTGCCAAAGCACTTGGTAATCAGAAAACAGAGGAAGGCTCGACTCCTGCAGTAGCTGGTCGTAGAGACCGCGCTTCTCCCGCCAAAATTCTGCAGTTGGGCTCTAGCAGTCAAAGACAAATCTGGGTGGGAGGCTCTCAATTCCGGGCTCCTGCTAACTAGGTGAGACATTCTGATCTTTGTGCCTGGGAGAGGCATAGAAGCTTGAATTTTAGACTTGCAAGGATAAGGGAGGCCCAAATCCTCTGACAAGGGCAGGATCACAGGGCTGGGTCTGGAATCTGAACCCGCTAGTCCCAGGGTCAGTGTTCCAGCTGCCTTCTGCCTCCAGGTGGTCATTACTGCCACCAAAAACCACCATCTATCCCTGCACTGTCCAACAGTCACCATTTAGCCACACGTGGTTATCAAGCACTGTGAACGTGGCTAGTCCAAATTTAGATGAGCTGTAAGTGTAAAACACACACCAGATTTTGAAGAATTGGCATAAAAAAGTAAGAGAGCTCAATAATTTTATATTGATTATATAGCAAAATAATATTTTGGGTATTGGGCCAAATAAATTTTAAAAATTAAGCTCATGTTTCTTATTTTATTAATGTGGCTACTAGAAATTTTAAAATTACCTATGTGGTTTGCATTATATTTCTATTGGACAGTAGCAATTTAGACAAATCCCCGTTTGGACTGAACCATGTTCACATATCTCTGTAAACAGGATAGTGCAGTGACCAAAATTAAAAATAAAGATTACCAGTAGCTTTCATACAGTCTTCTTTTTCATCCTTCCCTACCAAGTCAACTATTCAAAAAAGAGGCTGTGTTTCACTCGCCACAATTCACATGCTCAAAGGCTTTTATTAAAACAGTTCATCTGAACACTCAGTTTTATCTGAGAGCAGCCTGTTGAGCCTCTGGAATATTCATTGCTGGAGTTTTTTTGCTCCAGGATGGAAACTTACACAATTTCTCAAGAAAAAGGTGGGAAAGTGGTTGGATTTTCTCTGATTTTGGTCAGTCTGTTGTTTAAAAAAAATCAAACAAGAAAACCAAAACAAAGTTAAAAATCTAGTTTCTTTCTAAAGCTTACTTCACTGATCATCTCAATTTTTCTTTCTTTTCTGCATCTGACAACAGCTGAGGTGCAGCAGAGGGTGCCAGCGACGGAAGAGCCAACCCGCTCCACTGAAAGCTGTCACTATGGGGTTCCTCTTTCCTAAGTCTTCTCAGCTCTTTAGACTTTAATTTGCCTGTTGGATGCAGGGCTGCTTGATGAAGAGTGGATCGTGGTCAGATGTATTTAAACCTGCCTCACTGGAAAACCGGAATTGTGTCTGGGCAGTAATAGCTGTGGAATGGCCAGCACATTCTCCTGGAAAGATCCAAGAAACTCTGATATAATCACTGCCCAAAGCGAATCCTGGGACTTTAGGTGAGACGCTTGCCATGTGCTCTGTTTCGAGTCCTTGGAGCAGGAGGTAGGCTCTGTGTGGCTACTCACAGGCTCTGGATAGCGCACTGCCAAATATCCAGGGCGGCACCCGCGATAATGGAGCCCTAAAACTCAAATAGTGAGCGGGAATATAACTGTGCAACCCTCTTGTGTAACAAACGGGGAGTCTGGGTCAGGTTATGGGACTGGACCAACATCACACCGGGGAGCGAAGGCACAGTCTACACTGAAGCTAGGTCTACGGTTCTCAGAGGCAAGGAAAACCAGTCCACGATCATTCTGAGTAGATTATATATATATATGTTTTTAAAGGTTACTTCTGCAAACCTGGACTCCTCAGTTTAAGGGGAAGGAAGGTTGCCTTTTATTGTAGTAACACAGTCAAAGGCACAAGAGGCCTGAGTTTCGCACAGCACCGGGAAGGGTGAAACTGTGATTCCCCACAATTCGGATCCTGGACTCGGGTGTAGATACTCCCCTTTATCGCCAAGAACCCTCCCCGGTAGGAGTCGACAAAGGCGTGTCCTTTGGGGGTTCGCCCCACCAAGTGTCCCTTGTCCCAGTCCGTCGTGTTGCAGCTGCCTCTCCCCACCCCCTCCCATTTACAAAGCGAACTCAGCGTGTAGGGGGTGCGCCAGGGGCCTGCGCCTCTCCAGTCCGCTCGGCCTCTTCCACGTGGCTCCCAATTCGGTCCTTTCAGCAGCTCCGTCCTCAGGCCGCGGGGAGCTTAGTTCGTGTGGACTGCCGAGGTGTCTAAGAGTTTTCGTCCCTACTCTCGGCTCACATGGCGGACACGAACCGATCCACCCCGCCAGGATAGGCGGCCGCATGCCGAGCGTGGTAGGAGCCTCCACTGCCCGCCCCCAGCTGCCCGCCAGGATTGTAGCAGGGCCCCAGCGCTCCGAACTGAGCGGGTGATGTGCGCCCATAGAAGTCCACTGTGCCCTCGACGCCGCCCCCACCTCCACCCGCTGGGGGCGAGCCGGCGGCTGCCAGGCGGCTAGTCGCGGCGAAGAGCGCGCCGCCTGCGCCCTGAGGATACGCGCCGTCGGGGCCCGCATAAGCTGCCGAGTAGGCCGAGGGGTTGGCCGGCCGAGTCCCCGCGCAGCCCGCGGGCTGGTAGCCGGTGGTCGTGGCGGGAGCGCCGGCCGAGGCAAAGGCGCAGG
>NW_004443952.1:22844336-22860880 GCF_000243295.1 Trichechus manatus latirostris
TGGCGCGCTCGGCCCGCGTCCCCGAGACGTCCGCACCGCTCGCCGCTGTCTAGGGTCAGGAGGAAGGCGCACCTGGGAGACGCAGATCCCGGGCGCAGGGGGCCCCGACGGGGGTGCTGGGCCCTTCTGCAGAGAGCTCCCGGGGCTCCGCGGGCCGGCACCGGGGGAGTACAGCTTCCTGGACAGATGTGCTGGGGACTCAGCGCCCGCTGTCTCCGGACCGGCGCGGCTCAGGCTCGGGAGTGTTCCGCTCGTCGATGGCTCTACTCGTGTTCCGAGCTCGAGGCCAGGTGGCGGCGCAGGGACCAGGATTAGCCCCCAGCGCGGGCTAAGAGGTCCTATGCGCGCTGGTGCCAGGAGGTCACGGGCTCGGGCGCGCCAGGAGATGGTCCCCGGGCCGGGGGCCGCTGCAGGTGGTTTGGCGTCTCCGCTGGTCCGAGGTTGCCCTTCGAGGTTGTGGGCGCGGAGGAGGCTGTGGGTTCGAAGCGAGGGCGGTTAAGACAGGCGCGGCGCGCTCGGCAGAGGGCCGTCCATGGCGTGCCCCCGGCGGCGGAGGCTGCGGGCCGCACCGCGGACAGGGAGGCGAGGCCCGGCGATGAAGTCGGGTCGAGGGCCCAGGAGGGCGGCTGGCTGATGGGCCACGCCGGGCCGTGGGACTCTAACCTTTGCGCAGCGCTGCTAGCTCCGGTACCGCTGCCGAGGCGCTCTCGTCCGCACACCGGCCGGCTCCTCCCTCCGCCGGCTTCTTCTCCTTAAAGGCGCGGAGAAATTTGGGGCGGCGCCCGCTCCTGCCCGCCCCCCGACTACCCACTCCCTCCCCCCGGACCCGGGCGCACCTCCCCAGGTGGCGGCGCGGCTGGAGCCCTTCAACGACCTGCGAGGGGGGTACTGGGAGATCCCCCGGGGCGGCTCCTCTGCCGCTGACCGGGAGACTGAGGCCTGGAGAGGCCAGGGACTGGCTCCGGAGACCTCGGCGGCCTAACGCAGCCTCCGACCTTCTCTGGATTCTGGCGAGGGCTGGGACCCACAGGTGAAAGGAAAGACTCGCCTCGCATTTCTGTCCCGAGAGGGTGAGAATTGGACCAGTTGGGAAGGGGCTGTTTGGGGCCGAGGGAGTGCTTGGTGCTTGTGGAATGGGGACGGGGAAGGAGAAGTCGTTTGCCCCTTGGTAACTGCTTCCCAAGGTCTTTTCAGGAGGATTTTCGACCCCAGTCAAGACTGCCTGCCCACACCCCATTCTCCAGTCCCCTCATTTTCCGGACAAGGATTCCTAGGTTCGGAGAGAGTAGGTGAAAATCTATGGTCTTACCACGACTTGGCCGCTTAGCGTTGCCCGGAACCTGCTTCTCCAGTAGGACTACACTTCCTCGCGGTGTGCCCAAAGCAGACGCTTTCACTCTCTGAGTCCCAAGTACCTCGACTGTTCGGAGGGTTTGAATCTCAAGAATTCTTCCGTTGTCAATATTTAGGGGAAATCCTCCTCCTCTAATTATCCGTCTTTGGGTGACTCCAGACCCCTCTCTATAATGGAGAGTGGCGCACGGCTTACAGGCGAGGATGGGAAAGCTCCAGCTCTATTATGGTAACCTCCTCCTCCAAATCCCCCAGTCCAAGAAGGACTCCTGGGGTGGCTCCAAAGAACCCCCACCCCTGTGGCTCTGACGGGGTGGGGGTGGGGGAGCTGTGCCGGGTGGACGTGTCTCCTAAGAGATGGGGCGAGCCGACTGGGCCTGTTTGCTTCGCCGTTTTCGGGTTTCTGAGTCCTTTTCCTCCGGGCTCCGAAAGACTCCCCGTAACTACAGTCCCACTGGCCAGGATCCTCTCCGCAGCCATTCGCGGGGAGACCTCGGACCTGTCCCTTCCCCCTTCTAAGTTTTCCACTTTGTGAATTGGGGGCGGGAGGGCAAACGCGGATCTCTGAGGCCCCTTGTAGCGTCAGATTACCAGCCTTGGTGCCAGCTCCTGAGACCCCAGCTAAAGACCAAAACCAAATCAAACCCATGCCATTGAGTAGATTCTGACGTAGTGACACTATAGGACAGAGTAGAGCTGCCCCGTAGGGTTTCCGAGGCTGTAAATCTTTACAGAAGCAGACTGCCACATTTTTCTCTCGCCAAGTGGCTCGTGGCTTCAACCGTCGACCTTTCAGTTAGTAGCCGAGCACCTGAACCACTGCACAACCAGGGTTCCCAAGGCCACAGCCAGTACGCAGTTTTCCCGGGAGGCAGAGCCGCGGGAGCGCTGGAGATCCCAAGCAGAGGGCTCTGGTCAGAAGCGGACGACATGGCTTTCAGGTTTTGCCGTGTTCTTCGTGGCGCAGAGTTGGGGCAGGCTCAGTCGGGCCAAACACCGGGCAGCTGCTTTCGGGAGAACGAGGCAAAGAGCCCAGATCCGCGGCGCTCTGCCTACCTGTGTGCGGAATAGGTTGCACCGTTTTCGTGGAGCCAGGGGATGCTCCAACAAATAAAGGGAGAGCTTTTCACTCGCTTAACAAAGGTCCCAGCTTCCTTTTTCGAAAGTAAGGAAGATGTGAACATGGAGATGTCCTCTTTCGTTTTTTCCAAAGTGGGGGAAAAAAGAGAAGTTTCTACTTTAACCGGATTATCTCATAGGGACCTTTTAAAGCCGGGCTTCTGTAGTTGTTTGACCGTACTTCCAAGATTCTGAGATTTGGATTTCCAGATTTTAAATTCTGAAACCATCGTCCTAACGTTGCGATTTCATACATCTAAGGATGTGGTTTTTTGTAATTCTAAGACTCCATGAAGAGTCTAAATCCTTTGACTTTGATTGTATTCCTATGACTTTAAGCTTCTGTTGGTCAAAGTACAAAAGCCTACTTACTCGGCATATTTTAAGATGCTGGGACTAGGATTTTGTGCGTGAAAATCTGATGCCTACTACTGGAATCTTCCGCTTCCCAGTTTTTAGATTTCTTTTTGCAGCTCTAAGATATATATTATTTAATTTGAATTTCTGTCTAGGAATGCCTGATTGGAAAATTCGGGTTCTATAAATCATTGACTTCTTCCTTAATTTCAAAATACTAGTACTATGTTCTGTAAATTCAAAGAATCTGATTCTAATATTCAGAATCATATGCTTTAATAATCAGTCCCATGACTTTTAAGCTCCAGTGACTATAGTTAAAAGCCTCCATGTCTCAGGATTTCTTGATTCTTAGTGTCTCGTGTTTGTGACCCAATTCTTCCAGAATTCAGATTCCTCTTTCTCAAACTTTACTGCTGCAGCGTGAGGGAGACCAGGATCTTAGCATCCTGAGACCAGAGCCCCCAGATCATAATTCTATGATCTTCATGAACAAAGGACATTAAGATCCTATTCCATAAATGCTTTATTCTGATAATGCATTTCTAAAATTCTATAATTTGAAGATTCTATGAATCCATGCTGTAAAATCCTCATTAAACGATTCAGTGAGTGCACAAGCCAAAGTGAACTGGGGCAGTTTACCCGTTTGGATCAAAACCGTACGGAAAAATCAGCGGAGTCTGGGCACTTCCTTTTGCTTCCTACTCTGTTTCTTGAGTGGGGGTGGGGTGATCATGGTCAAATCTTCCCCTCCGATACAATGCTTCTTACCCTAGAGACATCACAGATCCCTCTGAGAATCATTTGAAAGCTGCTGGGTATGGGTTCCAGCCCTGTAGCAGCTTTCTGCAGTGTGGCAGAGGTGGATTCATGTGACTGTGGGCGCCAGCCGGTGAGTTCCACCTGCTTTGTGCCACCTTCTGCCCTGCGTGTAACCCCAGCAACCCTTGGAGAAACCTGCCCAGTTGCAGGCCATTGTTTGTGCAGTTTTTGGGGGGAGGGGGTGGAGGGAACAGGTGATCGTGGAGACTCTCAAAGCTCTTCCCACAACAACCACCTTCTCACGTTTGAAGTGATCTTGGGGGGTTTGTAAATAAAACGAGGGAACTAAGGAGTCGAAAAATTCCTCCACACCCCTGCCCCAGGTGCTCTTTATGCAGACGCTTAAGGAAATCTTGGAAATTTGAGATGGAAGCAAATTAGGCCCAGATTGCTGAAGGGACTTGTTTAAAGGCTGCTGCACCGGAGAAAACTGAGGTCTTCGGACTCCTCGCACTCCCCTACCACCACCACCCTCCGCCCCTACTGGCCCCAGGCCCTTCTGTTTTTCCTCAGTTTATTCCGCTGAAGCTCTGGCCTGGTCACTCTCCTTCCAGGCCCCAGCGCTCGCCAATCAGATCCAAGAATCTAGTTACCAGCGGGAACATTGAAAGTGACCTGTGTTTGGATTACTCTGGGACAGAGTATTTGGGATAGCGTGCTTTATGGCCCCAGAGAGCATCAGAGCAAGACGCTGTCACACAGGGAGTCCGGCCACTCTCAGCAGACGTCGGTCTATACCAGCGCGGGCGAGTGCGGGCTCCGGCCTCCAACTCCGCTCATAACCCTTCTGGCGGACTTGATGCATCATTGCCCTTCTCAGGCTTCCTCTCTTCCAGGAAGTCAAGAGGACCGAGTGGGCCGCAGTGGGCCACATCACCAAGCTGTGATCATTTTCTTCGTTTTAATATTGTTCTCTGGCGAACACTTGGATGTGGAGAAAGACTAGCCACCGGGGAAAATTCAAACCGTTCCGTCATGGGCCGAGATGCCCCCCTTGAGAAGTAGTGGTTAACTAAAGGAGAACCTTTCTCACAAAGAAACGGGAGATCTCGGGTCTCAGAGACCCCCGCGGGCGTGGCCTGCCTCCCTCTCTGAGCAGCGCGGGGCCGTGGGAGCCCGTGGGGGCTCCCAGCGCTGTCTCGCCATTGCTTCATTTAAACCCAGTGAATGGAGAAATATCACCATCCCGGCCGCCGGACCGAGGAACTGGGACCCTGAGAGAGGTGGTCCTCCACCCTCCCGTCCCCGGCTCCCGCTGGGTTTGGACCCCCGCCCCCAATCCTCCCGGCTCAACCCGAGGAAGTGCCTGCCCCAGAGCCCTCTCCCAATTCTGCTCACGGGTCCCAGGAGCAGGGAACGAAGGAGATGACTTAGAGATCCGGAGCGGCGAAGGCGGCGACAGGAAGGGGCCACCGCTCCGAGAGGGCACAGACTTGTCCCACCGCATACGGCCAGTCAGGGGCCTTTGCTGCAGCCTCGGCCCCTGTCCCCGCCTCCCAGGCTAGCTCCCAGCGTTTCCCGGGGCCACACTGAGCGCTCTGGACCTGAGGAAGGAGGCGTGGAGGGCCCCTTGTGCGCCCTCGGATGGCGCTTCAGGTGGGAGGGGCTCAGCCTTGTCGTGGAGACTCTTGGGAAAGCTGAGGTTGTGGCTGGGGTGGCGGCAAGAGGGGCACCTGGGTTAGATTTGGGACCGTGGGCCAGGAGCGGCCCTCGGGGAATGTCAGCGTCCGGATGGCTTGGACTGGATCGGAGCTCTATGCGCGGCTTTGGGACTCTAGGAAGCCTAGAGTTTGCACGAAGATTGTGGGTGTTCACTTGCGGGGCACTTCCATGGTTTGCGATGCAATCGCAAAAGGGCCGGTGATTCGCCTCAGTCCCAGCTCTTGGAGGGGAGAAGCCCGGCTACCATTTCAACTCACCGAGGGACAGGAAGAGGCAGTGACCTGTCGGCACTCAGGCCTCTGATTCGGGTGTTTGATGCCCCCATGGTCCGCACCCCGCCGGCCCACAGCTCAGTCTTGTTCCCGGGGAGGCAGCGGGGCTGGGTAGAACGTGGCACCGTGCCTAGGGCTGGTCCCCCGGCGACCCCAGACCCGCTGGGCTGGCAGCTTGGCGCCCATGCGGGGGTGGGAGGGCGGGCGGGGGCGCCGGGAGTCACTTGTGTCCGCAACAGGCGGCCTAGCCTTCCCCCGGCCTCTTCCCTTCGATCTTTTTACGCCTTGCTCTCATTCTTTTTTAGCCGCCTGCTCGCTTCCTGCATCCTTTTCTGTCTTGAGACGTGGAGTGCGTGTCTCTCTCGGTCTCATCGTCTTTTTGTCTCTTTGTACAAATGTGCTCGCGCGTGTCCTTCCTTTCTGGGCTCAGCTCCCCAGAGTCACTCCCATCGGGGGCGCAGTCAGGGAGTGAGGCCCCCCCCCCGCACACATCAGCCAGCTGCTAGTACCAGCCCCTTAGCTCTGCAGACCACCTGGAGAGAGACGTTACCCAGACAGATGGTTGTCCATCTAGAGGACGCAGGATTGGACGCTTCTCGGCCTTTCTGCCCACACGCATCTGGGCCCTGGGCTCCCTCACTGCCCTGCGCTTGGGCCGGAAGGCACACAGGATTAAATGGATCAATGTATTTGAAATATCTGTAAATCTACAAAGTTCTACAAAAATGAGAAGGATGCCTTCTCTCCTTCTCCCACTTTAGACAGGTTGAGTTTATAGATTATGAGAGAGAATTGTGTCAGCCAGGCCAGGTCAGGGGAATCTAGAGCTTCTAAGGTTCCGTTCTACATTAGAATTCTAAATACTTCAAGAATTTCTCACTGTAGAAAATGGACCCAGGACATAAAGCAGAGCAGAGAACTCTCAGTAAAAAAGAGTGGTTCCCATGGAAGTTAAAACCAAGTCACCAAAATTTCCAGCACCCCTCACTGCTGGGGCCAACAGAAAAAAGCCAAGTGTCACCAGGAGCTGGGGGTCAGCCAGGGAAGCCAGCTTGAGGTATGAGTACAGCAGTGACTGATACCAGTATAGATTATTAGAAACCAATATGAGTCCTATGAGATCAGTTTTTCATAACAGTTAATACAGTTTCAACAGTTCACTGACAAACCCTGGGTTGATTCTCAGCTCCGCCACTTCCTAGCTACAGCACTTTTGGCAAGTTAATTAACCTTTATAAGCCTCAGTTTCCACCACTCATCTGTCAGTTTGTCATACTGTGGTAGCTTGCTTGTTGCTATGATACTGGAAGGGAGCCCTGTTGGCACAGTGGTTAAAGGGCTTGGCTGCTAACCGAAAGGTTGGCCGTTAGAACCCACCAGCTGCTCCGTGGGAGAAAGATGTACCAGTCTGCTTCTGTAAAAATTTACAGGCTTGGAAACCCTGTGGGGGTCGCTATGAGTGAGAATTGATTGGGTGGCAGTAGGTTTTTTTTGTTTTTGTTTTTTAATGATACCGGAAGCTATGCCACCAGTATTTCAAATACCAGAAGGGTCTTCCATAGTGGATACGTTTCAGAGGAGCTTCCAGAGTAAGACTAGGAAGAAAGGCCTGGTGATCTGCTTCTGAAAATTATCCGATGAAAACTCTATGGATCACAATAGAATATTATCCACTATAGTGCTGGAAGATGAGGCCCCTAGATTGGACGGCACTGACATACACAGTGGCCACAACAATGGACACCAACAACCGTGAAAGTAGCACAAGACCAGGCAACATTTCTTTCTGTTGTACATGGGGTCACCGTGAATCGGAGCCTACTGGACAGGAACTAAACAACAAAACCTCAGTTATCTATAGAATGGGGATAATAAGAGTCAGAAGGATTAAAGTGCTTAGCATAGTACCTGCCACTTATGTTCTTAACAAGCCTTAGCTATTTCTAGGGAGTTCTTTTTCTTTTTAAATGTTACTTCTTCGTATTTTCTAGGGAAAAGCATGTGCTCTTACATGTGAAAGAACTAGGCAAAGTATTGTGGAGTAGCGGTGGGGCTGGTGATGCAAAAAGCATAAATTCAAAGGAACTACTAGTCTAATGGAAGAGCTGGACATGGACACAGCTTGTCAAAGAGGGTGAGTAAGGTGAATGGAGATGGCTGGGGTGAGAGTGAGTGATGGTGTATGGAGGAAGGTTGGAGGAAGCACCTGGACAGGGCTCAGTATGGAACTAACCAGGCTCAAGGTTCCAATGAAATTTTGGCCACTCTTGGCAAGTTGCAGACTCCTACAGATCTAAAGGCAGAGGCAGAAGAACAAGCCAGATGGAGACCACGTCTGTTGAACTATTATCTACTTTGTGATTAAAATAAACGTGTGTTCTGAATTATGTTTTATTGCATGGCTGAGTTCACTCTGTCCATCTTGACCAGATACCTCTTATAACACAAGAATTCTGAGCTTGTTGGAGGGATGGTTCAGACCCGGATAGACCAGGACCTAGCAATTAGATATGTCCATTGGTGGCTGGGCGGGGGAGAGGTGAGGCAGGTGGTAGGAGTGCAGACCCAGTTATAGACAATGGAGGTACATCCAGGAGGATGGGCAGTGCCCTGGACCTGGAAAGCATGGTGATTGGAAAGATACCCCCATCTAGGCAGGTGAGCAGGAGAGCACAGAGGTAGGCATTTCGCAGGTGGTGAGCAGGGCATGTGGGGGGTTCATACTCAGAGCAGCATCCTCTGCCCCAGATTCAGGGTCTGCAGAAGGCTGCAGAGGGTGCTCTGTCAGCATGGGGAGCAGGAGTGTCATGAGAATGATCATGGTACCAAGGTTGATATGGGACCCCCTCCTTGGATCCTGAGGGCAGGGACCTATTCTCTAGGCCAAGCTCAGGATCAAGGACTGCAGGCTCATGGGAGGTCACAGGATGTTTATAAAATTTCTGGGCTGGAAATCTTCATGGAATCTAGGAGCAATATAACTGCTAGAATGAGCCTTCTGGAGGCTGCCCAGGCCTTTCAGAGAGCTGGAGTCTGGGCCTACAGGGTTAGCATAAGACTCCATCTCTCAGGGACTCCTTGAGATAAGAAGAGGATATAGAGGGGGCAATTCAGCCAACTTGGCCCTACAAGACACGGTCTTACCAGGGAAGCCTCTGTCTCTGGTATCTTGGAGGCTTAGGGTCTCAGATCTGCAGCCTTGGCCTCTGCCCTGGCAGATCTGGCTGAACATTTTGTCAGGAGGGTTTGGGAAAGCTTTAGCCTTAGACTGGATCCCAGCCTTCGTGCTTTCAGAGGCATATTCTCCAGTCCTGATGCCACACACGGTGTGCATCCTGCACACCACGGAGTAGGGCAGGACTCCAGGGGGCCATGGGGCTGGTAAAGGATCTGGGCGTGTCCTTCTGGTGTGGTTTTGGACATGCATAATCTGAGAACGAGGAGGGATGAGAGACTGCCTGTTCTGGATGGATGGTATGTGTGGCTCCCTGCTTTCTCTGAGCCCTGGACAGGTCAAACTATCCCCACGTGGTGGGACCAAGCAGACCACCGGAACTTGGCTCTGGGACAGTGGGAAAAGACATGCAATAGTGAACCCCTAGATGCGAACAAGAGCTGTGGGGATGAGAGAAGCAAGAGGAAGGAGAGGTAAGATCTTTCCAGGGATGGTGAGAAGGTAGAGTTGACAAGACTTGGGAAGCGCCATCAGTTAGCTGCCATGTGGGGTCAGTGTCCCAATAGGCCCCAAGCTCTCTGAAGACAGGGATCTCCCCTCCCTAGCCATGTAAAGCAGGGGCCTGGTAAGTAGCTATTGAAAGAATCATATTAATGCCCTCCAAAAGCCTCTGCAGGCTCCTGTCACTTCCTTTTTCAAAGTTCTAACCCCCTCCTAGGCCTCCTACTATGAGTCTCTGTGACTTTGTGGAGCTGGCCATAGATGATTAACAATGTGTGAGCAAGACCGTCCAAGTGAAGGTAAGCACCGTGACCTCCTTCTCCAGGTTCGCTTTGCTGACCCATCTCCTAGTTCTCCTTCCTTGGGAAGTGGGTTGCTAGAAACTGTCATTTACAGTATTGAAATAACCTAAGCAGACTACCAGTGATGACAGTTTCTGCCAAGGGAAGAAAAAGGTGTGTCCTTCACATCACGACCCAGGTCAGTTAGCATTTTATCAATGACTTAGATGAAGACATAGAAGGCAAGCTGACTGGGCTGAGGCTGACCACACTTGTGTGCTGATGCTGATAACTGACAAACTCAAGACCCAGAATAATCGCACAGGTTGGGAGACTGAGCCAAAACCAACAAGAAGACACTTTAAAAACTGTTACGAAAACATCCTAACATTACAGGAGTCAAAGCAGGAAGGAAAAAAGTCACCCACATACCAATTACCTATCGTTCATCTACTAGGTTTTTCTGTGTTCTTTTTTTCCTTGTCTTTTGTGGTCTTATGCTTATTTTATGTATGTTTGCATAGGTGTAATCATAGGGTATGGACAATTCTGTAGTCTTTGTACGTAGTACATTTGCATTATTTTGTAAACATGTCTGTATGTTGCTCCTCCAGTCTCGTTTGTTTTTCATCTGTAATAATGAATGAAATGGTCTCATGTTGATTTAACCACTGTAGCTGGGCAATTAGGTAATTTCCAGTACCTTTGGTATAGATGTTGCTGCTATAAATGTAATTCAATAAAGAGCTTTTTATTTCTTTTGATATATCCTTAAGACAAATTCCTAAGAGCAGTATTTATGCAGCCATGAAAATGTTGATGGTTCTTTTTTTGCTTGGAGATGTATGCTTTCTTTTTTTTTAATTGTGCTTTAGGTGAAAGTTTACAGAGCAAATTAGTTTCCCATTAAACAGTTAATACACATATCGTTTTGTGACACTGGTTGCCAACCATGTGACATGTCAGCACTCTCCCCTTCTCAACCTCGGGTTCCCCATTTCCATTTGTCCAGCTTGATGGTTCTTGATATACTGCTGCCCAATTGTCTCTAAGAGCATCTTGCTAATTTACAGAAATCCAAACAATATAAACTAACAATAGCAGTAACAGTGATCACCTTTGGTGATCTAATAACTGCAAAGTGGTGCATCATTATTGCCTTAACTTCGTTTATTGTTATGGTGAGGTTGAAAGCTTTCCCTATGTGTTTCCTTACTCAGTAAATTTCCTTTGGTGTAAATTGTGTGTGTGTGTGTGTGTGTGTGTGTGTGTGTGTGTGTGTGTGTTTTAATAAAGCTTTATTGAGATATAATTGATATATAACAAACTGCGCATAGTTAAGCTATACAATTTGATGAGTCTTGACGTATATATATTCATGAAATCATCACCACAAACAAAGTAATTAACATATCCATCACCTCCAAAAGCTTCCTCATGCCTCCTTCTAATCCATTCACCACCACCCCTAGCCACCACTATCCCTAGGCAGTCACTGGTCTACTTTCTGTAATATAAATTAATTTACATTTTACAGAATTTTTTGCAAATGGAATAATACAGTGTATTCTTTTTTGTCTGGCTGCTTTCACTCAGTATAGCTATTTTGACACTCATCCATGTTGTGATATCAATAGTCTATTCCTTTTATTGCTAAATAGTATTCCATTATATGGATATACCACAATTTGTTTATCCATTTGTCTGTTGACGGGCGTTTGGGTTGTTTCAGTTTTTGGCTATTACAAACAAAGCTGCTATGAACATTCATGTCCAAGTCTTTGTGTGGACATATTTTTTCATTCCTTTGGGTAAATACTTAACTGACAGAAATGGCTGGGTTGTATGGTACATGTATGTTTAAATTTTTAAGAAATTGCCAAACTGTTTTCACAAAGTGGCTGTATTTTTTTAACTTCCACCAGAAGTATATGAGAGTTCCAGTTGCTCCACCTCCTCATCAACACTTGATATGTTCAATCTTTTTAATTTTACCCATTTTAGTGAGTGTATATTGTGGTATCTCATTGTGTAGCTTTAATTTGCATTTCCCTAATGACTAATGCCAAAAAGATGTTTACCTGTGTTTTACTGACTATGCATAGGCATTCGACTACGTGGATCATAACAAATTATGGATAATATTGTGAAGAATGGGGATTCCAGAAGAATTAATTGTCTCATAAAGAACCTGTACATAGATCAAGCGGCAGTCATTCCAACAGAACAAGGGAATACTGTGTGATTTAAAGTTAAGAAAGGTGTTTGTAAGGGCTGTATCCTTTCACCATACTTATTCAATCTGTATGCTAAGAAAATAATCTGAGAAGCTGGACTGTATGAAGAACATGGCATTAGGATTGGAGGAAGACTCATTAACAACCTGTGATATGCAGATGACACAACCGTGCTTGCTGAAAGTGAAGAGGACTTGAAGCACTTACTGATGAAGATCAAAGACTACAGCTTTCAGTATGGCCTACACCTTAACATAAAGAAAACAAAAATCCTCACAACTGGACCGATAAGCAACATCATGATATAAACAGAAAAGATCGAAGTTGTCAACGATTTCATTTTACTTGGATCCACAATCAACGCCCGTGGAAGCAGCAGTCAAGAAATCAAAGGATGCATTACATTGGGCAAATCTGCTGCAAAAGACCTCTTTAAAGTGTTAAGAAGCAAAGATGTCACTTCAAGGACTAAGGTGTGCCTGACCCAAGCAATAGTGTTTTTAATCACCTCATGTGCATATGAAAGCCGGGCAATGAATACGGAAGACAGAAGAATTGATGCCTTTGAATTATGGTGTCAATTAATGTCTTAGTCATCTAGTGCTGCTATAACAGAAATACCACAAGTGGATGGCTTTAACAAAGAGAAATTTATTCTCTCACAGTCTAGTAGGCTACAAGTCCAAATTCAGGGCACTGGCTCCAAGGGAAGGCCTTCTGTCTCTGTCGGCTCCAGAGGAAGGTCCTTGTCATCAGTCTTCCCTTGGTCTGGGAGCATATCAGTGCCAGGAACCTCAGGTCCAAGGACGTGCTTTGCTCCCGTTGCTGCTTTCTTGGTCCCCCATCTCTCTTCTTGCTTCTCTCTTTTATATCTCAGAAGAGATTGGCTTAAGACACTATCTAATCTTGTAGACCTCATCAATATAACTGCCGCTAATCCATTTTATTCGTCATAGTGATAGCATTTACAACACATAGGGAAATCACATCAGATGATCAAATGGTAGACAGTCATACAATACTGGGAATTGTGACCCAGCCAAGCTGACAGATATTTGGGGGGACACAATTCAATCCATGACAGTGAAGAATATTGAATATGCCATGGATTACCAAAAGAATGAACAAATCTGTCTTAGAAGTACAGCCAGAATGCTCCTTAGAAGCGAGGATGGTGAGACTTCGTCTCATATACTTTGGACATGTTATCAGCAGGGACCAGTCCCTGGAGAAGGACATCATGCTTGGTAAAGTAGAGGGTCAGCAAAAAAGAGGAAGACTCTCAACGAGATGGATTGATACAGTGGCTGCAACAAAAGGCTCAAACATAGTAATGATTGTGAGGATGGTACAGGACTGGGCAGTGTTTCGTTCTGTTGTACACAGGGTCACTATGAGTCGGAATTGACTTGATGGGGACTTAACAACAACAATGACTAATAATGTATTTGTTGTCTATTGCTGTGTAACAAATTACCTCAAAACTTAGTGGCTGAAAACAATAAGCATTTATTATTTCACAGTTTCTGTGAGTCAGGAATCTGTGTGGCTTAACCGTGTACCTCTGGCTCAGGATCTCCCATAAGTCTGTAGTCTTATAGGAGACTACATTGGCAGGAACTGTATTGGCAGTAACGGCAATCATCTCAAGGCTGGACTAGGGCTGGAGAATCCACTTCCAGCTCACTCAGTGGTTGTTGGTGGACCTCAGTTCTTCACCATGTGGGCCTCTCTGTAGGCTGCCTGAGTGTCCTCACAACATGGCAGCTGGTGAGCTGAGAAAGAAAAAGCCAGACAGCACCCAAGATGGAAGCCAGAGTCTTTCTTTAGCCTAATCTCAGAAGCAGCATCCCATCACTTTTACCCGTGTTCTCAGTTAGAGACAAGTCACTAGGTCCGGCCCATATTCAAGGGGAGGGAGTTACACAAAATGTGAATACCAGGAGGTAGAGATCACTGGGGGCCATCTTAGAAGCTATTTATCTCAGATGATGTTGAGCTGCTTTTCAGGTGCTTATTTGCCATCTGTATATCTTCTTTGATGTAGTGTCTTTGGTGAAATCTTTTGCCAGTTTTTAATGGGTTGTTTGTCTTCTTACTGAGTTGTAAGAGTTCTTTATACATTTTTGATACTGTCCTTTGTCAGATACATGTTTTGTAAATATTTTCTCCCAGTCTGTGGCTTGCCTTTTCCTTTTTGTAACAGTGTATATTGAAAAGCAAATGTTTGATATTTTGATGAAGTCCAATATATTATATTTTTTCTTTTATAGTTGGTGATTTTTGTGCCCTATTTAAGACATCTTTGCCTAACTCAGAGTCACTATGGTATTCTCCTATTTGTCTTCTAGAAGTTTTAGCTCTTATGTTGAGATGGATGATACATTTCAAGTTAATTTTTAAAATATGATGTAAGGTAAAGACTGAGGTTCATTTTTCCACTCAATATGACTACCCACTTGTTAAACAGATGATCGTTTCCTCTTTGACTTGCCTTGACACCTTTGTTGAAAATCAATTCTTTTTTCCATTTATACTTGATAGTTGATTTTTTTAAACAAATAAGCTTATATTTTAAGTGTGGATATTATGTGTAGCCTTCATGAATTTGATGCAAATATTTTCCTAGCCTGATTTCCTTATCCTTTTACTTTTGATTATATACATTTAAAAACTTTATATAGTCATATATTTCAAAATTTTCCTTTCTAATTTCTTCTGTTGATTCAGTTAATAGGAATCATTACTTCTTCATACCAAAACCAAACCAAACCTATTGCAGCCATCAAGTTGATTCTGACTCATAGCAACCCTACAGGACAGAGTAGAATTGCCCATAGGAACCCTGGTGGTGCAGTGGTTCAAGCACTTGGCTGATAACAGAAATGTCGGCAGTTGGAATCTACCAACCTCTCTGTGGGAGAAAGATTACTTCTTCATAGTTGGGATACTTTATTCCATTCTTCATAATTGGGATAAATACTTTATTCTGTTCTTAGTTTTTAAATTTTGGAAAAATGATCAATTCTTAAAAAGTAATATAGCCACATTATAGAACACTTAAGTGTACTCATGAGGAACCTGTACATAGATCAAGAAGCAGTCGTTCGAACAGAACAAGGGGATACTGTGTGGTTTAAAATCAGGAAAGGTGTGCATCAGGGTTGTATCCTTTAAGCACTTACTGATGAAGATCAAAGACTACAGCTTTCAGTATGGCCTACACCTTAACATAAAACAAAAATCCTCACACTAACCAATAAGCAACATCATGATAAAACAGAGAAAAGACTGAAGTTGTCAAGGACTTCATTTTACTTGGACCCACAATCAACACCCATGGAAGCAGCAGTCAAGAAATCAAAGGACGCATTACATTGGGCAAATCTGCTGCAAAAGACCTCTTTAATGTGTTAAAAAGCAAAGGTATCACTTTAAGGACTAAGGTGTGCCTGACCCAAGCCATAGTGTTTTCAATCGCCTCGTATGCATGCGAAAGCAGGACAATGAATAAAGAAGACCGAAGAAGAATTGGTGCCTTTGAATTTCGGTGATGGTGAAGAATATTGAATATGCCATGCACTGCCAAAAGAACGAACAATCTGTCTTGGAAGAAGTACAGCCAGAATGCTCCTTAGAAGCAAGGATGGCAAGACTTCATCTCACATACTTAGGACATGTTATCAGGAGGGACCAGTCCCTGGAGAATTACATTGTGCTTGGTAGAGTAGAGGGTCAGCGAAAAAGAGGAAGCCCCTCAATGAGATAGATTGACACAAAGGTTGCCACAATGGGCCTAAGCATAAAAACAGTTGTGAAGATGGCGCAGGACCGAGCAGTGTTTCGTTCTGTTGTATGTAGTGTCGCCATGAGTCAGAACCGAGTCAGCGGCACTTAACAACAACAAAGAAAATTTGGGAAATAAGTAAGATTTTAAAAGGTATCTATGTTTTAATTACCATAACATATGCATTTTCACTACCTTTGTGTTTTTCCTTCTAGAATTTTTTTAATGTGCATATTTTCTACAAAGGGCAGTGGGTCTTTGTTTCTGGCTACCTCCATAAATGGTTTCTGCCCCATAATGAAAGAGTCACTAGTGGCCTGGCCCAAGATGTCCTCTGCCCAGTCAGCATCCCCTGATAAAACACTCCCTGACACCCCAAGATTGATTTATCTTGGATATGAGACTGCTTCAAGTTTTAGCTCCAAGTAACTAATGAGTTTGAGTGGGTCCACACTCCTCTCCAGTTTCCTCACTATAAAATTGAGGTGGAGGTTTGGTTGGCTCGATTAGTAGTTCTCACCCCATGGAAATGAAGACTGCAAGATGTGCTCCAAAACATATGAGGACTAGGCATTGTCTACTGATTGAATCATTTATCCAGTAAAAAAACACCAAAAATAAAAACACACACACACACACAAACCAAAAACCAGTTGCCTTTGTATTATCTTAGGTGAAGGGAAGGACAACACACACTACAGAGGAAGTCAGCACAACTGGACTAAACCAAAGCTAAGAAATCCCCTGAATAGAAACAAACACTTTGAGGGACAGAGTAGCAGGGGTAGGGATCTGGGGACCATGCTTTCAGGGGACATCTAGGTCAATTGACATAACAAAACTTATTCAGAAAATGTTCTGCATCCTACTTTGGTGAGTGGTATCTGGGGTCTTAAAAGCTTGCAAGCGGCCATCTAAGATGCATCAATTGGTCCCAACCACCTGGAGTAAAGAAGAATGAAGAAAACCAAAAAT
>NW_004443952.1:22861225-22917933 GCF_000243295.1 Trichechus manatus latirostris
AGAGCAATTAGGGTCACATAACAATGTATGTATAAATTTTTATATAGGAGACTAACTTGAAATATAAACTTCATTTAAACTACAACAATTAAAAAAAAACAAAAAACAGTTGCCTTCGAGTTGATGCCAACTCATGGTCTCCACATATGTGTCAGAGTAGAACTGTGCTCCATAGGGTTTTCAATGGCTGAATTTTTGGAAGCAGATCACCAGGACTTTCTTCTGAGACATCTCTGGGCAGACTCGAACTTCCTATTTTTTGGTTAGCAGCCGACTGTGTTAACCGTTTGTATCACCCACGGAGTCCAAATCACTCATAGGTATTGCTAAATCATTCTTTTGTTATATTTTCAAATGTATGTGAAGCTGTGTGATAAGTAAAATGTAAATTCATTTAAAGAAGTTACTGAAATTTTGGTAATTTTTTGACAAAGTTTCTCAATGGATACTAAAAAGTATATCTACTGTACTTGTATGTGTGTATGTTGCAAGGACTGTGAAATGTGTAGCTGTTAAAAAAGTATCCTTACACTCAAAATGATTGGGAAGCACTAAGACATTCCCCAAAGTCTGTTTTAGCCAAATGGAGTAATACTAAAAATACTTAACAACCAGTAGGGCAAGGGTGTTGACCAATCAGAATGTATACCTGCTATGGTGCTGAGACAGGGAACCAATCAGAACGAAAGTCTGCTAGGACTGACTCCCTTGCTGTGCCAGGCTTTAACCCTTTAGTTGCAGGATCTTGGGGAAGGGCTCAGACAATCAGGACAGCTTGGTGCACAGGGTAGTGGGTGAGGGCTTGGGCAGTGGCTCTTTATCTGTGGATCTGGCCGTATTTCAGGATCTCAGTGTTAAGAGATACCATGTCGGCCGCCCCTCCAGCTGCCACACTATGAGGCTCAGGGTACGGGCCTCTGGCCTCCCTGTAGGGCTGACTCTCCATGGCCACAAGCCCACCTGTTATCAGAGCACCCACCCTTCTGCCCAAATTTGACTTTAAAATGCTCCATTTTGTTGAGCAGTTTTCCATCATGTGGTAAACTTAAAAGCCTCCAAATTGGGTTTTGGTTGAGTGAATTCATCTCTTCCTTGATGTTTATAGGTGAATTGTGTAAAGGAAAGGAGGCTGAATTTGGAGTCAGGGACTCAGTTATGGGTTCACGTCTCAGCACTGGTATTATTCTCCATATGCCCCTGGGCAAGTCACTTCATCCCTGTGGCCTCGGTTTCCTGGTCAGTAAAATGGAATGATGACATCTGCCCTGTTCCCCTCAGAGGGGCATACTGAGTGTTAAATGAGAGAAAGGAGGGAAAGGGCTTTGTAAACTGTAATGTGCGGTGCACACGTGAGCAATCTCTGTTCCATAGGCTGAAGGAGCTGGCTGTTCAGACTGCTGCTTACCTGCTTCTGAATGAATCAGGGTTACAGATCTGCCATTTGTTTATATAAATGTTTTAATATATAAATTTATTTATATAAATATGTATTATTTATATTAGAATATTCCTGGCCTATCTTCAAATGTGACCATAATATAAGCTTTGGCTTTTTACGGTGGGAGAGTAGGCTGCAGAAAGTGTGATCTTTGTCTCCCCTCAACCCTACAGAATCATACAAAATCAGAGCTGAAATGGGCTGCTAGACAGTGCCCAATCTACCTCCTTCATTTTATAGATGAGGATACTGAGGTTCAGCTCAGGTGCTGGGGACACTGGGTTTAAATCACAGCTCTGCTGTTTCCTAGTTGTGTGACCCTAGGCAAGTTACTCTTTTGGAGACTTCATTTCCTCATGTGCAAAATAGAGATCACAGGGTATTTGTTTTCCAGGGCTCCTGTGAAGGCGAAATCATTGACTGAGGGTAGAGCGCCTAGCAAGGGCCTACCTAGTACAGTAGGCACTCAATAACTGTTCCTTTGCCACCCCTATCAGCAGCTGATGAGGGCCAGCCTGGTTAGTAACCCGGGGCCAAGTGCACCCCACTCTCTGGACCGAGTCGTGTGCTTTGGAGAGAGGCCTGGAAGATTTTCCTCAGCTGAACAATAACAAGGGCAGTGGCAAAGGTGAGGTTTGCTGAAGGCTCAGGCCTGAAAGCTGGGGCCCTCGCCCCCAAGGTCTCTGTCTCCCTCATGGGTGGGACCTAGTCAAAGCTCCTGAAAAGCCCAGTTTGGATACCTGGAGTTGCCCACCATGCCTGACTGCACAGGATGTCAGTTCTGCTGTGTTCCTGCCGCATTCCGGCTTCATATGTCAGCACCTCATGAAAATCTTCCAGGCCAAGCTTTGAATAGCCCCTTGGCTGCTTGGGAGCGAGGAGGCTGGCTCTGTTTTGCCTGTCAAATCATCTGCTTTGTCTGTCTATGGGCAGGTAAGCTGGGTCCCCTTACATAATACCGACCAGGCCATCACTGTCAGGGCTGACTCTGCCAGCTCAGGCTGAACAAACAGCCATTCAAACCAGCCCGCCGAGGCCAGGCAGGAGCTGCTATTCTTCAGAGCTGTTTGATGACAGGCTCTGAGCAGATGTCTAGCACACCACAGGGGAGGGAGCTGAGCTCTGACTTGTCCCTTCCAGCAGAGACAAATCCTTTCTTAGCTGAGTCAAACCTGGCGAAGGACCCACGTTCACTCCTGTACTTACTGGGAATGTGATAACAGAAAGTGGGCCAAATGAAATAGGAGAGAGACATTCATATACAAAGAGTCCATGAATATATGCTGAGATCCTGATAACCTGGTGGATTTCCTCTTTTGCCTTAGCTGCTAGGAGACTCAGGACAAATTTAGCCCTGGTAGTTATAGTGAACTCATCCCAATTGTCTGGTCGCATCTTTTGCTCTTTTTAATTGGTTCTATTCTTATTTTTTAATCGCTCTTTAACTTTTAAGACATCTCAAATACCTTCAGAAAATGAGTACAGGCCATGGATTCTAAATTAATAAATAATAGATAACCCATAAATTTCATTGCATTAGCTGGCCACATCTACCTTTTAATTTAATTTTTCCATATTCACTTTTGTTTCACTCTCTTCTTTGTTTATCTAGGGTCTGAGTTACTTACGGTTTATTTCTGATCTGACTGTGTCATTCTAAATTTCTTCCTTTCTTCTTTTTCCTTTTTTCCCCCTCCTTCTTCCCTTCCTTCAAGTCTCCTACTTATCTACCTACACTGTTGTAGTTGTTAGGTGCCCTTGAGTGGGTTTTGACTCACGGCAACCCTATGTACAACAGAACGAAACATGGCCCAGTCCTGTGCCATCCTCACAATTGTTGTTATGCTTGAGCCTGCTGTTGCAGCCACTGTGTCAATCCATCTCAGTGAGGGTCTTCCTCTACCTACATACTTACCTACTTACCTACCTACCTTTTCCTTCTCTTCTTCTCATTATCATCTATTGCTCTTCCTACTGTACACCTCTCTTTGTACGTCTAGATAATTGGTTCTCAGTCTTGCACATTAGAATCACCTGGAAAGGTTTAAAATCTGTCAGTGCTTGGGCTTCATCTAAGGCCAGGTGAAACTGAGTCTTGGTGTGGGGCCCGGGCATCTGCAAGTCTGCACCCTTCCCCTAGGTGATTCTAATGTACAGTGAAGGTTCAGAACTGCTCCCTGGTTTAACCTCTCTGAGGACTTAACCTTCTGCAAAAACTTCTTATCCCAGTTTTGGTCCTCATTTGGTCTTTTTTTAAAACATAAATGGGTGTTTACTACACATAATGCATTATAATCTGCCTTTTATCTTAACAATATTTATAAACAACTATCTACATCCTTAAATATTCCTCTCTGTTACATTTATTTGATCAGTTTCCTGTTGAGATTTTGATTAGGGAAAATGTTTATTTAATGTGTGTGTGTGTATACATATATAAAACAGAAAAACCCAAACTTGTATATATGCATACATAAATTATATATATATATATCGGGCCCTGGTGGCACAGTGGTTAAGAGCTCAGGCTGCTAACCAAAAGGTCAGCAGTTCGAATCCACCAGCCGCTCCTTGGAAACCCTATGGGGCAGTTCTACTCTATCCTATAGGGTCCCTGTGAATTGGAATTGACTCGATGACAACGGGTTTGGTTTCAGTTTTTTTTTTTAATATATATATATAATTAAAAATTTTGAGGGAGGGGGAGAGGGAGTTTTGTTTGAGGGCATCAAATTTATGTTAAAGGTGATGGAATGTTTTGGATGCGGACACCAAAAATGGTGGCACAACATAAAAAATGTAATCCATGTCACTGAGTTGTAAATGTAGAAACTGTTATGTTGGTGAATGTTTCAAAAAAAGAAGAAAAAAATTGAAATTTCAGACACGTACAAAAACAAATACAATAGTATAATATACCTCTAGGTACCCATCATCCAGCCCCAATAACCATCAATCTTTGTCCATTTCTGTCCTATCTGTACCCTACCTTCCCCTATTATCATATTATTCTGAAGCAAATCCCAGACATCATATAAGACATCTCTTACTATTTTAGTATATATGTCTAAAAAATAACAAACTCCCAATGTTATTGTCACATCAAAAAAATTAACAGTAATTCCTTAATATTATCGAGTATTCAGGCAAGATGCAAATTTCCAGTTGTCTTATAAATGTTATTTGGTTTGTTGTTTTTTTTTATATTTTGTCTGGGATTGTTTGTGTTTTAAGTCCCATTTAATATATTTATTACCACTTCATTTTTAACTTTTTCCTTTCAATTTATTTATTGAAGAAACTAGGTCGTTGGCTTTGTAGACTTTCCCAAATCCTGGATTTTCCTGACTGTATTTTTGTGGTGTAGTTTGACATATTTCTCCATCTTCCATACTTCCCATAAATTGGTAGCTGGAGCTAAAACGTTTATATGATAGTGAGTCTTCCAATTCAGGAATATGCTACATTTTGCAGTTTATTTAGGTTTTCCTTAATGTCTATCAATATAGCATTCTGTTTTTTTCCCATAAAGGTCTTACACATCTTATTAAAATTGTTCCTAATACTTTTGTCTTTTTTTGATAAAATTGAACGTGTTAGCTGTTCTTAAATTGCATTTTCTACCTGTTTGTTGCCGGTGGCCACAAATACAACTTTTTTTCTTTTTATGTTGATTTTGTGTCCATCAATTGGTTAATCTATCTTGTTAAATTTGATAATTTATCCTAGAGTTCATTGGGTTTTCTACATAGATAATTGTATAATCTGTGAGGAATGACACTTTTGCTTCTTTTCGTGTGTGTGTGCATATAACTTTTTTCTTTTTCTTGCCTTAGTGCTTCTAATAAAATGATGAATGCAAGTAATGATAGTGGGCATTCTTGTTTTGATCTCTACCTTAAAGGTAATGTTTTAATTTTTCACAATATTTTGTCAGAGATTGTTGTATCTGGCTCATGAATAAGGTTAGTCTGTAATTATTCTTTCTTTTAATGTTATTTTCCAGTTTTCGTATCAAGTTTATGGGAACATCATAAAATAATTGGTGAATAGTCTCTTATTTTCTGTTGGCACAATTTTTTTCTTAAACGTTTGATAGAACTTGCTGTTAAAATCTTTTGGGTTTGTTGTTTCCTTTGAATTAACAATTAACAATTCAATATATTCAATGATTGTAGGACTACTCAGGTTTTGTATTTCCTTTTAACTCAGTTTTTGTAAATTATATTTCTCTAGGGATTTATCCATTTTACCTAGTTTCAAATTTATTAGCATAAAGTTGTTTGGCATATTCTCCCAGTCTTAATTATTGCAGTAGATATTATGTTTTTCATTCCTAATGTTTATTTGTATCTTCTTTTTTATTAATTAGTTACATGAGATTTTGTCAATTTTATGAGATTTTTTCCAAGATCTAACTTTTGATCCTCTCTGTTGTAGTTTATTTCTGTTTACAGTCTTTACTTTCTGTTCATATTCCTTAATATTTTATAAATTCATTTGTATTTCCATTTATTCTGTTGTTCTTTATCTAACTTAAGACAATGTTGTGAAAGAGGCACCTCAAAATACAGTGACTTAAGGATAAAAGTTAATAGCTCTCATATAATAGTAAAAATATCAGTGAGCACTTGAGAGCAGGTAGATAGCTGGATCCACTAGGCCATCAGGGATTCAGGTTGGCTGGTTGGCTCTGCCCGCCCTCAACAAGTGGATTCAATTTCTGGTCCAAGGCTGCTTTTTTACCTGTTGCTATTTCGAGGCCAGCAGTAAAGGAAGAAGAGGAAATCTGAAGAAAACAGAACTGTCCATATGCCAACTCTTCAGGGAAGCTCTCTGTGCTCGTCCCCCTTCCCCTTTAACTATTGGTTGGTCTATTTTCTGAACTAGACTAGAAGCTCCTTGAGGCTAAGAATTGGTCTGGGCGGCCACTGTGTCACCAGGTATTGAGTAAATACTGCTGAATGGACTAACGAATGAATGAAAATGAATGGAGGGCATTTGTTGACGTCCTTGAGTGACGGTGTGTTTGAAGATCAGCAGTCAAATTATTTTCAAACTTGTCCCCACAGAGAATTAGGGAAATGAAACAAGAATGACAGGAAAATGGCTTCTAAAAATATCAGTGCCTCAGGATCTCATTTTTCACACCTGGCTGGGCCAGTTTTGTTTATTCAGAATTTTCTGATTTCCATGTAAATAACATTCCCTGATATGGGTCTGGCTTTGACTCTGTCTTCCTGTCCTTTGATTAAAACAAAATACTATGGTTAATAAGCTCCTGGATTGACCATTCTATTATTATTAGAGATACCACCTACTAGGTTGCCTGTGTCAGGGTGTGTTCTTAGTGCCTGACATCTGATATCTAATTACATCCTAACTGGTCAGTGTTATTACCTCCATTTTGTAGGTGAAGAGGTAAGTTCAGAACAGCTAACTTGCCCATAGTCACCCAGGAAGTGAGCTGTAAGGCTGGGATTTGAACCCAGGTTGAGTCCTTTCCCACCTCAATACTTGTTTCCCTAATTTACAAAGTGGTTCCGCATCCATCATCTCAATGACTCTCGCGGCCACTCTCTGAGGGAGAAGGGCAGGGATCTCTAATCCTACCTTACATGTGTGGAAGGTGAGGGAATTAATGGCAGTCTTGGGACTTGAACTCAGTCCAGCAGACCCCTCACTCAGCCTTTGCTAGGAATGCGACTGTGGACAATTTGCTTTCCTTCTCCAAGTCTCAGTATCCTTATCTGTAAAATGGGGGTAATACTAGAACCTATCTGCAGGGTTGCTGGGGGATGAAATGAGATAATGAAGGTAAAGCAGCTCACAAGACATGATTTGTCTGCAGGAAGCCCGAACCTTTCAGGTCAAGGGAGGGAAGATGACACCACGAGGCTGGAGTGGGTGGAATGCAGGATGGCTGAACTCTTGGCAGGCTTTCTGGTGATCTCTGGTGGAGACCCACATGGTGTTATCTGAGAGGGGTCAGAGAATGACCAAGTCCAAGCTGCTGTGAAGACTCCAGTGAGGGCAGAAGTCCTTGGCCAGCTGCCTCTTCTCTGATCCTCTCTTTCCTTAGCCCTTTCCCCTCATGCTTCTCTTACAAACCTCTCAGAGGCTTTGTCTACTCCTGCCTTTCCTGTTCCACCTACACACACACACACACACACACACACACACTTACACAAACACCTGCACACACACATTCTCTCGCTGTTTGTCTCTTGAGTCTCATACGTTCTGTACCAGGAACCAGCCGATCACTTCTGTCAGCAGGCAACATCAGCAGCCTCCTATGCAACTCTCCAGGGTCACTCACCCATTTATTCATTCACCAACCAAGCATTTCTTAAGCTTTTGCTCACCCTGTGCTGGCCTCAAAAGACACTGAGGTGAATAAGTCATGCTCCCCTGTCTGGTAAAATTGCTTCCCCGCTTGATCCAAGAGCCAAGCTCTCAGCTGCATACCCTGTCTCCAGTCATTCTTCCACTTTGCTGCCCTTTGGAAGTCCTATCATGGGCATCTTGTTTCTTATCCTTAAAAATATTTAAAAATTAGCATTCAAATAATGTTCAATAACACTGTACGGATCTCCTGGCCCCCCGAACAATATTTTCAGCTTTCGTTTCTCCAGGAATGCTACGTTGTACAGTTAATTTTGCTGGAAGGCAATATAACAAAGTGGTTAAGAGCTTGGACTTCTGGGTTAGCACAGACCTGAGCTTGAGTCATGCCTCATTTCTTACCAGCTGTGAGGCCTGGGACATTTTACTTCACCTGTGCAAATCTCCCTTTTCTTACTTGTAAAAGTGGGATAGTAATATGTGACTCAAAGAGTTGTAAGAATAAGATGGGATGGTGTTTATAAAGTGCTTAGCACTCAAACCAAAACCAAACCTGTTGCTGTAGAGTCGATTCCGACTCATAGCAACCCTACAGGATAGAACAGAACTGCCCCATAGGGTTTCCAAGGAGCTATTGGTGGATTCAAACTGCCGGCCTTTTGGTTAGCAGCTTTAGCTCTTAACCAGTATGCCACCAGGGTTTCCAAGCACTCAATAGATGTTAGTAATTATAGCTGTAATCAGTGTGTATATACATTTATATGACCTACTTTCTCTGCTTAATTTTCTTTCATAAAAAATTTTCTACATTGTTAGTTATTATGCATATTTATTATTTTGAATAGCTGCAGAACGTTTCATCAAGCTTCATTATAATTAACGTAGTCATTTCCTTACTGTTGGATATTTAGGTTATTTCCAATTTTTCTCAAATATAACTAAATAATGCTGTGATTAATATTTTGGGTCTTAAAGTATTTTTTTTTTTAAATAGCAAAGCAAATTTAGTCCAACAAATTTTTGTCTCAACTCTGTAAAGTCTTGCAATAAATACTTCTGGATACAAAGATGACTGGGACCCGATCCCTTCCTCAGGGAGTTCATAGTTTTGAGTAGAGAGCTGCCTTGGACGCACTCATTATAATACAAGGCAGGGAGTACCCAGTGCTTTCAGAGAAGAAGAGTTTGCAAATGCCTGAAGTGAAGGGGAAGCATACATGTGAAGGAAGTATTTGTGAACCTGGAAGCTTCATGAAAGTTCAATTTTTCTGTTCAGACATGCATCTAGCATGCTAAGCATCTCTGTGTGCCAGGTCTGCATCCTGCCCTCGAGCTCACCCAGCTAGGGAGCATAAAACAAAGACTCTAATCCTAGGTAAAAAGGGTTAAAGGCCACAAGAGAGATTGACAGCTAATCTCAGATGCAGAAGAACCTGTATCAGCGTTTAGGAAGTGGAAAGAGGCTTCTGGAGGAAGGGCATTTGCCCTGGATGCTGAAGGATGAGGAAGATGGTTATGTCGGCGGAATTGGCAGACAGAAGGAGCCTTGGGCTTTCTGGGGTCTCCAAGATGGGATGGAGCATGCCAGGAGTGATGACAACTTGTCCCACTGCAGGGTTGCAATTGTTATGAGTTAAGTCCTGGTAGGGGAGGAGGGACTTCTGTGTAAGAACTTACTGCCTCTCAAACCCAAATCAAACCAGTTCCATCGAATCAGTTTTGACCCACGGCGACTTCATGTGTGCAGAGTAGAACTGCTCCATAGGGTTTTCAAGGCTGTGACCTTTCAGAAGCAGATCGCCAGGCCTGTCTTCCAAGGAACCTCAGAATGGGTTTGAACTGCTAACCTTCCGGCTAGTAGTTGAGCGCTTAACCATTTGCGCCACCCAGAGACTCCCCTCTAGGGCCTACACTTTAATACTTCTCTGCCTCTCCTCCCTTCATACTTAGCACAGTGCCTGATGCAGTATAGAAACTCAATAGATGTTCTCATTGAGAGGCCAGAAGCTGGTACTCCAGGAACCTATGCAAAAAATGTTTAATGCTTATGTTTTCTGTAGAAATAGTTCTGTATTGACTATACAAAAGACAGTCAACGTTTTCCTTCTTAGAGCTACCAAAGAAACCAGTGCCAAGGCAAGGGATAAAACATTGGTTTCTTATCTTCTTGAGATAGGGAGTGGCCCTTGCCAACTCAGGATAAGTCTCTCTTTCCACAGAGCTGTTTTCCACTCAAAGAGCTCTAATTGTATTTGGAGTGTCATTCTTCTTTAACTAGTTCAGGCAATTCAGCCACCTGGAGTTGAAGAAGTAGAGCTAATCGCAGAGCAATGAGTCACCATGGCTTTCATAGCCAGGATGAGGGGGGAATAAGGGCAAATTCAAAACAAGAGGATGGGATGCTGCAGCACAACCCCCCGAGGTCGAGGGCATGGCAGTTAAAGGGCCGTACAGTCACGAGTTTAAAAACACATTGCTATGGTGGTGATGGTTGCACGACGTGGTGAACACAATTAATGTCACTGAATTGTACACTTAGGAAAGGTTAAAATGGCAAATGGTTTTTTACATATTTTACCACAAAAATTCAAACCAAATGAAAAACAAATTGCTATATTCAAATCACTGGTAGTGGGATGGCAATCCAACACCTAGTCCCCAGCAGCTTGGAGGGTGGCTGGAACTTCTTGGGTGGATAGCTGTCTTCATTTTGAAAGGGCGTCTGGTCTCCTTATGGGATTCCTCAGCCCCTTACTTAGCATCTACTATGTGCCACGCAGAGTTCCTGGGTGGCGCAAACAGTGAAGTGCTGGACTACTAGCCGAAAGGTTGGTGGTTCAAACCTACCCAGAGGTGCCTTGGAAGACAGGCCCGGGAATCTGCTTCCAAATGGTCACAGCCTTGAAAATCCCACAGAGCAGTTCTACTCTGCATATATGGGGTTGCCATGAGTCAGAATTAATTTGACTGCAACTAACAACAACGTGCCAGGCACTGTGCGGGTGTCAGGGATACAAAATAAATGAGGTAAGGAATGAAGCATTGATACGTGCTGTAACATGGATGTGCCTCAAGAACATTATGTGAAGTGAAAGAAGCCAGACACAAAAATTCATATATTGTTTGATTCTATTTATATGAAATGTCCAGAAAAAGCAAATCTATAGAAACAGAAAACAGGTAAGTGGTTGCCTGGGGTTGGGCATAATGAACCCTGGTGGCACAGTGGTTAAGAGCTAACCGAAAGGTCGGCAGTTCAAACCCACCAGCCATTCTGTGGGAGAAAGATGTGGAAGTCTGCTTCCGTGAAGACCACAGCCTTGGAAACCCTATGGAGCAGTTCTAGTCTGTCCTATAGGGTCACAATGAGTCAGAATTGACTCATCAGCAACGGATTTGGTTTTAGGTTGGGGATGGGGATGAGAATGGGGGTTGGCTGCAAATGGGCATGAGGGATCTTTGGGAGATGATGGAAATATTCTAAAATTGGACTGTGGTGATGGTTGCCCAACTCTGTAAATTTACTAAGAATTATTGAATTGTACACTTAAAAGGGATAAATTTTATGGCATATAAATGATACTTTAATAAAACTTAAATGAACAAAAAATGAATGAGACGTTCGTCTCTCCCTTGGGGATGGGACCTTCCTCAGGGAGAGGGACTGGAGGGTGCAAATTTGACCTTGAGGTGGAGCCAGCATATGTCAGAGCCAGGGTTAGGCACCTGAGGAGAGGTAGGGGGAAGAGGGTGAGAGGCGTGAGGTTGGCCCATTTCCGCTTTGGGAAATACACTGCACGTAGTTCATGTTCTCCCCCATATGCCCCTTCACTCTCTTCTCATCTGGTCTGTTTACTACCCACCCGTCAGGAATGCTTCCTGTTCTGGACCTGGATAGGTAGCATTGAGAAGAGAAGGCACACCAGGGTAGAAGGCAGGAGGCTGGTTCCAGCCATGGCATGAACAATTGATTTGCTTGTGTGGCTTTGGGTAAGACCAGCAACAGTGAAGTGATGAGGCTGGGCTCCGTATCATAGTTCTCTCTTCATGGTTAGGAGAGCCAGTAAAGAATGAGCTGTGGAGACAGACATCTCTCATCTAGCTCATTTGACCCTCACAACTGCCCTATGAGGGAGAGGTATATGAGTGGGGCTAGGAGTTGCTGCCTCCTGTTGTCCTGGCTTTTTTGATCCTTTCCAGAACCCTAAGACAGCCCTAGCCCCAGCAAGCAAAGGGTTAACACCTGGCGATGGGGGGCTGCCAGGACCCCACCAGTGTTTGCTCTGATTGGTCACTGCCATCCTGGTGGTTTATGATTGTCAGCCCTGGGTGGAAGTTTCAGCCCGCCTCACCCAGTCTCAGAACATCGAGGTCTAGAGGGGAAAGGACTGTTACCCTGGTTTAGGCAGCAAACTGGTGGATTTAAACCCAGGTATCCAGAACCCAAGGCTCCTGTTACTTCCCACAGGTGGTCTCTCTGGGCTCCTGCACAGCCAGCTCTTGAGGACGAAGCTGGGAGGACCTGGGGTTGACACAGGCGCATGGTCTTTCACTTCTTAGATGGGGGAAATCTGGGCTTGAGGCTCAACTCTGATACTGTGAGAAAGATTATATTCCTTCTCTTGGGGACCAGGGGTCTGTGACTATAGCATGTGGGCATGGAATGAGGTGAGCTCTTGGGGAGGGTTGATCTTTTCAGAATGAAGGCCTTTCTTCAGGGAGTGTTGTGGTTCCAACCTGCCCAGAAGCCTGGGACATCCCTGCCCCTGGGCAACCCCCTGGAGGTGAGTCACAGGATAGGAGAGGATAACTCCATTATGGAAGGCGGCCACCCACTGGGGCTTTATTATCCAGCATAATAATAAAGTAATTGCCTCCATTTATCCATGGCCTACTAAGAACCCCGCACTGTGGTAGGTGCTTCCCATGCTTTATTCCACTTAATCCTCACAGTAGCACAGCAAAAAAGTACATGGTATTATTTGTAGTTTATGATAGAGGAAACTGAGGCTCAGAGAGGTGAGGTAATCTGGTATGCATCCCCGCCCATATCTGCCTATTGAAATCTTACTCATGACTCCATATCCCTTTCTGGCTCCTGGATCTCCTTGGGACTGCCACACCACTGTATGTCCCCTCTCCCATGGCACTTGGGCTGTGTCAGTTTGTTGGTGTCTGTCCCTCCAGTATGGGAGCTCCTGGAGGGTAGGAAGCTGGCCAAACTAGGCTTTGTGCCCCCAGAACCTAGCTAGGGCTTCTGGCATGTGGGTTGGATTGGCCCCCAACTTACAAATGGATCAAAACTCATAGGTAAAAGTAAGAAGGAAGAATACAAGGTCAGAAATGGTGAGAGTAAGTCATAATCCTCACACCCACTCTATGAGGTTGGGATGTTGTTGTGTGCCATTGAGTTGATTCCAACTCATAGAAACCCTATAGGACAGAGTAGAACTGCTCAATAGGGTTTCCAAGGAGCAGCTGGTGCGTTTGAACTGCCAACCTTTTGGTTAGCAGCCTGAGCTCTTAACCACTTCATCACCAGGACTCCACGAGGTAGTGATAATGTGTGGCCTTGGTGAAGTTACTCTAGCTCTCTGAGATGGTTTCCTATTATTCTATAATGGGGATCAGTTTTTATGAGGTAGGGATAATGGTCCCCATTACAAAATAATAAGGGAACCATCTCAGAGAGCTGGAGTAACTTCATCAAGGCCACACTGCCCAGTGAAGGAACTGGATGCAAACCTAGACCTGTCTGATTTCAAAACCCGTGCTCTTTTCATTGTTCCAGGGAAGCTGCCCATATTTCAGTCTTTTGATTCCTCCTTTACAATTTTTGCCCTATCTGCAAACCATCTGTGAGATTGTTTAGTTAATATCTTTCATTAACTTGCTTTTTTAAAACATGAATTTATTCTAAAAATAAACTTTAGATGGAGAATCAGTATCGCTTACCATAATTAATTAATGAACTATGATAATAACTTAAGTTCATCCAGGTACCACCTAATATCATCTTTGCCCCATAAGTACATTCGAACTGCCAACCTTTTGGTTAGCAGCTGAGCTCTTAATCACTGCACCATCAGGACTCCACGTAAGAAAGACGTGGTGATCTGCTCCTGTAAAGATTACAGCCTAGGAAACCCTCTGGAGCAGTCCTACTCTGTCATATAGAGCCACTATGAGTTGAAATTGACTCGACAGCACACAACAACAACATACATGCTCTGGGGAATATATCCCCCGTCACGTGTTCCACACTGCCCCCATGAACTCTTTTAAATCTCTTCTTACCTCCTCTTTTGTTTATTTCCTGTTTTGTCACATGATGTGGAGGTCCTAGAGGGTGAGTATTGGATAGGACATTGGAGATGTTCACATTATTGAGTCTGAGAGAGCTTGTGCCTTGTCCACAGGCACAGGGAAATCAGAGACTACACGGCCCAGATCACAGATGGGCTTTTCACTGCCTCAGCTTGGAAGCTCACATTTCATTGGCCAGAACTAATCACATGATGCTGTCTTACTTCAAGGTGACAGGAAGTATAGACTCCTCAATGCCCAGGTAGAAAAAGAGAACCAAAGCATTAGTAATATCTCCTTCATATCATTCCTAATATCATCTCTATTGGGTAGATATTAACTATTATTTTTCTTCTATAAGTGAAGAAACTGCAACAGAGAGAGGTAAGATGACCCAAACCACACAGACGGAAAGGCTGGAGCCAGGATTTGAATCCAGGTAGTCTGGCTCCAGAGTTCATGTATAAAACCCAGTTAGAGTGCTTAGCATATAGTCAGCAATTCATCTGTATTAATTTCATATGACTGCTGTAACAAATTATCACAAACTCAATGTCTTAAAAAAACACAAGCTTATTCTCTTACATTTCCAGAGGCCAGAAGTCCAGAATCATTTCCAACGGACTAAATTCAAGAAGTCAGTAGGGATGGTTCCTTTTGGAGGCTCTATGGGAGAATCTGTTTGGTTGCCTTTTCTAGCTTTGAAAGGCCGCTTGCATTCCTTGGCTCATGACTCCTTCCTTACATCATGTCAACTTCTTGCTTCCATCATCACTTTTCCTTCTCTTCTATAGTGAAATCTCCCTCTGCTTCCCTTTTATAAGGATACTTGTGATTTATATTTAAGGCCCACCTGATAATCCAGGATAATCTCCCTATCTCAAGATCCATAATTTAATCACATCAGCAAAATCCCTTTTGCCATGTAAAGTAACATTCACAGGTCCCAGAGATTAGGATGTGGATATCTTTGGGGGCTGTTATTCAGCCTACCACACTATTTGTGAGAGCTCTTATTCTGGATTCTGGTTGTCTTTGATCTGTCCCTTTCTCAGGGCCCCAAGCATTTTCTACCTTGCAGGATAGCAGGTTGTCATGGTTTATTTATTCTGTTGGAATGTGAGCTCCCTAAGGGTAGGGATTGGAGCTGATTCACTTTCCTCTCTACAGAGTTGAGTACATAACAAATAACATAATTGTAGAAGTGCCTGAATTGAGTGAGCCAAATTTTTCCCCCGAGGGCATTAGAAACAGCTGGTGGTTGCCCCATGAACCATCTTTTTGAGGATGAAGATGGATGTCCAGCTGTCCCCTAGGGCTCACACAGAACAACTCTGCCCTGTGCCACTGCCTCGTGCCTGCATGTTGAGATGAGAGCTGAGGGGAAAGTTGACTGGTGTCTCACCAACGTCTTCACCCACTGACTCATTAAGCAATGTTGATTGACTTTTCTACATGTTAGTAACACCTTCAGCTTGGGGCAGCCATGACCTTAGGAGCTTCTTTTTGGTTCCACATGGAAAGACTTGGGTCACACCTATATGTGCAGTCCATGGGCAAATTCCCAATCAATGGGGTTAAGAAAAAAAAAAAGAGGCTCAGGATACCCCATCATAAACCCTTAATAGTGGTAATAATGGTCTAGTGTAATGATGATTATGATAAAAGCTATCCATTTATGGAGAGCTAACCATGTGCCATGCACTATTTTATGTACTTTCATGTAGTAACTCATTTAATTCTTACAGCAATTCTATGAATTAAATACTATTATTATCCCCATTCTACAGATAGGGAATCTGAGGCACAGAGAGGTTAACTAACTTGCCCAAAGGTACACAATTAGTAAGTGGCATAGGCAGGATTCAAACTCAGGTCTTCTGTCCAGAGCTCACGGTTTAAACCATTCTGTACAACATGTTTTGTTTGAAGAATGAGGAGGCCATACTGGGTGACCTCCAAGGTCTTTTTAGCTCCAATTTTCTGTGAATCACAAAAATGCCTGTCTGGAGACTATAAAAAGGATATATGTGCTGGCAAGGCACTGTGGACCAAGGAGACACTGGTACACTGTGGGGTCTCCTGAGAATAGGAGTTTAAATCTTGGCTATGCCACTTACTGCTGTGACCTTGAGAAGGTTATATAACCTCCTTGAACTTCATTTTCCTTGTATGGAAAAATGACGTAGGAAAAAATTACAATGAAATATTTACATTGTTGGGTTGTTGGGAGATTTAAAAAGAATAATTTATGGAAAATTGCCTGGCACGAAACAGAAAACAGTCAAGTTTGGAATGTAATCATTATAGAGTTGAATATTTCTCTTTAGAAGAGAACATAGTGGGGGATTTAGCCTGGTCAACTTCTTGTGGTAAAAAATCAAGTGAATCCAAGGTTGGTCTGCTTTCTGGATCTGTAAATTTTGCATGGAAAACTAGGAGGTCAGCATGTGTGTGTATGTGTGTGCGTGTGTTTGTGTGTGTGTGTGTGTACACGGAGCCTTGGGGTCAATTGCTGAGGACGGGGGTGAGAATATATATCGGAATAAGCAGGGACCAGGGATTGAGGAAACATGTTCAAATTCCAGCTCTGCCATTAGCCTTCCTGCGTAATCTTTGGCAAGTCGCCAATCATCTTCAGGTTTCCGGTTCCCCAATTCCAAGATGAGGGGGTGGGATTTGAAGATCTGCAAGGCCTTGTTGAATACCACCAGTCTAGAAAAACCCAAGCCAAGTTCTCCAATGAATGAAAACTCCCCGTATCCATTTATACCAAAACAGCAATTGTTACTTTCTTCCTCTTGGCTTTGCCATGTATTTGAGTCAGACAAGGTGAGAGGCATTTTTGCCCGGCATCTAGGCCCCTCCCCTCTCAAACTGGCAAGGAGCCACAAGAGGTCCAACTATTCCAGCAAGGTTGGCTCAGGCCTGTGGGAAATCAATCCAATTAGTCAACATTTATTTTATTTAAAAAAAATCACATAGAGAGCAAACATAGGATTATAGGAGAAAATAAACAAAATGGACAAAATTAAGATCACCCATAATCCCATCACCCAGAGATAACTACTCTTAACATTTTAGCATATAGCTTTCCAGTTACTTCTTTCTATGTAAATTTCTTTTTTCTTCAATAAACAGAAATTTGTTTTATCGCAGTTTAGAAGGTTACAAGTCCAAACTCAGGGTGCCAGCTCTAAGGGAAGGTCTTCACTCCCTGCTGGCTCTGGGGGAAGGTCATTTTCTGTTTTGAGCTTCTGCTCCTGGACAGTCTTCATCTGGCTTGGCACCTGTCTTAGTTATCTAGTGCTGCTACAACAGAAATACCACAAGTCATGGCTTTAACAAAGAGAAATTTATTTTCTCACAGTCTAGTAGGCTACAAGTCCAAATTCAGGGTGTGAGCTCCAGGCAAGGCTTTTTCTCTCTGTTGGCTCTGGAGGAAGGTCTTTGTCATCAATCTTCCCCTGGACTAGGAGCTTCTCTGTGCAGGAACCCTGGGTCCAAAGGACACGCTCTGCTCCCAGCACTGCTTTCTTGGTGGTATGAGGTCCCCCTGTCTCTCTGCTCACTTCTCTGTTTAATATCTCAAAAGAGATTGGCTTAAGACACTATCTAATCTTGTAGATCTCATCAATATAACTCCCGCTAATCCATCTCATTAATATCATAGTGATAGTATTTACAACAAATAGGGAAATCACATCAGATGACAAAATGGTAGACAATCATACAATACTGGGAATCATGACCTAGCCAAGTTGACAGATATTTTTGGGGGACACAGTTCAATCCATGACAGCACCTATCTTCCCCCATCTCTGCTTGCTTACTTGTTTGCTTAATCTCTTTTATATCTCAAAAGAGATTGACTTAAAACACACCCTACGCTAATACTGTTCCATTAACATAACATTTAACATATTTAAAAGTTACATTATTTTACAACCTGCTTTTCCCACCTAACATTATACTGTGACCAATTATCTCTTATATTACATATTCTCCTATATTTTTAATGGCTGCAAAGTATTCCATTGTGTGGATGTAATATCATTTATTTAACCAATCCCCTATTTTTGGACTTTTCAGTTGTTTACATTTTTTTACTCTAATGAATATCAGTGTCCCTAAATATCTGAGTATATCTTTAAGGTCTTCTTGGATTAAATTTCTCAAAAAGGAATTGCTGGGTTGAAGGATATGGACATATTTAAGGATTTTTTTTTTCTATTGTGCTTTAAGTGAAAGTTTACAATTCAAGTTAGTCTCTCGTACAAAAATTTATACACACACTGTTATGTGACCCTAGTTGCCCTCCCTATACTGTGACAATACACTCCTCCTTTCCACCCCGGATTTCCTGTGTCCATTCAACCAGCTCCTGCTCCTCTGCCTTCTCATCTTGCCTCTGGACAGGAGCTGCCCATTTAGTCTCATGTATCTACCTAGCTAAGAAGCACACTCTTCATGAGTATCATTTTATGTCTCATAGTTCAGTCTAATCTTTGTCTGAAGAGTTGGCCTCAGGAATTGTTTTAGTTTTGGGATAACAGAGAATCTGGGGGCCACGTCTTCTGGGGTCCCTCCAGTCTCAATCAGACCATTAAGTCTGGTCTTTTTACTAGAATTTGAGTTTTGTACCCCACTTTTCTCCTGCTCCGTCAGGGACTCTCTGTTGTGTTCCCTGTCAGGGCCGTCATTGGTGGTAGCCGGGCACCATCTAGTTCTTCTGGTCTCAGGCTGATGGAGTCTCTGGTTTTGTGGCCCTATCTGTCTCTTGGGCTAATATTTTCCTTGTGTCTTTTGTGTTCTTCATTTTCCTTTGCTCCAGGTGGGTTGGGACAAATTGATGCATCTTAGATGGCTGCTCGCTAGCTTTTAAGACCCTAGACGCCACTCACCAAAGTGTGATGCAGAACATTTTCTTAATAAACTTTGTTATGCCAATTGACCTAGATGTCCCCTAAAAGCATGGTCCCTAGACCCCACCCCTGCTACTCTGTCCCTCGAAGTGTTTGGTTGTATTCAGGAAACTTCTTAGCTTTGGTTTAGTCCGGTTGTGCGGACTTCCCTTGTAGTGTGTGCTGTCCTTCCCTTCACTAAGATAATTCTTGTCTACTATCTAGTTAGCGAATGCCCGTCTACCTCCCTCCCCAGCCTTGTAACCATCTAAGAATGTTTTCTTCTGTGTTTACTTTTCTTGAGTTCTTATAATAGTGGTCTTATACAATATTTCTCCTTTTGCGACTGACTAAATTCACTCAGCATAATGCCTTCCAGATTCCTCTGTGTTATGTTTCACAGATTCATCGTTGTTTTTCATTGTTGCGTAGTATTCCATTGTGTGAATATGCCGTAATTTGTTTATCCATTCGTCTGTTGATGGGCACCTAGGTAATTTCCATCTTTTTGCTATCGTGAATAGTGCTGCAATGAACATGGGTGTGCATATATCTATTCGTGTGAAGGCTCTTATTTCTCTAGGCTGTATTCCAAGGAGTGGGATTGCTGCGTATTTGAGGATTTTTGACGCACATTTCCTTTTGCTCTCTAGAAAGTTTGTATCAAAACAAACTCACTATCAGAGTTCATGTATTCCCACTTAGAGAGAAAATAGGAGGGTACTGAAGTTAGTCAGGGGTCGGGGAGATCAGGGAAGCTCCACAAAGGGAAGTGTTGTCTATGTGGAGATCTGAAGGATAAATAGGAACGGGCCAAATAAAACGGGCTGTAACAGGCCAAAGATGAAGAAATTGAAGATTTTTACCAATTTCTACAGTCTGAAATTGATCAAACATGCAAACAGGATGCATTGATAATTACTGGTGATTGCGATGTGATGTTAGAAACAAAGAAGAAGGATAACTAGTTGGAAAATATGGCCTTGGTGATAGAAATGATGCTGGACATGGCATGACAGAATTTTGCAAGACCAACAACTTCTTCATTGCAAATACCATTTTTCAACAACGTAAGCGGCGACTATACACGTGGACCTCACCAGATGGAATACAAAGGAATCAAATCGACTACATACGTGGAAAGAAATGATGGAAAAGCTCAATATCATCAGTCAGAACAAGGCCAGGGGCTGACTGTGGAACAGACCATCAATTGCTCATATGCAATTCAAGTTGAAACTGAAGAAAATTAGAACAAGTCCACCAGAGCCAAAGTACAATCTTGAGGACATTCCACCTGAATTTAGAGATCATCTCAAGGACAGATTTGATGTGCTGAACATTAATGACCAAAGACCAGATGAGTTGTGGAATGACATCAAGGACATCATACATGAAGAAAGCAAGAGGTCATTAAAAAGACAGGAAAGAAAGAAAAGTCGAAAATGGATGTCAGAAGAGACTCTGAAATTTGCTCACTGTACCAAGAAGAACTGGTCAACATTCAACCATTTCAGAGCTGGAAACAAATGATCAAGAACCAATGGTACTGAAGAAAGAAGTCCAAGCTGCACTGAAGGCATCAGTGAAAAACAAGGCTCCAGTAATTGATGGAATACCAACTGAGATGTTTCAACAAATGGATGCAGCGCTGGAAGTGCTCACTGGTCTATGCCAAGAAATTTGGAAGACAGCTACCTGACCAGTTGACTGGAAGTGATCCATACTTATGCCTATTCCCAAGGAAGGTGATCCAACTGAATGCAGAAATTCTCGAACAGTGTCATTAATATCACACGCAAGTAAAATTTTGCTGAAGATGATTCAAAAGCAGATGCAGTAGCTTACTGACAGGGAACCCCAGAAATTCAAGCCAGATTCAGAAGAGGACGTGGAACCAGGGATGTCAGATGGATCCTGGTTGAAAGCGGAGAATACCAGAAAGATGTTTACCTGTGTTTTACTGACTATGCAAAGGCATTCGACTGTGTGGATCATAACAAATTATGGATAACATTGCAAAGAATGGAAATTCCTGAATACTTAATTGTGCTCATGAGGAACCTGTACATAGATCAAGAGGCAGTTGTTTGAACAGAACAAGGGGATACTGAGTGGTTTAAAATCAGGAAGGGTGTGCGTCAGGGTTTATCCTTTCACCATACTTATTCAATCTGTATGCTGAGCAAATAATCCAAGAAGCCTGATTATATGAAGAAGAACCGGGCATCAGAATTGGAGGACAATTCATTAACAACCTGCCTTATGCAGATGATACAACCTTGCTTGCTGAAAGTGAAGAGGACTTGAAGCACTTACTGATGAAGATCAAAGACCACAGCCTTCAGTATGGATTACACCTCAACATAAAACAAAAATCCTCACAACTGGACCAATAAGCAACATCATGATAAATGGAGAAAAGACTGAAATTGTCAAGGATTTCATTTTACTTGGATCCACAATCAACACCCATGATAGCAGCAGTCAAGAAATCAAACGACGCTTTGCATTGGACAAATCTGCTGCAAAAGACCTCTTTAAAGTGCTGAAAAGCAAAGATGTCACTTTGAAGACTAAGGCGCACCTGAACCAAGCTGGGGGGTTTTCAATTGCCTCACTGCATGCGAAAGCTGGAGGGATGCACAGGAAACAGACGTGGAGTGAAATGACAAAATTGTATTTCAGAAAGGCCCTTTTGGCTTCAGTGCAGAGAATGGATTGGAGGGGGCAAGACTGGAGACAGGGTGACCATTTAGGAGGTCATTGAAGTCCTCTGTGCAATATGCAGTGACAGATGGAATGGAGAAGACAGACTGAAGGTACATTAAAAAGGCAGAAATGACAGGACTTAGTGATTGTTTGGATAACTGGAGGATGAGAGAGGGAAGTTTTAAGATTTCTTTCTGGCCTTGAGTGAATGGAGAACCTATAAGTCGCTCTACGGTTTCAGGATAGGAAGATGATGTGTCCAGCTTGGGACACCTGAATGTGAGGTTCCTGTTGGACCCATCAGAGTGGAAGTGTCCTGTAAATATCTGGATCAACAGAAGAGAGGTGTGGGCCACAAGTTGCTGATGAGACCTTAAGTCTTAGAGAGGATGCAGTCACCAAGGGAGAGTGAGAAAGAGAGGGATGCCTAAGAGAGAACTCCAAGGCACACCAACTCCTAAGGGAGGAGGAGCCTGCAAAAAGACTGGGGAGGAGCAGCTAGAGAGGTAGGAAGAAAACCAGGAGCATCCATTGTCATGGAAGCTAAGGAAAGGAGTGCTGGCAGAGTCTGATGCAAGTATGTCCCAGCCACTTTCTCAAGGGTCACCTCATTTAATCCTCCCAACAGACTGCTGAGGCGGGGATCATCATCATCCAGTTTCAGTACAGGGGCAGTAAATTTTCCAAGGCCATCCAGCAAGTCAGCAGCAGGAAAAATTTGAACCCAGGTCTTGATGGAGGGCCAGGCAGCAGAGCCCAGCATATAAAACCTGGCGTGAGCACTCCGGATGGGTGCGAAGAGAAATAATGGCCACTATTCACCATGCACCTATTATGTGCTGGGCACTGTTCTAGGGGTCTTACCTACATTATTAACAATCCTCACAATCAGCACGACAGATAGTGATTTTACTCTGAGTCGGAATCGGCTCGAGGGCAATGAGTTTGGTATAGAGAAGAGGACCCTGGGCCAGAAGCGAAGTGCCATGTTCGACATCACACGCTAGCAGGTGACAGGGTCGAGCTCCTCGCCATCCCCAGCAAAGATCGGGCAGTCCTCGGCGGCTCCTTCCAAAGGAGGGGGCGGCATCTCCAGCGGGAGCACTTGGAGGCGCCCTTGGGACCCTCGCCCGCCCCTCGCCCCCGCGCACATGCCTGGCCGCTGAGCCTTGAGAGCCACTGCCCCGGGCCCTCCCTCCCGCGCACCTTGCACAACCGGCCCCGATAAATGCTGCGTCTCTGGGCAATTATCGCCCTCCCGCCGCCCGGGCTTGCCGGGCAGAAGGCCAAAGCCAGGGGACTCGCAGCCACCCAAGGAGAGCCGTACCTGCGCGTCGGACCGGCCACTACAGCAGCGAGCGATTTCACAACGGCGGGACGCGGGAACCGGGAGGCAGTGCAACGCGGTGACGTCACGGGAAGCAACCCCGTCCCCCGCGCCTGCCTCCGCCCTCTGCGCCCTCCTCGCGGAACCGGTGGAGGAGCCGGTTCGAGGGACTTTCTTGTACCGAGTTCCGGTTTCCCGCCTTCCTTTTGCTTTTAAAAATCTCATTTTCATTCCTTAATTGCCTTCTTCCATCTCTTTTCTTTCCCTTTCATTCCTTCCATTCTTCCCGCCTTCCTTTCTTCCATTGCTCCCTTTCCCCTTCTTCCCTCCCGCATCCTTTTTTCTTTCTCTTCCTTCTTCCTGTCTCCTTTCTCCCTTTCCCCTTTCTTCCTTCCTTCTTTTCTTCCTTTCTTCTCTCCGTTCTTTTCCCCTTCGTTCCCCTTCTTCTTTCCTCCCTTCCATTCTTCCTTCCTCTTTCCTCCCCTTTTCGTTTCATCTTCTGCCTTTTTTGTGCCTTTCTTTCTTTTCCTTTATCTCTCCTTTTTCTTCCTCTCCCTCTTTCCATCTTACCATCTTTCTCTCCTTAAAGACCCAATGGCCCCCTTTCACCCATGCCAGCCCTCGATAGCGTCCGCTAGGCTGGGCCAAGAAGCCTGTCAGCGAGGCTGTTAGAGGGCTGGTGAGTCATCATTCCTCTGCAGTGTGTCAGGGCCAGTGGGCGGCCCCTGGAAGCCTCACCCGGCTCTTTGCTGGTAGGCAAACATGTCCAGCAAGGAACTCCTGCCAGGAAGAGTTAATTAGAGAGAGGCCCTGACTCCAGCAGAGTCTCAGGGTCAGGTTGGGAGCCCCTCTCTCCTCTGGGCTGAACCACCCTGGGAAACAGTCATGAAGATGATGATGGTGATGGTGACAGCTTGGAGTGATACAAAACTTTACAGTTTACAAAGCTTTTCCGTAGACATTATCTCATTCTTGTTCTCAAAACAACCCTGGGAGGTAGGTCTTATTATTCCCGTTTTACAGGTAAGGAAACTGAGCTTCAGAAAGGTGAAGGGACTTGCCTATGGCCACAGAGCTATTAAGGTGGGGACCCATGTTTGCATCAAAAAAATAGAAAGAAAAAAATGTCTGTCAAAATTCAAAACATCTCAAAAAAATTCATTACTCCTTCTAGTAAGTAAACACAAGTAAGCCCGTGTGTACCTTGCTTACTGGTTTATCTGCCCCGTCAGACAAAAAACCAAACCCATTGCTGTCAAGTCGATTCAGACTCACAGCGACCCTGTAGAACAGAGGTGAACTGCCCCATAGGGCTTCCAAGGCTGTAATCTTTAAGGAAACTGACTGCCACATCTTTCTCCCACAGAGTTGCTCGTGGGTTCAGACTGCTAACTTTTCAGTTAGCAGCCAAGAACTTAACCAGTGTGCCACAAATAGCTGATTTATAAGCAGCTAAGAGACTTTTTTGGAAACCCTGGTGGCGTAGTGGTTAAGAGCTAAGTCTCCTAACCAAAAGGCCAGCAATTCGAATCCACCAGGTGCTCCTTGGAAACTGTATGGGCCAGTTCTATTCTGTCCTATAGGATTGCTATGAGTTGGAATCGACTGAAAGGCAACTTTTTTTTTTAAGAGACTTTTAAAAAGTGAAATATTACCATGTAGCTGTCCCTGGGTTATCTGGAATTTTGGCTCTCTGTACAGAAACTTATTGAGAGAATAAGGTGTGGGGATATGTGCCATTAAAATATGGGTGTATAAAGGCCTCTATGCTGCACAACATGTTGAGACTTGTCCCCAACACGTTAAGACTTGTCACAACTTGTTTTTCCAAACCCGTTACTGATTGGCTTGTTTACCTGAATTCCTCCTCCCTTGCCTGAAACTTATTGTTATTCACCCAAAGCCCATTGTTCTGTTATTTGCTTCACTGCTTGCTGTACTGACTATAAAATAAACTCCTGGGACTGAAGCCGGGGTTCGACTCCTCAGAGTGACCCTCCTGGCCCCACTTCTCTGTAAGAGTTGCGGAATTGGTTATTGTCTCCGCCGCCCCAACAATAGGGGACTTCTATGTGTAGTCGGAGTCCTAGTTCTCCTACCTTTTCTGGGTAGAACCTCTGAGTAATGGGACAGTTCCCTTGTTCCCATTCTTTGATTATGTTGTTTCAATTCCTTTACAATATGTTGGTATGGAAATAATTTTTAGTGTCATAGGTAATTGTGGTAGATTATTAACATTCACCAATATCTATTTCTCCTCTACTTCTGGGTACATGGAGTAAAACATGGTCATGTGACTATTTTTAGCCAATAAACAACAACAACCACCAAAAAACGCTTTGCTGTTGAGTCCATTCTGACTCATGGTGACCCCATGTGTTACAGACTAGAACTTCTTCATAATGTTTTCTTGGCTGTAATCTTTGTGGAAGCAGATTGTCAGGTGGATTGCGGTGCCGCTGGGTGGGTTAGAACTGCCAACCTTTAGGTTAGTAGTTGAGTGCAAGCTGTGCCACCCAGGGATCTTTTTAATGGCCCAGAACATGGTCTATCTTGGTAAATTTGCCATGTGTATTGAAAAGGATGTATATTCTCCTGGCGGTGGGAGGAGTGTTCTATAAATGCCAATTAAGTTGGCTGCTCAAGTCTTACCTTACTGATTTTCTGTTTTTGTATTATATTATTATGGAGCTCTGGTGGTGCAGCGGTTAAGAGCTCGGCTGCTAACCAAGAGATCGGCAGTTCAAATCCACCAGCTGCTCCTTGGAAACCTTATGTGGCAGTTCTACTCTGTCCTGTAGGGTTGCTGTGAGTTGGAATCAACTCGATGTCAATGCGTTTGGTTTGGTTATCATTATAAAATGAACTTTTCTATCTCTGGCAATGTTCTTTGCTCAGAAATCTACTTTGTTTGATATTAATATAGCTATTCCAGCATTGTCTTAATTAGTGTTAGCATGATATATCTTTCTGCATCCTTTTGCTTTAATCTCTTTGTATAGTGTATTTCTTATAGGCAGAATATAGATGAAACTAGATTTTCGTTAATTAATCAATCTGACAATCTATGCCTTTTAGTTTGGTGTTAAGGCTATTTACATTTAATGTGATTATTGATATGGTTAGGTTTAAGTTTATCATCTTGTTCTTTGTTCTCCATTTGTCCCATCTGTTCTTTGTTCCCTTTTTACTTTGTCATCAAGTTGATTCTGGCTCATAGCGACCCTATAGGACAGAGTAGAACTGCCCCTAGGGTTTCCAAGGAGTGCCTGGTGGATTCGAACTGCTGACCTTTTGGTTAGCAGCTGTAGCTCTTAACCACTACACCACCAGGGTTTCCTTTTTTGAGTCAAGTGAGTTAAAATTATTTTTTAAAATTTTTATTTTAAAATAATTATAGATTCACAAGAGATTGCAAATAAATGTACAGGGAAGTCCTGTGCACTCTTTGTCCATTCTTCCCCAATGTTAACATCTTACACAACTATAGTATAATATCAAAAGGTTGACGGTTCACACCCGCCCAGAGGTGCCTTGGAAGATGGACCTGGCGATCTGCTTCTGAAAGGTCACAGCCTTGGAAACCCTGTGTAACAGTTCTACTCTACACACAAGGGGTCGCTATGAGTCGGAATCACCTCCACAGCAGCTAACAACAAAAACGATTGTATATGTGTGGATGATGTGCATCCTTCACTACAATCTATTTTAGAACACTTTCATTACCGCAAAAAGAAACCCTGCTCTCCTTAGCTGTTACTTCCCAATCCCTCATTCTCCCTAGCCCTAGGCAACCACTAATCTACTTTATGTTTCTATAGATTTGCCTATTTTGGTCATTTCATATAAGTGGAATCATACAATATGTGATCATTGATTGTTATTTATTTAAATGTTTTTCTGTTCCCTCCTCTTTCTCCTCTCCTTTAAATACTCCAATTTGTTTTCAAATGATTTTGAAAACTGTATTTCAGTATAATTGGTTTTCTTTGTTATTTTGGATATTTTATTTTATGCATTTAAAAACATTATCATAAGATGATGTCCATAGGCTTTCCCAGACTACAAGAGTGGTCCTTGGCACAAAAATGTTGAATAGAATACCCCCATTCTAGATAGTGTTATAAATGAATGTTTTCCAAACTGGCTTTTCAAAGAAGGCTATTCCTTAGCGTATTAGTAGTTGCTTCTATAGAGGTGTTATTTGATCAAATAAGTTTGGAAAACACTGAGTGAAACCACATTAAGCATCTTTTTCTGTTGTTGGATTTCTCAGAGCCTTTCATTTGCTAAAATGCATCGTATGTATCTGAGAGGAGATGTGATGTGCAACATTTTCCAAATCCAGTGTAATACATAGGACATACATGTTTTAATTTGTTATAAGAAAACCACTGGTAATATCTAGTTGAATGAATTCTGCAAATGAAATGCTCCAAAACACACATCTCCTAAAAAGGGCTGAAATGGTTTTACATTATCATAGATATTTCTCAAACTAAGAATAATAGACTAATTTATGGACCCATTTAAAAGGAAAACAACAACAACAACAACAAAACCTCATGGGCTCCCCAGTATTGGTTTAAATGTATTTTATTTTAATGTTATTTAAATATGTACTAATATAAAAGTAGAGATAGCACCCATTATAAACAATAAAAACAAAACAGTTTTACAAATTAAATAAAATACTGCGAAACTCACCAAAATCCAAACTAACAACATGCATTTAACTTGATGGATTTTTTTTTCTTTCTTGCTGATGCTAAGCAGTTGCTTGCAACATTACTGTGAGGCTGACCTGTTCAGGGGCAGGTTCTTTTGAATCCATCACGGCTATCCTACTGTGTATGTGGAAAGACTCAGTTCTCCCGCTATTTTTCTCTTATTCAGACTTCTGAGATATCATTTCATCTTCAGTTGGCATGATCACATCACCTTGAGATTATGTCTTCCTTTCTTTTCTTATTAACGATTACAGTTAAAGTTCTACTGCTTGGCCCTAATTTCATCATAAACAGTGCAAACATGGGCATTGGCATTGGGTGGCAGTAGTTAGTGATGAAGTATAATTTTTAAATGTAAGTATGTCCCATGCAATACCTGGGATATATTTATACTAAAAAATTGTTCATTTTTTCTCTGAAATTCAAATATAACTGGGAGCCCCATGTTTTATTTGGCAACCCTACATCTAGTTGATGTAGAATATTATTTTATTATTTGTTAAGGTTATTATCAAGATAAAAAAATTAAAATCCTCTCTGAAAGCTTGAGGATGGGTTTGCAGACTCCAGCTGAGAAACTGCCATGGTGTTTATATGAATAGTATTTGTGTGGAATGATTTGGGAGCTGCCTGCCACACCACTGCACCACCCAGGAGCAAAGTGGTAGGCTTTATGTACCTTGTGCTCCACATTGCCATAGCGCTGCACCACCGAAGAGAAAAGTAGGCCCTAAGCATCCAGTTTCAGGTAGGTGGTTCCTCCCCAGAAGCCCTCACGGTGAACTCCAGTGCCGGCCACATAAGAGAACTGTCCCTCATGAGGCTCACTCTGTGGTTGCTCCACCACTGGTTGCTACAGGAGAGAACTGTTGCCCACCAGCCACATGCCTTCTGTCTCAAGCCCATCTTTCCCTAGGAGACCTTCATGACTAATCCCGATATGCCTCACATGTCTGGTTACCTCAGTCATCTCCAGAAACCAAAACTCCTAGGTCAAGAGACCCCAATCCCCATACTACTCTGAGTGTCCATTGTGCTGGTCAAGGCCAGTCCCTCCACCTCCACTCTGGACCTTATCTAGCACCTCCTGCTCTCTCCACAATCTTGTTCCAACAATCATCTTTCCTGTATCTACCTTTCAACTGGTCTACCTTTCTTAACCAGATTTCTTCAAAGAGTGGTTTACGTTCACCATCCCTCCTTCCTCACTACTTAGTCACTCATCTACCCACAGCACTTTGCCTCCAGTCCCACCTTAGTTTTCCCGGAGGACACCAAGACCTCCTAATAGCCAAACCCATTCAAAGCTTTCCAGTCCTTACCTGACTCGACCTCTTTGCTGCATTTGACAGCTGAGGAGCCTCTCCTTCTGGATACTCTACCCCTTTGGTACACTTGAGACTAAATTTTCCTGTTACTTGTTTCCTTTGTGTCTCCCCTTTCTCTGTCCTTTCCTAAGATGTTAGTGTTCTTCAGGGTCCACTCCTGTCTTATAGCTCTTATCACTCTACAGACTTTCTCTGGGTAATCTCATCCACTCCTGTTGTATGAGCTACTGTCCATATGCTGAGGAGGCACATGGCAAGAACACCCAGTGGCTTCAAATTGAATTAGGAGATCAATTCTGAACTCCATGCTTAGGTGGTAAAGATGACTCCTACTCATCCTTCAAGACTCAGCTCAGACGCCATCTCTTCCAGAGCCTGCCAACCCTCCTGGCCAAAGCTGGGAAGAATGCTTTTCTCTCTACCTTATGCATATCTCTGCAACTGCATTTCCATATTGTTTTATATTTCATCTGTTTATTCACCAGAATGTGAGCTCCTTGAAGGCAGGGATTTTACCTTGTCCAATTCCATATCTCAACACTTGTCACACTCCTTGCTCAATGCATATTTGTAGAATGAATGAATGAATGAATCTTCCCCATAACATATGAGGTCAGTTGTGATGACATCATTTCCATTTAAAAGATGACAAAATTGAGATTTAGAGAAGGGAAGAAGTAATGGGGGAAGCTAGAGGCAGAGCCATCTCAGTGATTCTTTCCACTGTCCGAGTGCCTCCTGAGACAAGATTTTCATGGCTTTTCCAAGCACTGTAAGCAGAGGGCAGTCAGGAACTTGGAAGCACTACAGAGTGAGGCTCTCAGGGCCCTTCTAGAACAATCCTTACCAAGCTTCCCTCCTGCTTGGAAGGCAACCTCCCAGTTGTACTGCTACCCTGACAGCTCCTGCTTTACACTCTGCATAGCTGTGGCAGCCTTCTGTGTGCTCTGGTTTTCAGCTGTCCCTTGGCTTTAATCTTGGAAAATGCCCTTACTTTCCTATCAGCTCAACTATACATTTAAAATGACTAAAACAAGAAGCTGGACTATATGAAGAAGAATGGGGCATCAGAATTGGAAGAAAACTCATTAACAGCCTGCAATATGCAGATGACACAACCTTGCTTGCTGAAAGTGAAGAAGACTTGAAGCACCCACTGATAAAGATCAAAGACTACAGCCTTCAGTATGGATTGTACCTCAACATAAAGAAAACAAAAATCATCACAACTGGACCAATAGGCAACATCATGATAAACGGAGAAAAGATTGAAGTTGTCAAGGATTTCATTTTACTTGGATCCACAATCAACGCTCGTGGAAGCAGCGGTCAAGAAATCAAACAAAGCGTTGCGTTGGACAAATCTACTGCAGAAAACATCTTCAAAGTATTAAAAAACAAAGATGTCACCTTGAAGACTAAGGTGCACCTGACCCAAGCCATGGTGTTTTCAATCGCCTCATATGCATGTGGAGGCTGGACAATGAATAAGGAAGACTGAAGAAGAATTGACGCCTTTGAATTATGGTGTTGGTGAAGAATATTCAACATACCACGGACTGCCAAAAGAACAAACAAATCTGTCTTGGAAGAAGTACAACCAGAATTCTCCTTAGAAGCAAGGATGGCAATACTCACATACTTTGGACATGTTGTCAGGAGGGATCAGTCCCTTGAGAAGGACATCATGCTTGGTAAAGTAGAGGGTCAGCAAAAGAGAGGAAGACCCTCGATGAGATGGACTGACACAGTGGCTGCAACAATGGGCTCACACATAGCAACGATTGTGAGGATTGCACAGGACTGGGCAGTGTTTCGTTCTGTTGTATGTAGGGGTCACTATCAGTCAGAATTGACTCGATGGCACCTGACAACAACCACACAGAGCCCACTGGCTAATCCGATGCTATACTACTACTCATTTAATCTGGAGGAAAGAGAGACCCCCAGAAGGGCAGTAACCTGACCGGGGATCACAGCCCCTCAGAAGCAGGACAACCACTTTATCCAGAGGCGCCTTCATTCCTGGGCCTTCCAAGACACCTGGCTGCAAGGACACCATGAAGAGGAAAAAAGAATTTCAAGTGCATTCTAAGCCACATCCATCCTCTCACTGTGTAGGGAGGGAGCTTGCACTCAAAGACCCAGCCAGGAAGAAAGATTTGATCTTGTGGGCAGAATCCACTTCCCATGGCGACGCCTTCTTGAGTCGCAGCTCTGGTATGAAGTAAGACTTGTTTAAAGTAGTTAAAAGCAGCAATCCCCATTGTGTCAAGTGGTGACAGTATAATCCTCCTTAATAATTTGGTTCCCTCTCCAAACTCCCCTCCATTATGCATCCTTAAAATGTGACTTCAGATGCCTGTAAGTGCAGGGGGATTTGGTGAGAGGGGACTAGGTAAAGAAGGTCTTTCTTGCACTCAGATCACTCAGAGATTCTTCACTGGAAACAACGCACTCCTCCCTTTTTTTGCTGCCTATTTGTTTTTAAGGTTTGTCTTTTTTTGTTTTTAATGAAAATTCAAAACATATAAGAAGGATATTAGTATATTAAACTTCCACATATCCATCACCCAGCTTCAGTAATATTAACATATGGCCAATCTTGTTTTATTTATATCCCACCCACTCCCTCCCCCTTACCATTGGATTACGTTGAAGGAAATCCCAGGCATTTTACAATTTTACCCATAACTACTTCAGTACGTATCTCTAAAAGATAAGGGCTTTTTTAAAAATTATGCCCAATGTCATATCATAACTAAAAATTAAAAATAACTTTTTAATATAAAGTATCTGGTCAGCATTCATATATATATATATAATATCTATTATATAAGATATATAGGCATATATTTAAAAAAATATATAAAATATATATGTAAGAAATATACAATCTATCAATCATCTATCTATATATCTATCTCAGAATCTAAAGACAGTCTACACTTTGAATTTGGTTGATATATCTCTTAAGTCTCTTTTAATGAATAGATTCTTCGTCCTTCCTTTTGTTTTAAAATTGTATTTTGAAGAATCGTGGCTGTGTGTCCTGTAGAGTTTCTGGTGTCCTGTATTTTGTTGATTGCACTCCCAGGGGATTATTTAGCATGTCCCTCTGGGCCCTGGTGGGGTATTGGTTAAGAGCTCCACGGCTAACCAAAAGGTCAGCAGTTCAAATCCATCAAGTGCTCCTTGGAAATCATATGGGGCAGTTCTACTCTGTCCTATAGGGTCACTATGAGTAGGAATCGACTCGACGGCAATGGGTTTGGTTTTTTTTTTTTTCCTGGGCCGTGGTGGTGAAATCTGGATATTATCTCAGATTCAGGTTTGATTTAGGGGCCAGAATTGTTCAGAGAGGGTGCTGTGTGCAACTTGTTGCCTCACATTAGGAGCCACATAATGTCTAGTTTTCTCTCATCTTGGGTTATTAAGAAGATATTGATCAGCGGGTTCAAGTGTTTTCAGCCTAGTCTATCCATTATAATGGTCCTCATCAACTTTTTGCTTAATGATTTTAGCAGTCATTGATGATCATTGCCTAGCTTTATTATTTCACTAGGGATTTCAAAATGGTGATACTCTAATACTCCTTCTTCATTTATTAGCTGTGATTCTTCTATAAAGAAGAGCTTGCTGTCATCAATTATCTGGTAACTCTCAAGTACAGTTCTTTAATGAAAGACAGGATAAATGCTTGATTCTTTATTTACCTGTTTTTGAAATAATGAGTTTTTTCCTGAGCATCTTCCAAAGGTGATGCTCTGGTTATGTATTGCTGCATACTAATTACCTTCAAACTTAGTAGCTTCAAACAACAACAATTTTATTATGTCTCATAATTTTGTGGGTCAGGAACTTGGGCTGGGATCAGCTGAGTGCTGCTTCTGCTCTATGTGGCGTTCTATTGAGGTCACTTGAGAGATTCAGTTGGGGGTGGGCCGTTCTAGAGGCTCCAAGACAGCTTTGCTTATATATCTGATGTCTTGGTGGGAATGACTGGAAAGCTGAGCTTTACTGGGACTGTTGACCAGAATGCCTACACATGGCTTCTCCAGTATGGCAGTCACTGGACTTTTTATATGGTGGCTCGGGGCTCCCAGAGAGAGTGTGCCAAGAGATCCAGACAGAAGCTGCAAGGCTTTTCCTGACATAGCCTCAGAAGTCATGCAGCATCACTTCTGCTGTATTCTATTGGTTACAGGTGAATCCCTGGACCAGCCTGGATTCAAGGAGGGGTTTACACAAGGATATGAATACCAGGAGGCATAGTTCGTTGGGACCCTCTTAAAATCATGGAGTACAGAGTCAAAGGCCTTCTTACCACCTGCTTCTTTGAATGAACTTAGCGCTTTCTCCCCAGAGGGTCTGGCTGTCTTCTTAATTTTGGTGGGGAGCTGACTGCAGTAGTGCAAGAGACATAGCCATGCTTCAGGTGTCCATAGTATCTTTCAAGACCAGCATAGTATAGATAGCCCTGTTGTGAGCAGAGTCAATACCAAGCTCCTGCAATATTGGAGGGCCCAGTGCTAGCTGCAACCTGGCCAGGAGCTTCTGCCAGCTGACTGCCCCCTGGTACCTCACAAGCTCTGGCTTAAGCTGAACACCTTCATTGGGAACATCTTGAAGAACCTGGCCTTGTCCTGCTTGAACACTTGAGCAAGGATCTGTTCCGAGAGCTTGGCCCTCTCCTGAACACAAAGAAAGAGCCCAGCATGGCTCCCAGGGGCTTTGTGGATGTGACTGCAAGCACCATGGCCATGCACCTATAATCACTGCTTTTAATGACTGTAAATATTTCATTCAGTGGATATACCATACTTTACCAAACCACTTCTTTATTGCTGTAATTATTTTCACTTTTTGATTATTTGCAAGTAATACTACATATTTTTGCCATGTAAGTCCTTTTTATTCTGTTGACATTTTCGTTTAGGATTAATTTCCAAGAGTAGAATTATTTTGGGATGGTAAGGAAGAGTGTGCTGTCACAGTATAGGGAGAGCAACTAGGGTCACATAACAATGTATGTATAAATTTTTGTATGACAGACTAATTTGAATTGTAAACTTTCGCTTAAAGCACAACAGCAACAAAAGTAGAATTATTTTTTGGCTCTTGACATATATTATCAATTTGTTTTCCCAAAGGTATTCACAGTTCATATTCTAACAGCATTGAGAGTTATCATTTTTAAGTGGTTTTGCTAACTTGGTAGGTGTAAAACGGAATTCAAGATTGCTTTGAATGTTTTTTTCCTATTCTGTTCTAAATTGTCCGTTCCTGAATACCAGTATTATAAAGGGCTAATTTTTTAACTTTGTATCAATTTGGTTTTGTTTGCTTAAGTAACATTGAGGTTGTTTACAGTAGTGACTCCGGTACAATTTGTTTCAAAGATGTTCTCTTAACCATTCTTTACTCATAATATTTAATTTCTACATCTTCTCAGAGATGAGCAGTGGTGACATTTTTCTTCTTGAATTCTTCACCTACAGAGAATTCACAAGTAAGAGCAGCACCTAATTGTATTTGCAAGGATCCAGGGAAAATGCAAAAAACGTTTTAAAATAATTCCTTACATGTGTAAAATAATTTAGAGATTATAAATAGCATGTGTATGTATATATATGTGTATATATATATTTATAAAATGTCATTTGATCCTTTTGTTCAACCCTGGAGGTAGACTGGGAGGGAATTATCATGACCATTTCATAGATGAGAACATTGAGGCTCAGAGAAGTTAAGTGCATAGTGACCTAACTAGTTAATGGCAGATGAGCAGAATCCAGGCTTTTTGACTTCAAATGAGTTTGTTCCTGAATTTGTTAAAAAATCATTAGTGGCTACCTACCATATTTCAGGAAATAGGCTAGGAGCTGGGATATAGTCATAAATATGACCATGTCTTCATGGAGCTTATAGTCTAATAGGAGAGAGGAACTATTGCCATGCAAATTGGGTAACGCAGGAGTCCTAAGCTGCACAGAGAAGGGATGCCCAGCTCAGCCTGGCGGGGCAGGGAGCAAGGCAAGCTTCCTGGAGAAGGTCAGGATTAAAGGGGACTCTGAACGATGAGCTAGCCAGGCTGTGAGGGATGGACAAGATTGACCCAGGCCAAGGAAAGTGAATGATTCATCCAGAGGTGTGGAGGTAGACTTGATAAGCCTTGGGACTGGTTGCATGTGGGAGGTAGGGGATAAGGATTCGCTGAGGATGACGCCCATGTTTCTGGGTTGAGCAGTTGGGAGGATATGGGTGCCACTCGCTGAGAAGAGGAGCAGAGGAGGAAGAGCAGGTTTGGTGTGTGTGTGTTGAATGTTAAGCTCTGAAAACCCTCAGGTAAATAAGAATCCCTCCTTTCCTTAAAAAAATCTGCAGTCCAATGAGGAAGCAGTGACATAAATAATCTCAACATAAAGTGAGAGGTACTGTGTGGTAGACATCTGTAGGAGGTTCTGGAGGCACAGAGGAGGGAAGGACTAAATCTACAGGATAGGAAGGAAAAGCTATCAGAGGAGGCTTTCCAGAGAAGGTAACACAAATGTAGGAAGAAGGCAAAAGGGTTCCAAGTAGAAGAGGTGTGAGGGAACTGGTGAATTCTGGAGTTGGCCAGCCAGTTCTGTTTGTTGGGTTCAGAGTGTGTGGTGAGATTTCTCTTGGGGCTGGAGAGGTTGGCAAGGGGCTGAAAGGTATTGACTTTATCTTGATGATGGACTAGGACTCAAGAAATTATTGCTCAATCACTAGGATTTAACTGCATCCACTAGAATGTAATCTCCACAGGAGCAGGGATCTGTGTTTTGCTTCCTGGTGAATTCTAAGATCATTGAATAGTGCCTGGCACATAGTAAGTGCTCAGGAAATATTTGTCAAGTGAACGAATGGTAAGTGATATTGAAATCTTTGCTTTATCTTCCATATTGTTGGAGATTTCCCAACATCATCTATTTCTTTTTGATTATATACATTTCACAATATGGTTTAAAATTTGTTGAAAGCAGATTTTATTCATTTAATTTTTCTTAAATTAATCACTAATAATTCATTTAAAAAAAAAACAATGTATAATTCTTTTGGGTGCCTGAGTTGAGAAATATACGGACCATTTTGAAAATACGAATAGATGCTACAGCATTTTAAAACCAAAAACCAAACCCGTTGCCGTTGAGTTGATTCCAACTCATAGTGACTCTATAGGACAGAGTAGAACTGCCCCATAGGGTTTCCAAGGAGTGCCTGGTGGATCCGAACCGCCAACCTTTTGGTTAGCAGCTGTAGCACTTAACACACTATGCCACTAGGGTTTCCTATAGCATTTTAGTTGATGCTATTTTCATTATCATTAAAAAGGTGAGAAAGATCTCTATATTTTTCTAGGCTATTTGGAACCAGCAATCTGAGTGAATTTAGCAAATATTTTCAAATGTTGTCATTGTTGGGGTGATGAATAGTACTTCACAACCAACCAAAAGTTATCAGATGTTAGAGATGGAAAAGCCATTTGACCTTTGGTCTCCCTTTCATTGTACAGGTAAGAAACTGGGGCCCAGAGTAGGGAAGACACTTGCTCACAGTCACACTGCAAGTTAGAGGCAGAGCCAGGAATAGCATCCAGATGTTTGACCCTTATATCCAACACTCTCTCTGTCATTTCATGTTGTAGTGGCTATTGTTTTTGTCTATCCAGAACTTCTTCCCTCACTTCAGGAAATAGATTCCATCCCTCTAGCCATAGGGGTGAGCATGTGTCCCAGGCTAGGCCAATCAGTGTATAGTACTTCACCCTCTCTGGCCTTAATCATTGGTTCAGGAGTGAGCATGAAACCCAAGGCAGACTGTTATGGATTGAATTGTGTTCCCCCAAAATACGTGTGGTAAATTCTAGCCTCTATGCCTGTGGTTAGAATCCCATTTGGGAATGGGTTTTCTTTCTTATGTTCATGAGACAGGATTAGTGTAGGATGTATTTTCTATCTCTTTAGAGATATAAAATAGATTAAACGAGCAAGCGAAAGAAGCAGAGATGGGGGAAGAGAGATGCCAAGGCACATGAAGATCGCCCAGGAGCAGAAGCTCAAAGAGACAAGGATGTTCCTTTAGAACTGGTGCCCTAAATTGAGACTTCTAGCCTACTGAACTGTGAGAAAATAAATTTCTGTTTGTTAAAGCCACCCGTTTGTGACATTTTTGTTATAGCAGTACTAGATGACTAAGACAGAATTTGGAACCAAGAAGTGGGGGTGCTGCTCTAACAGATACCTAAAATGTGGAAGTGGTTTTGGAATTAGGTAACGGGTGGAGGCTGGAAGAATTTTAAGATGCCTAATAGTAAAAGCCGAGAGTGTCTTGGAGAGACTGTTGGTAGAATTATGGAACTCAAAGGCAATTCTGGTGAGGGCTCAGAAGGAAGTGAGGAGAGCTATAGAGAAAGTCTGTATCATCTTAGAGAATATATATGGCACCAGCAACAGAATATTGCTAGAAATATGGATGTACTTCTGGTGAGGCTTTAAAAGAAAATGATGAACGTGTGATTAGACAATGGAAGAAGGTTCATGCTCTTTATGCAATGGCAAAGAACTTGTCTGAATTATGTTCAAACGTTTGTTGGAAGGTAGAACTTGTAAGTGATAAACTTGGATATCTGGCTGATGTGATTTATAAGCAAGATCTTAAAGGGGATGTGTGGTTTCTCCTTGCCACTTAGAGTAAAATGAGAGAAGGAAGACGGGGACTTAACACTGAACTGTGCAAAATGAAAACAAAACTTAAAGATTTGCAAAATTCTGTTGTATAAACTAAGGACATGTGCCCTAATATTTTCACCAAGGACATGGCAACACAATCTTTTGTTAAAGAGATTAAGCCTGTGACTGATGGATCTAACCAACTACCACAGCAGAAGACCCATCAGCATAGACTGAAGGGGACAGAGAAAGAACGAAAGGGGAGAACGCTGTCTGCCTGTTGGAATTCTACAGGCAGGAACAGGCCAAAGGAGCTACATCTGTTGTCCTCCAAGAAAAGAAAAGGACCATCCCTGGAGCAGCTCAGAGATCAGCAGAACTGTTGGAAGGAGCACAGGAAGCAGAGCTGCCTAGGTCTCAAAGGGTGGGGCTACAGCCTCCTAGGTTTCAAACAGTCTGATCTTCACCCACTGAGTTCCACAGTGTGGGGTTGCCATTCAGTTTGGCCAGGAGGATGGAGTTGCTGCCCAAAGCTGAGGGGGTTGGGCTGCCATGTCCCAGGAGCAGAAGAATGGGACCAGCTGGGGCCAAGGGGGTGGGGTTGCCACTCCCATGGACTAAGAGAATGGGGCCGCCCAAAGCCAAGGGAGCAGAGTTGCCTTCCCAGTGGGCCTGGAAGGTGGAGCTGAAGCCCAGGGCTGAAGGGCTTCTACCTAGAATCCAGAGAGAGTGGCCAACGGCCAGAGTCTGGAGGGCAGGGCCATTGCCTAGATGGTCTCAGAGAACAGAGGATTATTTTCAAGCCTTAAGAGCTAATGTAAATTATTTTGTTAGGTTTTGGACTTGCTTGGTGCATGTTATCCCTCCTTCCCCTTGAGTTTCTCCCATTTGTAATGAAAATGTCTACCTTGTGCCTGTTCCACCATTGTACTTTGGAATCAGATAACCTGTCTTCTAGATTTCACAGGTTCTCAGATGAAGAGGAATTTTGCCCCCGGATGGAATATCCCTAACGTCTCACCCAGATTTGATTTAGATGATTCAGAAGATGAGATATTGGACTTGGAGTTGATTGAAGACTTTTGGGATGATGTAATGGGGTGAATGTGCTTTGCATGTGGCAAGGACATGAATTTTGAGGGGCCAAAGGGTGAAATGTTATGGATTGAATTGTGTTCCCCAAAAATATGTGTTGTAAATCCTAAACTCTATGCCTGTGGATGGCAAGACATGGACTCACATACTTTGGACATGTTATCAGGAAGGACCAGTCCCTGGAGAAGGACGTCATGCTTGGTGAGGTAAAGGGTCAGTGAAAAAGAGGAAGACCCTTGACTACATGGATTGGCACAGTGGCTGCAACAATGAGCTTAAACATAGCAACGACTGTCAGGAGGGCTCAGGACTGGGAAGTGTTTTCTTCTTTTGCACGTAGGATTGCTATGAGTCAGAACCAACTTGATGGCACCTAACAACAACAACAACAACGACATGCCTGTGGTTATAATCCCATTTGGGAATGGGTTGTCTTTGTTATGTTAATGAGACAGGATTAGTGTAGGACATGTCTTAAATTAATCCCTTTAGAGGTATAAAAGAGATTAAACAAGCAAGCGAAAGAAGCAGAGATGGGAGAAGAGAGATGCCAAGCCATATGACGAGAGGGAGAGGAGCAGAAGCTTAAAGAGACAAGGACCTACCTTCAGAGCCAACAGAGAGACAAAGTCTTCCCCAAGAGCCGACACCCTAAATTCAGACTTTTAGCTTCCCAAACTGTGAAAAAATAAATTTCTGTTTGTTAAAGCCACTCAATTGCGGCATTTCTGTTATAGCAGCACTAGAAAACTAATACATGGAACCCATCAGAGTTCTTCCCTGAATTTGTGATCGTGTTGCTGGGAAAGAAAAGAACCTTTCCTGTCTGGTTGTGGAGCTGTGAGGATATGAGCTCAGAGCTTGGGTAGCTAGTCCTGTGTCACATGGGGAGAATGAGGACAGAAGAAAAACAGAGGGAGGGGAGAAATAATCCAGATGGATTATTGGAGTTATAGGAGTTGAAACTACTTACCAAAGCATATCCTCCCTGAGGGATTTTTTTTTAGCTCTTACTTATTTTTTTTTTTTAAGCAATGATAATATCCTTCCAATAACCACCTCTCCTTTTTTAAAAAAAAATTTTATTAAGCAAGTTGGAATTTAGTTTCTGTCACTTGCAGACAAAGATTCTAGCCCTTGATTTCTCAACAGCAGCACTATTGACATTTTGGACTGGCTTATTCTGTATGTGTGTGTGTGCTGGGGGGGATGCTTTGTGCATTGCAGGATGTTTAGCAGTGTCCCCAGCCTCTCCTCATTAGATGCCAGTAGCATCCCGTTCCAGTTGTGACAATCAAAACTGTTTCCAGATGTTGCCAAATGTCCCCTGAAGGGGCGGGCAAAATAGGCCCTGGTTCAGAACCATTGGTCTAGTTTACTACCCATGGTAACTCTTAGTTTCAAAAAGAAGATGGGGGAAACTGAAGCTCAGCAAAATTATGGTACTTTTTTTCAAGGTGGCAAAGACAGGACAACCAAATCAAGCAACGAGCTTCCAGGAAGTGATCCTACACAGATATGTTGGTACATGCAAATGTTGGCTCTCTTCTAGCTGTTGGAACGATAACCAACTCCACGAAATGATTTGGGATTTTACCCATGGCACAGGCGGTAGCTCTTTGCCTGAGAATTCTCACGCATCTCGCAAGATGTTGAGACAAAGCAATGCTAATTAGTTTTATTTCTGTTGTTTTAGCTCTTTCTGGTGAATGACTTGGAGGTTTGGGTTCACTGAATTTTGACTGAGTGTCTCTAGCAGGCTCACTGCATGCCCTTCTGAAGCAGATATCCAGGAAGACGAACCTTGCTACAGTTAAAAAAAAAAAAAAAAATTCATTGTGTAATGATGTTTACTTGAGATCAGTAAAATACCAGGAAGAAGCTTCATTTTTGTTTGTGTTTTAGGACAGTGCCCCTCAGAGGAGGCATTGTGAGAGAAAGTACTGGCACAGGAATCAAGAGGCCTGGGTGTGAGCCTGACTCTGCCACAAATGCTGGGTGGCATTGTGCAAGTCTCTGGCCCTCTCAGGACCTCAGTTTCCTTCTCTATATAATGAGGGGCTTGATCAGCCAGATACTGAGGGGCTTTCCAGTGCTGACCTTCAATGACTCTTGTAGGCAGACACTATAGCATATCTATCTCTGTTCCCCCGACCTCCAACCCAGTACCTGGTGCAGTGCCAGAAACAAAATAGGTACTAAAAAAAAAAAGCTTATTAAATACAAAGATGGATTAATTAGTTAGGAGATAAATGACAATAACATTGCAGCCTCCACAGATGCATAGAATTATAAGGAGTCTTAGAGTTGAAAGGGATCAGAAAGATCATTTAGCCTAACTTCCCAATCAAAGCTGGAGCCCTCTACCTTATTTCTGACAGCTGGACAAATTGTTTCTGTTTACATACTTCTGATGACAGGAAACTCACTATGTGTAGGCGTAGCCAGTTTCACTACTGGGTAACTCTAGATATTGGAAGTTGTTCCTTATTTGGAACCTAAATTAGCCTCCTTGTAGCTGTCATGTGATTCTAGTTTAATTTTTTAAATTAATTTTAATTTTAATCCAAGAAATACATGCACATATACTGAAAAGTTAAATAATACTAAAAGTCTTATTTATAATTAAAAATAACTTTCTTTCTCATACTTCCTCACTCCTCATGGCTGCTCCCCCAGATAATTGCTTTCTACTCTTTTAGCTGTTTCTTCTGATACTTACATCTGCATTTCTAAACAACATACTTTTATTTCTTGATTTATCAATTTTAGATGTTATCTATTGATTTCCTACTTTACAGAAGACGATTTAGCCCTTTTAATTAATCTTCTTTAACTTTTCCTCCCTTCATCCTCTCACTATACTATCACAAATTTTTGATTTAATCAATATTCAATGTGTACATTAATATGACTATGTAAATATTGTTCCATGCTAATCTAAGTAATATACTATATTTCTCTTCTTTTACTTCTTTTTGTTTTTCCTGGAGTTAGTAGTCACTTAGATTTTTTTAATTTGATTTCTTTTTGCTTATTCTTCCCAAATGTTTCAGCCGGCCTATTAGTTTCAACTTACCTGTTAGTTACAACTAACCTGTAAAACACCTATCAACACATCGTTTAAAAAAGTTTTTATTTTCACCAAAGCTATACATACACAGTTTAAAGAGTCAAATAACACTATGAGATTTGATACCAAAAAAGAACAGCCCTCTTGTTTTCCCTCTCCCATTTCTCCTTCCCCCAGAACAAGCTTTTTAAAAACTCTTTGGCTAATTCTTTTGTATTCTCCCTCCATATCTCTAAATAATATGTTTAAATTGATACTACCTGATTTTTCAAGTTTATGATTTGCCACTATGGAAGATGAAGATTTCGTGTTCTTGAAGAAGTATCTCCTGGAATCTTCTGCCTTTCTCCAATGTAGATCTTTTGGCCTCTGTGATCCATGCACAGGCATCACCCTGGGATCACCCTTCACCAACATTCTGGGGATTCCCTTTATCTTTCTCCTGTGTTGCATGCCCTGCTTCCTATATTCATGTCTTCCTCTTTCTTAGTTTTCTCCTTTGTTTTGATGGAACACTTACTTTAGAATTTCCTGAGAAAAATTGTGGGAAATAAGACTGGGACTAGAGCGAAGCAAGTGAGGCACTTGCCTTGAGCATAAAATTTAAGGGGGCATCAAAAAACTTAGTAATCAAAATAAAAACTTTTAAATGCAATATTAAAAAAACAAAATTAATTCAAAAATATCCATGATGAATAAAATATCAAAATTTTAAATGAAGACAGGTTCAGTATAACTGATTTCCTTTTGCTTCAGCCTCTGATGTGGCTCAACACAGCTCTGATAGCAAGTACATATTTTGAAACTTTGCTTCTATAAAAATGTTTTTATTCTATTCTCACACTTGATTGATAGTTTGCTTGGATAATAAATTCTAGACTCAAAAATTTTTCTTCCTTAGAATTTTGAAGACATTGTTTCATTGTCTTCTGACTTCCAGTGTTACTTTTGAGAAGTCTTCAGTTATTTTGATAGCTGGCGATTTGTTTGTGGCCTGTTTTTGTTCTTTGGAAGCTTATAGGATCTTCTCTCTACCACCAGTGTTCTATAGTTTTGCAATGATTGCCTGGTGTGGATCTTTTTTAAATTCGTGGACCTTATCTTCAGGGATTCTTTCATTCTGGAGACTTATGTCCTCCAGTTATGGAAAAATTTGTTATATTAATTTGTTTGATTATTTTCCATTCTCCATTTTCTCTCTCCCTGGAATTACAATTAGTCAAATTTCCTGAATCAGTCGTCTAATTTTCTCATATTTTCTACACTATTTTCCATCTCTTTGGCATTTTGTTCTACTTTCTAAGAAATTTCATAGTTGATAAGACCAGTGCAGGCTTTTTTTTTTTAATTGATCTTTTAAAAAAATATTTATTTCGTTTTTGATGAAAATATACACAGCAGAACATGCATCCATTTAACAAGTTCTATATGGACAATTTAGTGACATTGGTGACGGTCTTCATGTTTTGTCACCCTTGTCGTTATCTTTACCCATGTTATTTCACCACCAGTGACTTAGACTCACTGCCCCCTAAACTTGTTATCTGTTTTAGAGTTACTGCTGTCAGTTTGATCTCATATAGATAATTCTCTAAAAGAGCACAATGCTCAAGGCAAACATCCTTTACTAATTCAACTAAACTGTTGTTTAGTTTAAAGATGACTTCAGGATATAGTTTTCATTCAAGGTTTGAAGATTTTTTTCAGGGAAACAATTCAGGGGTACCTCCAGTCTCAATGGGTCCAGTAAGTTTGGATTCCATAAGAAAATTTAAATTGTATTCCACAGTTTCCCCCTTTTGATCAGGATTCAGCTATTTAGTACCTGATCAATAGGGACCTGACAATAGCAATGTGGACAGACATATGTGCATCTATTTTCATTGCAGCACTATTCACAATAGCAAATAGGTGGAAACAACCTAAGTGCCCATCAGTGGATGAATGGATAAACAAAATATGGTACACACATACAGTGAAACACTACTCAGCCATAAAGAGAAATAAAGTCCTGATGCATGCTACAACATGGATGAACCTCAAAGACATTACGCTGAGTGAAATATGTCAATCATGAAAGGACAAATACACAAAAGGACAAGGACCTCACTTACAGGAGATGACAAGAACAGGTAAATATATAGAGACCAATGGTTATTGGTTACTGGGATGGGAAAGAGGGAATCATTCTTTGGGAAGTAGTGAGTTTATGTCTATGGTGATGGGAAGATCAGTGTGGTTTTAAAGACCTAGTTTGCTGTTTTGAAAATCAAGACATTCCACACTACTATGCTTTTTATAACCTCTCCTTTTCTCTGTGAGTTCTCAGATTACAGGGAGTACTTTTGAGATTAAAGTTACAACTTCCTTTCACACCTTGAGATGGAATTTATCTAGACTTTGAGGCAAACATTATTTTATTAAAACACAAAATGCCTATAATAATAACAGATACTATATATTGATACTTACTATATGCCAACTCTGTTCTAAATGTTTCACATGTCTTAGTATATTTAATCCTTACAACAGATCTATGAGGTAGGTACTATTATTATCCCCACTTTACGGATGAGGAAACTGAGACCAAGAGAGGTTAATGGCTAGTAAATGGCAGAATTATTCAAGCTTTGAACTCAGTTGGCAAGACTCCAGAGTCCATGCTTTTAACCACAGCACTATGTTGCCTCTTGGAAAATGCACATCTCCTAAAACATTCACTTCTTTTTTTCAGGATAAAAAAATACTTTTCTTTGGAAAGAGATGGAACTTGAAGTTTTCAGGAGAACCTATGAGCTCAGAGAAGACAGTGAAAGAATATTGAATCTTCTCTTCCCAAAAGACCCTTCTATGGGAGTATAAAATGATCTATGAAAAGAGGAGTCTACCCTGGCTGGATTAGGCATGATACTGTACATAGAATAGAAACACCCAGAAATGAAAAATAGGAGGAAAAAAGGTAAAAAAATAAATCTGAGAATAAATCTAGGAGAAACAATTTCAGACTGATGGGAGTTCTAGAAAGGTGGAAGAGAGAAAACAGGAGAATTGGAAGTCATCTGTTTGTCTTCTCTCTCTCCCACTACAATGGCATTACACTCTACAAAATGTCTGCCAGAAACACTTCCTACTCCAAGAATGGCTTTTCTTTTAGGCAGCGCTGACTTCTACCTGTGGCTGTGCTCTCCTGAGTGCTCTGCCCTTCAATGTGGGTACAGATGGCATCCCTGCTCCTATGCTCTGAGCCTGCAGCATTCAGGAAAATAGTAGAGGGAGGGGACCATACACTCCCCTCTAACTGGGAGGAGGCACTTCTGGTTGGGGTCCCCATGGTTGTAGCAGCTCTGGGATGCTACTGCTTAACCACTTCCCTCCCAATAAAATGAGTTTATCAGGCACAGTCTTGGCCCATTAAGCCACTGGGTCTCAGACTTTTGGATTAACCAATATTTCACGTAAAATTGGGGGGAGTCTACATGGCATTGTTAATTTTTTATTTACCAAGTCAGGACAAAGAGACTAACAAACCATCAAAAACTATGGTCTACTGTCATTTTATTTATTAAAAAAAAAAAAAAAAGGACATCTGAACAGCCAAAAAGAAAGTAATTAGGAAAGACATAACTCAGAATAAAGACCAGTCCGTTCTTCCCAACAACAATCACCTGATTGCTACACTCACATTTCCACCGTGGACTGAGATTTGGAAGATGATGTTCTCAGCGTTTTTTTCCCCCAGAAGACAACGATAAGCCCTTAATTTGTGCCATGATATGTATTTCAGAAAGCACCTTTACCTAACGATGAACAATAGGCATGGATGGGGGTTATTATTTTTTGGTCACAGGTTAGGAAACAAAAGCCCAGAGAGGGAAAATCACATGCCTACAGTCACACAGCAAGTGTCTGGAAGAGTGGAGCCTTTAACATGGACCCAGCATTTTCCTAACTATACTTGTGTCTGGAAACACTTCTTTGAGTCCAAACTGGTCAATGCCAGGATGTGTTCCAAAAATAAAGGGTTTATGGGATGTGACTAATTTTGAGCAGATTGGAATAAATTGCTTCTGTACAAAGCAGGGCTCAGCAACTGGCAAGACTGAGTGGAGCTGGCAGGCATCCAAAGCCTCAGTGTGAAAGGCGAGAATGTCTCCACACCCTATAATCCCAGCTATAGGGTCTCTATTTTTTAAGTTTCCTAAACAGTGTTACACATAACCCTCCAGGGGCTTAAACTTGACACAGACAGGTAAGCAGGGGCTGGTAGGTAATCTCAGGAGTCCGGTTGCCACCTTGCTGGCTGGTGGAGAACTCTGTTGCTTTAATCCCCACCAAGCAGATCTCTTCTTGCTCCTGTTGGGAACCAGAAAGGAAGGAGTGAGAAATGGCTGCAGGCCTGAAGCCAAATCATTGTCAGTTTTTTTCAGAACAGAGTTCAAAAATATGAGAAGGGAGCTGTGTTCAGAAAAGACCAGAAAAATTCCTGCACAATTCGGGCTGAAGTGAGGGCTTCTTTGACACATGACTAAGGGGGTTGTTGGACACCGTGAATTCCCTGGAGATAGGAGGATGCTTGTGTCTCCAGCTGTTTTTACCCGAGGCAAGGCGGGGGGGGGGCGGATTTCTCTCCCTACACCCTTAGGGAGGGGCCCTGGTTGAGCAGCGGTTAAGCGCTCGGCTGCTAGCTGAAAGTTCGGAGGTTTGAAAGCACCAGCTGCTCAGAGGGAGAAAGATGTGGTAGTCTGCTTCCATAAAGATTACAGCCTTGGAAACCCTATGGGGCAGTTCTTCTCTGTCCTATAAGGTCACTATGAGTGGGAATCGACTCAACAGCAACAGGTCTGGGTTTTTTGTTGGTTTGTTTTTACACCTTTTGGGCAGCACTGCCAGGGAAGAGGCGAGTGCTCCTCTCTTCACAGCCCCCAAATCTTCCTGACCCTCGTCCTCAGCCCTAATCTCCAAATTCTCGCCAAGGTCCAAGGTCTCATAATTTGTAATCCTGTGCAAACCTTTGGAAGGGCACCAGGGATGACTCAGCAGCTGTTCTGGGGATGGACAGACTGGCTGCAGTGGGGACTCACACCCAGGACATCCTGGAGCAGGTATGTGGCTGGGGGCAGGGCAAGCAGCTGGGTCAAGAAAGGGAAACAGGACATTTGAGGCTACCACCATAATTTCCTGCTTCTGGGGTCCATAGTCTCACTTGGCACAAGCCGGTGGAGACCACAGAGCTGTGGAGTTAGAAATCTTGCTGACATCTCATTTGAGAGAGAAGAATGTGAGACTCAGATCGGTGGACGACCTTACTCTCAGCCTTGCCCAGGGCCATCCAGCCAGTTAGTGCCAGAGTTGCTAATAGCAGCAGCAGTAATTGAGTGCTTACTGAATACCAACCGTGGAGCATCCATTAACTCATTTAATCGTTCCAATAACTCTACGAGGGGGTTACCGTTGTTTCTCCCATTTTAGAGGTAAGCAATCTGAGGCTCAGAAAGGTGAAGTCATTTGCCAAAGTCATGGAACTGGCTAGAAAGAGGCAGAAGTGGGACTTGAACCCCGGCCTATCTGCTGCCAGAGCCTGTGCTTGTGAACTCAAATGAGATATTAGGCAGGAAAATACTTTGGCTAGAAATCATAGTGTTACGTTTCCCTCTGTCCCAGTGTTCATGTGTCACTCAGCACTAATTTAATGAAGAATTGGAAGGCTGTGGTGGAGTGGGGAGTCAGGAGGCGTTGGGTCCCAGTGTCCTGCCTGACTTGCCATATGGCTTAACAAGCGTCTTCCTTCCCGTCTTTGCCTCTCAGTGTCCTGTCTAGGGGCAGTATGGTGAAAGCACATTCTACACGGCAAAGCAGGCATGGCCGTGACATGAGGAGATGTGCCGTGAACGTGTTTCCCTCCAGCCTTCAGTGGCAAAAGGCAGAAAGGCCACCAGAGTGGATTCTGGGCGGTGGTTCCGGGCCTGGCCTCCCACAGGGCTGGTTCGCTTCTAGCCCACCAGCCAGGCCAATAGAAAACCTCGGCTTTTGTTTGACTTGGCTTCTTGCACCTTGTTTAGTCTGCAAAGAAGGGAGCTTATCCTGCTCCCTTTGTCACAGGCCATTAGTACACACATAATCCCCAGGGGCTTATGGCTGGCTGCTTTCTCTAGGAATTCAGGGAGGGCCACAGAGGGAGCCCAGCTTTTAGGAGCCAGCCCCCTCCCCCAGCGGAACAGCCATGGAAACGTGTGCTCCTGATTTGCAGTTCTGGCTGGGTGACCTTGAGCCAGTATCTCCCAGTCTCTGGGCCTCAGTCTGCTCATCTGTGCACGAAGGCACTGGTTCAGATGCCCTCGAAGGGACTTCAACTCCATGAGGATCAGAAACAAATTCCTGCGTGGTTCTCCCTCCCCCCGCCCCAGGCCTCTTTCTCTCCTCCACCAGCCTCTCTCTCAATCCTGAAGCAATTTGTAGCATCTGCCCTGTTTTTACTGATCCCATCCCTGCCTGGAGCCTGTTCAACCTCTTGCTTGTAAATTGGGGATAATGATACCCAATAACTGACCCTGCTGCCAAGGGGATTAACTAATTAGTGGTTATTAAGGGTGGAGGAACACAATGTGCTCTGTTCCCATTTAAGACAATTTCGCTGCTCTGATTTCCTGCTACTGTCTGCACGATCCCCTCTCCGAATGTTAGAGTCTGAAAACCCCAGGAGTCCTAGGAGGGGAAAGGAGTAGCCACGGGCTGCGCAGTTGTTTTGGAACAGAGAAGGGACTAGAACTCAGGGCTCTGGATGGCAGCCCAGTGCTCCCCCACCATGCACAATGGGAGTGGCCCCTTCTGTGGAGGTGATCCCTGTGCTGGAAGATGTGCCGAAAGTCTCCCACACCTAGGGCTTGGCTCACAGGCTCCACAGCTTGTTGTCAGGAAAGAAACTTAGGCTCTGGGCAGACTTGGCTTACTGAGTGACCATGGGCATGTCACCCCTACTGAGCTGCCAGTTCCTTCACCTGTACACTGGGGATGGTGATGCCTCCTCCAGGGTTGCTGTGAGGATTGGCCCATAGCAGGTGCTCCAGAAACAGCAGGTATTATGTTGTTTGACTGACTGCCACTGCCGTGATGCCCAGAGCTCACCACAGGAGCTGCTCAGATGCTCCAGAAGCGGACATTCACTGAGCACCCCTGCAGGCTATGCCCGATCAAGGGCTTGCATGTACAGCGTCTCACTTCACCCTCACCCTGAATCAGCAAGCGAGGGGCTAATACCCCATTTGACAGAGTTGAGCATGGAGGCTCAGAGAGGAAAATAACTTGCCCAAAGCCAAGTTTTCTTCAAGAGTGAGGTGTCTTAATTTTTAGTTTCTTCTCTTTCCTTTCCATCTCCCTACCTCTCTCCCCTTATTTCCTCCATTCCCTTCTCTCTTTTCTGTAGAGAACTATGGGTAATGCCTGGCTGCCCACAGGAGCAGCCTGTGCCCTTCACAGCTCCTCACTGTCTCCCCCGCCCCCTGCTTAGAACATCTGTACTCACCTCAGATATCAAGAGTTTGTTGGGAGCAATGTGGGGGTGCAGGAAACCACTGTGTCTGTGTATGGTCTCTCCATGATACTATTGACGATAATATCAGTATTAGCTCTTGTTGCTGAGCACTTCCTAAGCACCATGCACAGAGCTAAATATTCATTGTCTCCTCACCTTAACCCTCGGAGCTCCATACTCTGTACTACTACTAATTCCATATTACATATGAAGAAATGGAGGCTCAGAGAGGTGAAGTGACTTGCTCAAGGTCACACAGCTGGTAAGTGACTGTGGCTTACCTTGGGCTGTCCCCAAGGACTGTGCTCATAATCAGATTCTATATATTTCTAAACTCCTCCACTCTCCCTGGAGCCTTGGGTCCTGGGACTGACCCAGGCCCAAACCCAAATTGTCTCTGGCCACATCTATTCTCCAGATTCCTGCAATTGTCCCCTCACCTGGTGTAACAGACATGTATATATGCAGCCTATTCATCTGTGAAATGGGAATAATGACCACCTTGCAGGGTTATTGGAGATTAAGTATAAACCGAGCACTTATTAAGGCAAACGGTGAACATATGGCAGTAGTGATTATTATTGAAATGACCTTGGCCTCTTGAGGGATCCATGGAATGAAGAGGTTCGTGTGCTAATGGGACAGCATCATGTCTCTGATGACCTGCTGAGCTACTGCTAGGACAAAAGCAAATTTGGGGGCATGGTCATTGCCTCTGTCTGTGGAGTCCCCAGGGGGCAAAGCCAGTGGGGAGGAGCTTCAGGAGGGAGGCTGGTTTTTAAATACCCAAGGGAAAAAGTGTTGCTTTAAGTAGAGGTGTGAGCTGAGGCTGGAATCTAGCTGGCTTGGGTGTTATGGTGGGCATTTTAGTGGCTGTATCACATGATTTCTAAGGTTCCGGGTGGGGGGATTACAAGAAGACTGATTTTGATTTATCATGAGCAAGAATTTTGTAGCAGAGCTATACAAAGATGGATTGCACTGCTTCAGGAAATGGTAGTGAAGTTCACATCATGGGGAGTATTTAAGCAGAAGCTGGATAAACACTTGACAGGGTTGTTGAAAGGATTAGTGCACCAAATAGCAGGTAGGATTATGACAGATGACCCTGTAGTGAGAGGCAATCTGGCACTGGGGGAAAAGAAGGGTCTGGAGTCTAACCTGAGGCCTGATTTAGCCTCCAACATTTGCCAGCTGGGTGACATTGGGAAATTGTCTTCACCTTTCAGAGACTCAGTTTCCTCACATGTAAAATTAAAATTATAACCCCTACCCTACCTACCTTTTAGGACTTTGGTGTAGGGTCAGAGATAAGCAGACTATAAAAAGGCTTGTGAACCTTGAGCCCCTTGCACGTGAGGGGTTTCAGAATTATTCTCCCGATCCTGTGGAGGGATGGAGAAAGGAGAGGGGTGGAGAAAGATAGGTGGAAAGAAAGAAGAGAGACGAAAAAGGAGGGTGTGCTTGGTTTTGTGCTAGGTGCTGGACTGGAGAAGCACGGAGTTTGTAGAATGATCTGTCGCCTCTTAAAGCTGCAGCAATGGTTTACGTTTCTCAAATAGCACTGTCCACTAGAATTTTCTGCAATAAAGGAAATGTTTTATATTTACACTGTCCAGATGGTAACCACTAGCCACATATGACTACTGAGCCTTTGAAATGTAGTTAATGTGACTAAGGAACTGGAGGTTTGATTTAATTTAAATAAGTTAAATTTAAGTCGCCACACATGCTAGTGGCTACCATATTGGACAGCTTAGCTCTGGAGAAAGCAGCAGGAACCACCCCCCCCTTCCCATCTTCCCTATCCTCACTTCCTAAGAAGGTGATGTGGCCTTACACTGTGCTGGGGGCACTGTGCAGGTTACAGTATGAATGAGACATGGTCCCTGGCCCTGAAGAACTCACAGCACATCCTGGGAGACAGACAGACTGCGTGGGGATAGGAATGACAACCCAAGGCGAGGCATACAGGCCTACAGCTGTGTGGGAGTAGAAGGAGGGAGCTGCTTTCTCAGCTGGGGCTCCAGATGCTGCACTGTGAAGAAGAAGTGGAGAATTCCTCACAGGAAAAGCATTCCTGAGGAAGGAACCGCATAGGCAAAGGCTTGAAGGCAAGAGACAGCACAGAATGTTTGGAGAGTGAAGGTTGGGGTGAGGATGGAGGAGGGACAGCAGCAGGAATCAAATTCCAGATTCCCTGTTCCAATCACCCAAGGAATGCCCAGTGAGCTGATGGAGTACAGACCACCAGGGGCAGCCTGAGGTGAGGGTCTTATCTGCCTGATCTACGTGGCACCAATCAAGAAAAGTGCAGGAGAGGGCATTGAGAAACTCCTCCCTCCAAGCCTTACTCACAGAGTCTTGTCTCCTTGCTTTGCCCTCATGAAAGGACTATGGGTCCATTTTCCCTTTGGTGGAATCTCTGAGAGTCCTCCATCTCAGACTACACCCTTCTTGTTTTCAGCCTCCCCACTGGAAATTTGCTAGTAACTCAGCCTCGACATTACTGGGTTGGGCTGTCTCCTTGTTTCCTGGGTCCTGGGCTGACAGCCTGACTGATTCCTACCTGGTGTTCCTGCCTCTAGCCCCACCTCACTACAGTCCAACTACCACATCCATTGAGGAACCTTCCTCAGTGTAACTGGGACAGCAAACATCAATGCCAGCAAGTTCGTGCTGGACAAGGTGTATGCATATCTACACTGGTCACCATCCTCTTGCAGAGACTAGTGGGAGAAAACTTCCTGCCTAGGAATTTGATGTGGTCTAGGTTTAAGGACCATTACTTGTCTGTCAATATGTTGTACTGTGGTAGCTTGCATGTTGCTGTGATGCTGGAAGCTATGCCACCAGTATTTCAAATACCAGCAGGGTCATCCATGGTCGACAGATTTCAGCGGAGCTTCCAGACTAAGAAGGACCTGGTGATCTACCTCTAAAAAACACTGGCCAGTGAAAACCTTATGAATAGCAGTGGAACATTGCCTGGTATAGTGCTGGAAGATGAGCCCCTCAGGTTGTAAGGCACTTAAAAGATGACTGGGGAAGAGCTGCCTCCTCAAAGCAGAGTTGACCTTAATGATGTGGATGGAGTCAAGCTTTCAGAATCTTCGTTTGCTGATGTGGCATGACTCAAAATGAGAAGAAACAGCTGTAAACATCTATTACTAATCAGAACGTGGAATGTATGAAGTATGAATCTAGGAAAATTGGAAGTCATAAAAAATGAAACAGAACACATAAAGGTCGATAACCTAGGCATTAGTGAGCTGAAATGGACAGGTATTGGCCGTTTTGAAATGGACAATCATATGGTCTACTACTCTGGGAATGGCACGCTGAAGAGGAAAGGTGTTGCATTAATCTTCAAAAAGAACATTTCAAGATCTTTCCTGAACTACAATGTTGTCAGTGATAGGATAATATCCATATGCCTACAAGGAAGACCAGTTAATACGACTATTATTCAAATTTACACACAACCAGTAAAGCCAAAGATGAAGAAATTGAAGATTTTTTTACCAGCTTCTGCAGTCTGGAATTGATCAAACATGCAATCAAATGCATTGGAATTACTGGATACGAATGTGAAAGTTGAAAACAAAGAAGAAGGATTAGTAGTTGGAAAATATGGCTTTGATGATAGAAACGATGCTGGGGATTGCATGAAAGAATTTTGCAAAACCAATGACTTCTTCATTGCAAATACCTTTTTTCAACAACAGAAGTGGCAACTATACATGTGGACCTCACCAGACAGAATACACAGGAACCAAATTGACTACATCTGTGGAAGAAGATGAGGGAGAAACTCAATATCATCAGTCAGAACAAGGCCAGGGGCCGACTGCAGAACAGACCATCAATTGCTCATATGCAAGTTCAAGTTGAAGCTGAAGAAAAATAAAACAAGTCCACAAAAGCCAAAGTACAACCTTGAGTATATCCCACATGAATTTGGAGAACTTCTCAAGAATAGATTTGACCCACTGAACACTAATGACCAAAGACCAGACGAGTTGTGGTATGACATCAAGGACATCATACATGAAGAAAACAAAGGTCATTAAAAAGCCAGGAAAGAAAGAAAAGACCAAAGTGGATGTCGGAAGAGACTCTGAAACTTGCTCTTGAAAGTAAAGTAGTTAGAGTGAAAGGAAGAAATGATGAAGTAAAAGAGCTGAGCAGAAGAATTCAAAGGACACCTCGAGAAGACAAAGTGAAGTTTTACAATGAAATGTGCAAAGACCTGTAGATAGAAAACCAAAAGGGAAGAACATGCTTGGCATTTCTCAAGCTGAAAGAACTGAAGAAAAAATTCAAGCCTTGAATTGCAATATTGAAGGATTCTATGCGCAAAATACTGAATGATGCAGGAAGCATCAAAAAAGAATTGGTTAACATTCAACCATTTAAGGAGGTAGAATTTGATCAAGAACTGATGGTACTGAAAGAAGAAGTCCAAGCTGCACTGAAGGTACTGGTGAAAAACAAGGCTCCAGAAATTGACGGAATACCAATTGAGATGTTTCAACACAAGGATGCAGTGCTGGAAGTACTCACTCGTCTATGCCAAGAAATTTGGAAGACAGTTATTTGGCTGATTAACTGGAAGAAATCCATATACCTGCCCATTCCAAAGAAAAGTGATGCAACAGAAAGCGAAAATTATGGAACAATATCATTAATATCACATGTATGTAAAATTTTGCTAAGATAATTAAAAAATGGTTGCAGCAGTACATTGACAGGGAATTGCCAGAGATTCAAGCTTGATTCAGAAGACACGGAAAGAGGGATATTATTGCTGATGTCAGCTGGATCTTGGCTGAAAGCAGAGAATACCAGAAAGATGTTTGCCTGTGTTTTATTGACTATGTAAAGGCATTCAACTGTGTGAATCATAACAAATTATGGATAACATTGTGAAGAATGGGAATTCCAAAACATTTAACTGTGCTCATGAGGAATCTGTACATAGACCAAGAGACAATCATTCGAACAGGACAAGGGGATACTGTGTGGTTAAAATCAGGAAAAGTGTACATCAAGGCTGTATCCTTTCACAATACTTATTCAATCTGTATGCTGAGCAAATAATCCAAGAAGCTGGACTATATGAAGAAAAACTCAGCATCAGGGTTGGAGGAAGACTCATTAACAACCTGTGATATGCAGATGACACAACCTGAAAGTGAAGAGGACTTGAAGCACTTACTGATGAAGATCAAAGACTACAGCCTTCAGTATGGATTATACCTCAACATAAAGAAAACGAAAATCCTCACAACTGGACCGATAAGTAACATCATGATAAATGGAGAAAAGATTGAAGTTGTCAAGGATTTCATTTTACTTGGATCCCCAGTCAATGCCCATGGAAACAGCAGTCAAGAAATCAAATGATGTATTGCATTGGGCAAATCTGCTGCAAATAACCTCTTTAAAGCATTAAAAAGCCAAGCAGTCACTCTGGGGGACTAAGGTGCTCTTGACCCAAGCCATGGTATTGTTAATCGCCTCATATTCATAGAAATGCTCGACAGTGAATAAAGAAGACTGAAGAAGAATCGACGCCTTTGAATTAAGGTGTTGTCAAAGATTATTGAATATACCATGGACTACTAGAAAAATGAAAAATCTATCTTGGAAGAAGTACAGCCAGAATGCTTCTTAGACATGAGGATGGCAAGATTTTGTGTCATGTACATGAGGGTCCAGTCTCTGGAGAAGGACATCATCCTTGGTAAAGTAGAGGGTCAGTGAAAGAGAGGAAGACCCTCAGCGAGATGGATTGACCTGGTGGCTGTCACAATGGGTTCAAACATAGCAACTATTGTGAGGATGGTGTAGGACCAGGCAATGTTTCTTCATTCTGTTGTACATCGGGTCACTATGAGTCAGAACCAACTCAACAGGACCTAACAACAAGTTTAAGGATCACCATCCGTCAATTTGTCATATTGTGGCTGCCTGTGTGTTGCTATGATTCTGGACGCTAAGCTATTTCAAATACCAGCAAGGTCACCCATGGTGGACAGTTTTCAGTGGAGCTTCCAGCCTAAGACAAACCAGGAAGAAAGGCCTGGTGATCTACTTAAAAAAATTAGCCAATTATATGACAAATCCGACAAAGTTCTAATCTCTAAAATCTATAGGAAAATATAACTCTTCTACAACAAAAAGACAAATAATCCAATTGAAAAATGGGCAAAGGATATGAACAGACACTTCACCAAAGAAGACATTCAAGCAGCTAAGAGACACATGAGGAAATGCTCGAGATCACTAGCCATTAGAGAAATGCAAATCAAAACTACAACGAGATACCATCTTACCCCGACATTACTGGCACGAATCAAAAAAACAGAAAATAACAAATGTCGGAGAGGCTGTGGGGAGCTTGGAACTCTTATGCATTGCTGGTGAGAATGTAAAATGGTGCAACCATTTTGGAAAAGGATATGGTGCTTCCTTAAAAAGCTAGAAATAGAAATACCATACGATCCAGCAATGCCACTCCTAGGAATATATTCTAGAGAAATAAGAGCCATCACATGAATAGGTATATGCACACACATGTTCACCGCAGCATTATTCACAACAGGAAAAAGATGGAAACAACCTAAGTGCCCATAAACAGATGAATGGATAAACAAACTATGGTACATACACACAATGGAATACCGTGCAATGATAAAGAATAATGATGAATCTGTGAAACATCTCACAACATGGATGACTCTGGAGGGCATTTTGTTGAGTGAAACAAGTCAATCACAAAAGGACAAATACTGTATGAGGCCACTATTATAAAAACTCATGGAAAGGTTTACACAGAGAAAGAAACAATCTTTGATGGTTACTAGGGAGGGGAGGGGTGGGAAGGGAAAAACGCCAAATAGACAATAGATAAGTGGTAACTTTGCTGAAGGGTAAGACAGTACACAATACTGGGGAAGCCAGCACAACTTGAGCAAGGCAAGGTCATGGAAGCTTCATAGACACATCCAAACTCCCTGAGGGAGTTTACCGGGCTGAGGGCTGGGGACCATGGTCTTGGGGGACATCTAGCTCAATTGGCATAACATAGTTTATAAAGAAAATGTTCTACATCCTACTTTGGTGAGTAGCGTCTGGGGTCTTAAAAGCTTGTGAGCAGCCATCTAAGATACTCCACTGGTCCCACCCCATCTGGAGCAAGGGAGAATGAAGAAAAC
>NW_004443952.1:22918033-22929223 GCF_000243295.1 Trichechus manatus latirostris
GACTTCTCTGACAGGGATCACAATTGAGGGTCCCAGACAGAGTTGGAGAAAAATGTAGAACAAAATTCAAACTCACAAAGAAAGACCAGACTTACTGGGCTGACAAAGATTAGAGAAACCCCAAGAGTATGGCCCCCGGACACCTTTTTAACTCAGTACTGAAGTCACTCCTGAGGTTCACCCTTCAGCCAAAGATTAGACAGGTCCATAAAACAAAACAAGACTAAATGGGCATGTCAGTTCAGGGGCAAGGACTAGAAGGCAGGAGAGGACAGGAAAGCTGGTAATGGGGAACCCAATGTCGAGAAGGGAGAGTGTTGACATGTCATGGGGTTGGCAACCAATTTCACAAAACAATATGTGTATTAATTGTTTAATGAAAAATTACTTTGCTGTGTAAACCTTCATCTAAATTATGATAAGAATAATTAGCCAATTAAAACCTTATGGATCACAACAGAACACTTTCCAACTCGCTTGCTTTGGACATGTCATCAGCAGGGATCAATTGCTAGAGGAGTTCTTCATGTTTGATGAAGTACAGGGTCAATGAGGGTGTGGGAGACCCTTGGTGAGATGGATTGGTACAATAGCTGCAACGATGGACTGTAGTATGCTGGTGATTGTGAAGATGGTGCAATAGCAGGTAACATTTCATTCTGTTGTACATAAAGTCACCATGAGTCAGCCGACTTGATGACAGCTAACAATAGCCACAAGTTTAAGGAAAGCTTCAGGAAGGGCAGCCATTGGATGTAGTACAGTGCACGTCATTGGCTGCCTGGCCAATGTCCTTTCCTCTTTTGTTAGCTCCTAAGAGAACCCTAATGTGATTGAGGTAGCCTCATCATACACAGTCACAGCCATCTGCCTCTGGAGGACTCTGACCCCACTCCCAACTCCAGAGGTGAGCCTGATTAGTCTAAGGAAAATTCCATTTTGCTTGCCAGGGATTGGTTGAGGAAAGACATGAGATCTAATTTTGGCCAATGAAACTTAGGAGATATCTGCGGGGGACTTTTGGTGAAGTTTTCCTTGACTTACCCCTGAGAAAGAGACATAGTAAGAGATGATTCCTCTTCTTCTTTGAGTTGACATTATGTGGATGATTTCATATGTATATGATGTCTGAAATCACACGGCCGTCTTGGTTCTAGGCAGAGTGGGGATCTTGGAAGAACCTTGACCTCACCGTGAACACATGAATCAACTCACCTTGAAGGCTATTCTATTCTGTGAGGTAATGCATTTCTATTTGCAGCTGAAAGCTTCTTAACTAATACTGGGAGTTGAGGTGTACTTGTCAGGACTCTCATTTTCAAGTAATAGAAACTCGATTGCTTAAGCAAAAAAGGGAAGAGGATACTGCCTTGCACAATAATGTAAAATGGATCTCCAGGTGGGCAGGGAAATCTGTGCAGATTATGTGGATTTAGAAAAATGTTTTTCTTCTAATAGCCTAAAGCCTATACTGTCTTTGAGAATTATTTCTTAGCTTTGGAAGATTGTGTGTGTGTGTGTTACAACACTGCCAACTGGAAAATTGTAGAAAGAATGAGTAGTCATTTTTATTTCACATTGGTGGAGACACCTTGAAGAGGACTGTTTTTGGAGTGCCCAGGCTCACCCCATGTTATTCTGCTGGGACCCTTTACATGGTTATTTATTCTAGACTAGACTTTGGGAAATATACTACTAAAGGGCTATTGTGTACTATGGATTTCCCTAACTTTGGGTAAGTCCCATCCCTGTGGATCAGGATTGTGCTTTTCCTAATTGAGTGGAGATTTACCTGGTGAAGGACTACAAAGGAGCTTCTCTCTCAGAGGAGGGGAAGGAAAGCGCTTTTCAAGACAAGAAACATGAGGAGACCCCTATGAAGGGTTCATATTTCTTTTTCTTGGCTGCTTGGAAGAGCTAGAAACCAGTTTCAATTCCCTGTTGCTCTCTCTGAACTTCAGTAGAGGTTGATAGACCTATATAGTCTTGTGGGTAGGGTTGTGGGGCATTGCGGATGGACTGGGGGTGGGAGTGTGGCCTTTCCAACAGCTCCTGCGTGGTCAGTCCCTGTAGTGGGAGCTACATCATATAGCAAATACCCTGAGCAAAGCAAGTGGAACTCCAACAAGGAGCCGAAAGTAGTGGGCATTTGAGACCCTTTCTCAGATCTATCCCTCAGTCCCTGCTGTTGTTATTGTTTGGTGCCATCGAGTTGATTTTGACTCACAGTGACCCCACATGGCAAAGCAGAATCTCCCCATAGGATCTTCTTGGCTGTAATCTTTATGGAAGCAGAGAGCCAGATCTTTCTCCCATGGAGCTGCTGAGTGGGTTCGAACCATCAACTTTTCAGTTAGCAGCTGAGCGCTTCACCATTTGCGCCACCAGGCATCCTTACCGTCAGTCTCCCCAATAGGCCTTTAAAATTTTGCTTTCAGGCTCTGAATGTCAGAGGTTGGGGTGGGACTTGATGAGGGTGGGCCCAGGATCTAAGAAGCTCCTCTGCCCTCTTGGCCCTTTTAAAGCCACTCCTGGGGATGGAGCTCCATTTCCCCTGTGAGGTATGAGCTGGGGCTCAAGGCACCTGCAGACTGGGTTATCTGTCCTCTGCAAGGAACAGTGATGCCTTTTTACCTCCTCCCTTGTGCTGGCAGGCTTAGGGACTTAGTGTGGCTGTTGAGAAATAAAGCTATTTAAGTGCTCAGCATTATATTTTGATCCACAAGCCTGTCTGTTTCCAAAACACCCTTGTAGACAAATCAAGCAAAGCCTGGCAGATTTTTTTCCCCTCCAAAAAGTTGCTAAAATTGCTTAGTTAAGTATGACATGAGAAGCTGTTTACTTTTGTGGTGTCGAGTACTCCTCTACTCTCTCCAATGAGGCCACCAGCTTAGATGTCTTCTGAGTGCAAGGGTAGGGGTTGCTCCTTGACTCTCCTGCCTCTGTCTCTCCCACCTTGGCCTGGCATTCAAGGATTTTTTTTCATGATCTGTTCTCAACTGACCTCCCCAGACTTAGCTTCAGCTACTCCCCAGCACATACTCTATTGTTTATTTTTTTTTTTACTATGTGTCTTAGGCTGGGTTCTCTAGAGAAGCAAAACCAGTAACGCATATAAATATATATATAGAGAGAGAGGTTTATATCAAGGAAATGGCTCACGCAGTTGTAGAGGCTGAAATATTCCAAGTCCATGGGTGAGGACAGAGGCTTCTCTTGATTCAAGTAGACACGGGCTGGCGAACTCAATACTGCCAGGTCAGACCCCAGATGCCACTCACCAAAGTGGGGTGCAGAACGTTTTCTTAATAAACTTTGTTGTGCCAATTGACCTAGATGTCCCCTGAAACCATGGTCCCCAGACCCCCACCCCTGCTACTCTGTCCATTGAAGTGTTTGGTTGTATTCAGGAAACTTCTTAGCTTTGGTTTAGTCCAATTGTGCTGTACCCATTTGTTTTTAAGCAAGCTGTTATTCAGTTTCCATGTATTTTATTTTTTTCCCCTTGCTCTTCATGTTATTGACTTCTACTCCTATGGTGCTGTGATCAGAGAAGATGCTTTGTATTATTTCAATGTTTTGGATTTTATTGAGGGTAGCTTTGTGGCCTAAAATGTAGTCTTTTCTGGAGAATGTTCCATGTGTGTTGGAAAAGAATGTATACTTTGCTGCTGTTGGGTGGAGTGTTCTATATACATCTATGAGGTCAAGTTGGTTGATTTTGTCCTTTAGATGTTCTGTATCTTTGTTGAGTTTCTTTCTAGATGTTCTGTACATTACTGAGAGTGGCGTGTTGAAGTCTCCTACTATTATTGTGGAACTGTTTCTCTTTTCAGTGAGATTAGAGTTTGTTTTATGTATTTTGGAGCACTGTCATTGGGTGCGTAGATATTTATTAAGGTTATGTCTTCTTGGTGGATTGTTCCTTTAATCATTATATAATGTCCTTCCTTGGCTTTTATGGTTGATTTTGCCTTAAAGTCTATTTTACCTGAGATTAGTATTGCCACTCTGGCCATTTTTTGTTTACTGTTTGCTTGTTATATATTTTTTTCCATCCTTTGATTTTTTAATATATTTATGTCTTTGTGTCTAAGGTGTATCTCTTCTAGACAGCATATTGATGGGTCTTTTTTTTATTGTACTTTAGATAAAGGTTTACAGAGTAAATTGATTTCTCATTATAACAATTAATATACATATTGTTTTGTGACATTGGTTGCCAACCCCATGACATGTCAACACTCTCCCCTTCTTGACCTTGGATTCACAGTTACCAGCTTTCCTGTCCCCTCTTACCTTCTAGTCCTTGCCCCTGAACTGGTGGGCACATTCAGTCTCATTTTGTTTTATGGGCCTGTCTAATCTTTGGCTGAAGGGTGAACCCCAGGAGTGACTTCATTACTGAGCTAAAAGGGTGTCTGGGGGCCATACTATTGGGGTTTCTCTAATCTCTGTCAGTCCAGTAAGTGTGGTCTTTTTTGTGGGTTTGAATTTTGTTCTATATTTTTCTCCAAGTCTGTCTGGGACCCTCTATTGTGATCCCTGTCAGAGAAGTCGGTGGTGGTAGCTGGGCACTATCTAGTTGTACTGGACTCAGTCTGGTGGAGGCAGTGGTAGTTGTGGTCCATTAGTCCTTTGGACTAATCTTTCCCTTGTGTCTTTGGTTTTCTTCATTCTCCCTTGTTCCAGACGGAGTGGGACCAGTGGAGTATCTTAGATGGCTGCTCACAAGCTTTTAAGTGATGGGTCCTGTTTTTTTGTTTTTGTTTTTTTTAATCCATTCTGCCACCTCTGTCTCTTTACAGGCACATTTAAGCCATTTACATTCAGTGTGATTATCGATAGGTATGAGTTTATTGCTGTCATATTGTTGTGCCTTTTTTTTTTTGGTGCTGATGTTTTCTTTGTTATTCTTACTCTCCTGTACTGAGTTCTTTTTGTTTGTGGATTTTCTTTTCTTTTCTTTTTATAGATTTTGTGTTTACTGAGGCATTATGTTTTTCTTCTGTTTTATTCTGATGAGTAGGTTTGTTGGCTTTCTTTGTGGTTACCTTATCTTTTGAACCAGTCTTTTATTACTTGATATCACCTTAACTTCCTCTCTGTTTGAAATTCTATACTTACACTTTTTATTCTCCCTTTTATTGTTCTGACATAATCATCATTTGCAGATTGACATCTCTGTTTCCATTTTAAGTCTTTTAGCTTTGCTTTACTATCAAGAGTTCTTTACCTAGGTTGGTATCTGGTTGATGCTGTCCTGTGTCCAAGACTCCAGTTGTTGTCTGATGGTATTGGTTCTCTAACTGAAGGACTCCCTTTAATATTTCTTGTAAATTTGGTTTGGTTTTTGTGAAATCCTTTAATTTTTGTTTATTTGGAAATGTCCTAATTTCATCATCATATTTGAGAGAGAGTTTTGCAGGATATATTATTCTTGGTTGGCAGTTTTTTTTCTTTCAAGATTTTATATATGTCATACTATAACCTTCTTGCCTGCATAGTTTCTGCTGAATAATCAGAGCTTAGTCTTATTTTTTTCCCCTTTGTAAGTGACTTTTCATTTTTCTCAAGCTGCTCTCAGGATTCTTTCTTTGTCTTTGGTTTTATCAAGTGTGATTATGATTTATCTTAGTGACTTTCTTTTGGGGTCTATCCAATATGTGGTTCATTGAGTTTCTTGGATGGACAGCTTTTTTTCTTTCATGCCAGCAAATTTTCAACAATCTTCCCTGTGTTTTCCATTTTCTCTCCCTGTTCTGGGACTCTGATCACATGTAAATTTTTTCTCTTGATTGTGTCTCACAGGATTCTTAGGTTTTCTTCACTCTTTTCTCTGATTTTTCCTCAAAGAAAGTGGCGTCCATAGATTTGTTTTCAATCTCACTGATTCTGTCTTCTGTTGTTTAAAATTTGCTCCTAAACCCTTCTATTGAGTTGTCCATTTCTGAAATTTTGTTGTTTATCTTTTGGATTTCTAGTTGCTGTTTTTGTATGATTTCTAATTGTTTATTTATTTTTGATATTTTGTTATTGTGTTATTTTTCTGAATTCTTCTATTGGTTTGTCTGTGTTATGCTTGATTTTGACTATGTTTTCATTGGTTTTGTCTGTGTTTTCCATGATTTTGTGTATTTTTTCCTTGGTTTTGTCTGTTTTCCTTGATCTCTTTCCTAATCTGTTGGAGAGACCTAAATGTTCGTGTTTTGAATTCAATATCAGGTAGTTCCACTGCCTTTTCTTCTACCAGAAAGTCATGTCTTTCTTTATGTTGGTCACTTGCTGGAGCCATATTGTCCTACTTTTTCATGTTTTGATATTGTCTGCTGTCCCTGAGACATTAAGGTACTTTTTTTTTGTATTTATTGATTGTGTTTGTATAATCCTGCTTCTTTGATTTGTTTTGATACGCCAGGGCAGGCAGGTCAGGTGTGCTTTGCTAGTTGTTTGTCTGTGGGCACAATAGCTCTCACCACCTTGTCTGGATGGGCAGGGCAGCAGCAGGCAGGGCGAGCCCCTTTGCTGTACACTGGTTTGGTGAGGTGGCTGAGGATGGCCTGGGTGGTTGCTGTCTGCTTCCTGGTGTTAGTCCAGCAGTATGGGAGCATTTACAGCTTCTCACCAGAGAGGTGGGGGTGTCAGACAGGGAGTGGTACAGGCTCACTTTCCTCCATTCAGCACCTGGTCGAGTGGTGGGAAGGGAGGGGCAGTGTGAGCCTGGTGCAGTGGTGGGCCTGAGCTAAGGATACTAGAGCCATGGCAGCACTGCAAGGGTTGACAGGAAGCTGGGGTGTTGTACGGGCTAGGTAGGGAGAATAAAGAAAAGAAAAGAGAGAGAAAGAAAAAAGAAGGTAGCTGGTGGGTGGGAGCAGGGTGGACCTGGAGGCCCATGGAAGGGGGAGATGAAGTGTCATACTCTATTTTTCAGATTCAGGGATCCATAATTACTTTTTTTTTTCCTGGCTATTCTATTCCTTCTGCTTGAAATATTCAATTCCCTGTCCCATCACCCTTACTTCTACATATTCAAAGTCTACTTAGCTTTCAAAGCCCAGGGCAAGTGCTACCTATACCACAAAACCTTCCTAGATCAGAGCCTGAAATCACAGAGAGACGTAGGTCCAAATCTCAACCTTACCGCTATTAACTACATGACTTCAGACAAGTAACTTAATCTCCTTGAGCTTCATTTTCCTCATCTGAAAGGCAGAGATAATAACTCCCACCTCACAGTGTGGCTGAGAGGAGTAGACACAATGTAAGCAGAGTGCCTGGTGCATAGTAGGTGCTTACTAAGAGTGGCTTCCTTCTCTTTCCCTTCCTGGGAGAGTGGTTTTCTCACGGGCATGATTGGCCCCTAATCCTTAGAGGCTCCCTTCACATTCTGCCTCTCAGGATCATGGGACAAATGTGTCTTGGGCTAGCCTGGGATATTTGGCACCTGCCCTTTCCTAGGTTGGCACCTCCGAACTCACACACACTTCAGTCTCTGCTCTTTTGCTCTGAGTGCTGACTGTAGACTCATTCAACTTCTCTTTGCCACTCCCCTTTCTCTGGCCCTTGATAAAAACAGGGCTTCTAACCAGTTCATTCCAGTTCAAACCTCTGCTGAGAATTTGCATTTCCACCCCAGATATACTAAGTCAAAATCTACAGTTTCACAAGATCCCCAGGTGATTCTTATGTACAGTAAATTTTGAGAACCACTGCTCTACTAGTGATTCTCAGAATTGGTCCCTAACCAGCAGCATTAGCATCGCTTAGGAACTTGTTAGAAATGCAAATTCTCAGCAGGGGTTCAAACCAGAATGAACTGGTTCAAAGCCCTGGATAGAAATAAGGTGCTGTCTCAAGGGCTTTGCAAGTTCTGAAGAGGGTGTGATCTGATTCAGCTTGGGAAGGGGAAGAAGGTCTGGGAAGGCTACCTGGAGGACCTTGATGGTCAAAGTATATCAGCTAGGGTTAACATTCCAAGCAAAGGCAAGGAAAGCTTGAGGCCTATTTGGAAAAAGACAGGGAGTTGAATATTGGGGGTATGATGGAAAATAATGAGGGATGAGGTTCGGAGGGAAGGGTGGTACATGATCATGGGGGAACTGAAGACCAAATGAGGAGATCTGACTTCATGCTACAGACAAGGGGAGTCACTGAAGGTCTTAGTACAAGGAAGTGGCAATGTCCAAGAAGATGCATTTAGGAAGAGCATGCTAGGAGGGAAGAGCAGGGAGGAGGGGTTGGAAGAAGTGAGACTCAAGCAGGAGATCCATGCAATGGTTAGGAGCCAGGGAAGAAGAGCCTAGAAAATACTGAGATTTAGAAGGCAGGATAAGGTGGTAGTCTTAGTTCTAAGGGCCTGGTTACCTCTGTGCTTGTCTTCCCTTTTGGGCATCCTAGACTCCTGTAGGTTTCCAGCTTCTCGTCTGGGAACCAGGGATGTGGTCTCTGTCTCTATTCCTTTCTATTCTGGGCTTTTCTTGGCCCCTAGTCAGGGCCTTGGTTGCTCCTTTGCTGGTCTTGTTAACCTTTATATGCTGAGCACACCTTTCGAACTTTAATCTCCTCTGAACTACTGCAATAGCTTCCTAACTGCTCTCCCTGCCACTATACTTACCCCAACAATCTAATATCACCCCAGCGGCCAGAAGGATTCTGTTAAAATATAAGTTAGATCATGTCACCTCTCTGCTCAAAATTCCCCAGAGGCTCCTCATCTTGCCCAGAGTAAAAGCCAAATCTTTACAATGACCCCCAAGGCCCTATATGCTCTGACCCTGCCCCACAACCGTGTGAAATCATCCACTTCTGCTCTCCCACCCTAGCCTCCTCATGGTGCTTTCAAAACACCAGGCAATTCTCCCGTCTCAGGACCTTTGCACCTACTGCTCCTTCTGCCTGGAACACTTTTCCTGCATGGATGTTCTTGACTTCTTCCTCTACTTCCTTCATGTCTTTGCCCAGATGTCACTCTTTCTGTAAAGACTTATCTGACATTATCTTATTTAAAGTTATAACTGACCCCTTTCACTTGCACTTCTCATCATCCCCCTTCCTTGCTTTATTTTTTCCATACACTTGTCACCTTCTAATATAATGCATAATTGTCTTATCTGTTATGTTTATTGTCTGTTTCCATCTACTAGAAAATAAACTTCACAGGGCAGGAAATTTTGTCTGTTTAGTTTGCTGATGCATCCCCCAGTGACCAGAACATAGTAGTAGATACTCAATAGATATTTATAGAATAAATGAATGAGTGAATCATCTCTGCCCTTGAGTCCCAAGAGCCACTAAGAGCTGTCCCTGGTGCTGCCCCAGCTTCACCCTGGCTGCTGTCCCAGCCTCTCCTTGTCTTCTCTGCAGCTCTGTTCTGCCCTCAGCTTGCCTGGTCACTCTCAGCTCCTCTGGCTCCTGTCTCTACTCACTTTTGTCAGTGAAAGGGCAAATAAGGAAGCCACTAAGACATAAAATGAAGGGTATGAGAAGTCTGTGAACTCAATTCTCAAGGGCCCTGAGGATCAAGTCCAGACTCATTGGCATGCCTTTCAAGGCTTCTGCCTCCCTCTTCAGTCAAACCTTGTACCGTGCTTCCTCCTTCTGCCTGTGTGCCTGGCGTCTGTCTGTTCCTTGAACACACCATATTTTTGACTGTAGACTCCATGCTGTTCTTTTCTCCCTTTTTGTCCAATCAAATCCCACTTAACCTTCAGATATTAGCTGAAATATCACTTCTTCTGGGAGACCTTGCTTGATTCCCAGATAGGTTCCCACTCTCAGAGGGCCCTGATCCTCCCCTTTGGAGACAGTTATTAGGCTTTTAATTACATGCAGTAATGAGTAGATGCTTGGCACTTATTGTTGTTGTTAGGTGCTGTCAAGTCACTTCCAACTCATAGCAACCTTATGTACAACAGAATGAAACATTGCCCAGTCCTGCACTATCCTTACAATGGTTGCTATATTTGAGCCCATTGTTGAAGCCACTGTGTCAATCTACCTTGTTGAGGGTCTTCCTATTTTTTTTTGTTGTTGTTGCACTTTTCTTTTTTCTTTTATATTTTATTGCACTTCAGGCGAAGGTGCACAGAACAAACAGTTTCCCACGAAACAGCAGCACACATGCCGTTCCACGCCACTGGCCAACAACCCCACAACATATCAACCCTCCAACCTCCCAACCTTCCCTCCCTGGTGAAAATACACATAGCCAAAGACACACCGCCTCAAAAACCTCCACATGCACAGCCCAGCGACACCGACCACGCCCCTCCAACTGTGCTGCCACTCCCACCCAAGATGAAGGTCCACAGAACAAAACAGCCTCCCATCCAACAGCCACCACAAATGTTGCCCCACGACAATGGTCAACAATCTCACAACACATCAACAACACCCCACTCAACCCTGGACTCCCCACCACCAGCCCCCCTGCCCACTTCTGCCCCCCGGCCCCCGCCACCGGACCCCTGCACCTCGCCAGTCCCACCTGGTCTTACAGGGCTGTCCACTCCCAGGCCGAACAGTGAACCTCAGAGGTAGCTTCACCACTGAGCTAAAAGGGTGTCTGGGGGCCACACTCTCGAGGTTTCTCCAGTCTCCTTTAGGCCAGCAAATCTGGTCTTTTTTTGTGAGTTAGAATTATGCTCTACATCCTTCTCCAGCTCTGCCCAGAACCCTCTGCTGTGATCCTGGTCAGAGCAGTCAGGGGTGGCAGCCGGGCACCATCCAGCTGCACTGGACCCAGTCCGGTGGAGGCCTTGGTAGCTGTGGGCAACTAGTCCTTCAGACTAATCCCTTCCTTGTATCCTGTTCTCTCCATTCTCCCTTGCTCCCAAAGGGATGAGACCAGTGGAGCATCCCAGATGGCCGCCCACAGGCTTTTAAGACCCCAGATACTACTCACCAAGGTAGAATGCAGAGCATTGTCTTCATAAGCTGTGTCATGCCAATTGAGCTAGATGTTCCCCAAGACCATGGTCCCCACAGCCCTCCATCAAGCAATTCAGTCCATCAGGGAGTTTGGATGTGTCTATGGGGCTTCCATGACCTTTCCTTGCACAAGTTGTGCTAGTTTCCCCTGTATTGTGTACTCTCTCACCCTTCACCCAAGATACCACTTATCTATTGCCTATTTAGTATTTCCCCCCCACCCCTCCCATCCCTGCAACAAAGATTGTTACATTTTGTGTG
>NW_004443952.1:22929323-22948441 GCF_000243295.1 Trichechus manatus latirostris
GTCAATAAAACACAGGTAAACATCTTTCTGGTATTCTCTGCTTTCAGCCAAGATCCATCTGACATCAGCAATGATATACCTTGTTCCACGTCCTCTTCTGAATCTGACTTGAATTTCTGACAGTTCCCTGTCAATGTACTTCTGCAACCATTTTTGAATTATCTTCAGAATAATTTTACTTCCATGTGATATTAACGGTATTTTTCAATAATTTCCACATTCCATTGTATCACCGTTCTTTGGAATAGGCACGTATAGGAATCTCTTCCAGTCAGTTGACCAGGTAGCTGTCTTCCACATTTCTTGGCATAGAGGAGTGTGTGCTTCCAGCATTGCATCCATTTGTGAAACATCTCAATTGGTATTCCATCAATTCCTGAAGCCTTGTTTTTCGTCAATGCCTTCAGAGCAGCTTGGACTTCTTCCTTCAGTACCATCAGTTTTAGATCATATCGTACCTCCTGAAATGGCTAAACATCGACCAATTCTTTTTGGTACAGTGACTCTATGCATTCCTTCCATCTTCTTTTCAATATTTTGCCCATAGAATCCTTCAGTATTGCAACTTGAGGCTTGAATTTTTTTCTTCAGTCCTTTCAGCTTGAGAAATGCTGAGCATGTTCTTCCCTTTTGGTTTTCTAACTCCAGGTCTTTTCACATTTCATTATAATACTTTACTTTGTCTTCCTGAGCCAACCTTTGGAATCTTTTGTTAAGCTCTTTTACTTCATCACTGCTTCCTTTTAATTTAGCTACTCTACTTTCAAGATTAAGTTTCAAAGTCTCTTCTGACACCCATTTTGGTCCTTTCTTTCTTTTCTGTCTTTTTAGTGACCTTTTGCTTTCTTCATGTTTGATGTTTTTGATGTCATCCCACAACTCATCTGGTCTTCGATCATTAGTGTTCAATGTGTCAAATCTATTCTTGAGATGGTCTCCAAATTCAGGTGGTTGATACTCAAGGTCCTACTTTGGCTCTCATGGACTTGTTTTAATTTTCTTCAGCTTCAGCTTGAACTTGAATATGAGCAATGGGTAGTCTGTTCTGCACCTGGCCCCTGCTCTTGTTCTAACAATGATATTGAGCTTCTCCATCATCTCTTTCCATAGATGTAGTCTATTTAATTCCCGTGTATTCCATCCAGTGATGTCTACATGTATAGTCACCATTTATGTTGTTGAAAAAAAGTATTTGCAATGAATAAGTCGTTGGTCTTGCAAAATTCTATCATGTGTTCTCCTGTATCTTTTCTGTCACCAAGGCCATATTTTCCAACTACTGATCCTTCCTCTTTGTTTCCAGCTGGAATGTTTGGCACTTGGAATGTGCTAAATAAGTGGGAACTACATTAATGATGTCATTATGAAATACTAATAATCATCTCTCCCTGCTCAGCCTCTGTCTGCAAAGTACTTTCAAGCTCACTGTCTCATTTCCTTTTTTGAGAAACTTTGAGGAAGGAAAGGCAGGCATGGAGACTGAGATTAGAGAGGTTCAGCAACATGCCCAAGGTCACCTAGCATCATGGGACTAAGCTGAGATTGGACCAGGTAGAGTAACTCTGGGGTTTCTCTTTTAGGGCTCTGCCACTCTCTGCTTTGTGTTTTAGCTCTTTGGGTCTAAATCTTACTAGATTGTAAAAGGCAAACATTGTTTCCAATTCATTGCAGAATCATCAGTTCCCAGTGTGGAGTCTGACAGAGAGCAGGCAGTCGGCAAATGTTTGTTGAGTTGAGTAAATAAGTACATGAGTTTATCGATAACTCTCTTGGCTCACCCAGCTCCCCCTGGCCGCTCAGTTTGGAGTAAGATCCCCAGACCACTTCCCACCAGTCCATTTTGGCAGGGCTAAAGGCAGGCTTCCAGAGAGACAGGGGGCACTAGGAAGAAGTAGCCATGGGTGTCACCAGAGCATGTCCTTGGCTCCATCAAAAGACAAATCAAGTGTCCCTTGTAGCCCCGGCCCTCTCTTTACCAGCACCTGCTTGGGTATCCACTCATGTGTGACAACTAGGTCAGGAGCAGGGCTGTAGAGGGCATTGTGGGCAGCCAGGCATTCTGGGGTCCCCACACTTGGCTCAGGGAGTTTGAATACCATCTCTGAGCTCCTTTGGCAGCAGCTGGGCAGACATCCCAGCTTGGGTCCTTTAGGCAGGTAGAGTACTGGGGCTTGGAAATTCTTCTCCTAGTCACTGGTCTGGGGGAATTTAAGGGGAATCTGATGACCTGAAGTATTTCTCTCATTTTGCTGATTCCAAGTTGTCTCTCCCTTATATCTGTCTCCTTAGCAGAATAATGAGAGCCCAAGAGAAAGAGTTAGAGAACCCAGATTCTTGTCCCATCTCTGCTTCCCACTGTGGTGTGACTCTGGGCAAGCTGCTTCCCCCATGGGGACTTAGCTTCTGAGGTTGAGGGAAACATTACTGGGAAGCAAGCTCCAGGATACCTTCCTTTTCAATCAAAGATAACAGCCTGTTAGAATGTAAAGACCACTGGATTCAGAATCAGAGGACTTCTGTGACCTTTGACAAGTCACCTAACTTCACAATAAAATTAAAAAAAAAAAAAAAAGATCCTGGATCCAGCTAAGCTCTGTATTACAGAGCCAAGAGCCAGGAGCTGTAAATAAATCAGGTGATGATTACTTCTGTAAGACTTCCATGGCAGAAAGATGGAGCTCAGGGCACCGAAGAAAGCCTCAAAGTAGGCTGTCTGAGATGGAGTAGGCTATTTTCTGAGACTGATCCACCTAAATTAATATTTAAACTTAAATTGTAATTTTCTGTTCAGCCTATCTCTGTTGAAAAAATTATTTGGAGCCCCTCCCCATGGGGGAAAAACATATGACTGCGTGACCTTGGACAAGTCTGTTCGTCTCTCTGAACCTCGTTTGTCTCATCTGTAGATGCAGAGGCAGTCATACATGGTGGTTATGTAATTCTCCACATAAAGATTTGGATTATTTGGCATAGAGAAAGCACCCCCGTAAGCGTTAACTGCTATCGGCAAAGGGGTATGCGCATTTCTTGTGATTTCTTTCACATAAGGAAAGACTGGATATCGAAGCTGTCTATAAAGGGCACAGTTCTCTTGCTTGTAAATAGTGAAAGATAATTACAATTTACATAGCCCAAGCCTCAACTTTACTTTGAGATAAAAAAAATTAAAATCATTTCTGGAAATTTATCAGTAGCAGCTTTTGTAGTAAATAATCCATCCATATTCTTTCCAGCAGAGATCATGTAACCCTAGGGTTATAAAGTCTAATGATAATCATGATGGTAGTATTAATGAACATTCAGTGAGCGCTTATTAGTTCCAGGCACTGTGCTAGGCACTATATTATATTTTCTCATTTAGCCGCCACATAATCCCTATAGAGTGGGCATTAACATTACTCCCATTTTAGGATGAGGAGGCTGAAGCCCAGAGAAAACAAGTAACTTGCTGTATCAGTTTCAGTAGGGAACAGAATCCACCTAGATGGTTCAAATAAACAGACTTTAATAAAAGGACAACAATCAGTGCTCATAGAAGCAGCAGTCAAAAAATAAAACAGCGAATTGCATTGGGCAAATCTGCTACAAAAAGACCTCTTTAAAGTTTTAAAAAGCAAAGTTCTCACTTTGAGGACTAAGGTGCGCCTGACCCAAGCCATGGTCTTTTCAATTGCCTCATATGCATATGAAAGTTGGACAGTGAAAAAGGAAGACAGAAGAAGAATTGATGCATTCAAATTGTGGTGTTGGTGAAGAATATTGACTATGTCGTGGACTGTCAGAAGAATGAACAAATCAGTCTTAAAAAGAAATACAACCAGAATACTCCTTAGAAGTGAGGATGAGGAGCCTTAGTCTCGCTTACTTTGGACACATCATTAGGAAAGACCAATTGCTAGAAAAGGACATCATGTTTGGTAAGGTGGAGTCTCAGAGAAAACAAAGAAACCCTCAATGAGCTGGATTGGCACAATAGCCACAGATCATGAAAATGGCACAAGACTGGGCAGCATCTCGTTCTGTTATACAAAAGATCTCCATGTGTCAGAGCTGACTTGACAGCAACCAATAACAATGAAAGGACTACTTACAAAGGAGGAATAGAGTTCAGGAAATAGGCAAGAGATGTTGAAAGACCCAGAGGCTAGTCAGAATGGAAAGGGACAAAGGGTAGCACAGTGGGTAAGAGCTCTGCTGCTAACTGAAACGTCAGCAGTTCGAATCCACCAGCTGCTCCTTGGAAACCGTATGGGGGCAGTTCTACTCTGTCCTATAGGGTCGCTATGAGTCACAATCAACTCGATGGCAACGGGTTTGATTTTTTAGCTTTAGTGAAGGTTGCAACTGTGGAGGAGGTGGTGCCCAGCAGGAACTATAGTTCAGGAGGGACATAGCTATTGCCAGAGGGTAGGTGCCCAAGCAGGGAGGGAGCACTGTGGGGGTATATCCTATTGCTGTCGAGTCGATTTTGACTCATGGACCCCATGTGTTTCAGAGTACAATTGCTCCATAGGGTTTTCTTGGCTGTAATCTTTACGGCAGTAGGTCACAAGTCTTTCTCCTGCAGTGCTGCTGGGTGGGTTTGAACTGCCAGTCTTTAGGTTAGCAGCCCATCTTCTCCTCCCACCCTCTGATCTATTGCTAACACATCCTGGAGCCACCCCCCACCCCCAGAAGTCAACAAGCAAAGGAGCCTGGGAGATGTAGTCTGCTGGGGTTAGCCACCCAGGACGTACAGCAGGACAAATAAGGATGGAGATAGGACTGGGGGATGGGAAGTGGTACAAACGGAAAACAATTGGCACATTTACCCAAAGTCATTCCACTAATAAGATGCAAAACTTGGTCTAAATGCTTACCAGGACCTGGAAGGTCACATAGGAGGAAATGAGAGGCTGTAGCAAGTGGGGTACCTCCTGCCCCATCCAAAGGGGCTGCTGCTATTCAACTGTAGTCAATTGTTGCCATCTGGTAAGACGGATCCAGTCATACTAAATCTTCCAGTTTTTCAAGAGAGGCTGAAAAATCTGGATTTCAACATAACACCTTCCAATCTTAAATGCTATCAGTTAATTCCAGTTTAAAAATACACTGAAAACACTCTGTGGGCCAAATGAAACACATGCCTACTGGATCGAGCCACCAGTTTGTGACTTCTGTTCTAAGCCAACTCCTTCATTTTACAGATGGAGAAACTGAGGAGCAGAGAAGGCAAGGGGCCCTGCCAGTCTGCAAAACAGTAAGAGCAAAGCTTCCCATCTCAGGATGCTGGGGGCCTTCCAGGAAGGGAGGCCTCAGGAAGGCCTGCTGATTGCGGAGGAAGAGATGGCTGAAGGCAAAGGCCAGTGATGAGTTCTGGCACCCGCCAGGCTGGTTGGGCTGACATGCTCCAGTAGGTAGTGAGAGCTGCCAAGAGCCCAGACATTCTTAGTGTTCATGTTTGTTTAGCCAGAGACCAGGCTCTCTCCCAGCCTGGCCTGGATCAGACTCACTGAGTTGGATGCAGAAAGGAGTGGACACTTGTGACCCTTGTATGTGCCTTAGAGCAGGAACAAGACTCAGAGGACAGGAACTGTCATCTGTAGGGCCCAAACCTGGGACTTAGGGATTGCCATGTTACAATGATATTGGACATTTGAGGAGTGCTAGGTGATTTTTCTGAGTCCCCTTATGTACTTTATCTCCTCTAATTCTCTCTACTCCATCAGGGCTATGAGGTAGGTAAGACAGAGGTTATTTTCATTTTGTCAGTGAATAAATTGAGACCAAAGAGAGGTTAAGTGTGTGCCTTATATCAACACATCCAATGAGTGGCAAAGCTGGGGTTAGAATCTAAGTTTTCTTTTTTTTTTTAAATCTTAAAAACTGTATCCAGCTAAATAAAAGATGAAGGAGCTCTGGTGGTGCAGTGGTTAAAGGGGCTGGTAACTGAAAGGTCATTGGTTCAAACCCACCAGCTGCTCTGCGGGAGAAAGATGTGGTAGTCTGCTTCCGAAAAGATTTACAGCCTTGGAAACCCTATGGGGCAGTTCTACTCTGTCTTATAGGGTCACTATGAGTCAGAATCAACTTGATGACAATGGGTTTGGTTTGTTTAAATAGAAAAAGAACTGTTCATAAGCACTGTACTCTAGTTGGTAAGTTTGTTTCTCACAGAAAAACAAATGAGCATTCTGAAACTACTTTACATGTATACTAGGGTTGAACAAATAAGTAAATAAATTGTAACTAATGGGAGTCAGGTTTCTCACTGTCAGAGAAGAAAGTTGCAAATGAGCAAGGGGTAAAGACTAGAAGGAATCTGTAGTGCTAGATTATAATTGGATATATCACTATGAATTCATGTTTATTTTAATATATATATAGACAGGTACAGAAATAAATATTAAAAAAGTGCGTATACATGAGTTAGCATACATACATATATTTCCTTGTTCTATCTGTTGAGAGGGCCTAGAAGCAGTGACACCCCTGTAGTGCCCAGATCTTGGTTTCTAAATACCATTCTCCAATAAAACACCCCAGCACTTATTGGAAAAATGGCTAATTCTAGCACTGAAACAGGAAAATACAAGATGATCCTAAAGTATCTTGTAGAGTCTGAAAGTCAGGAAGTGTTTAAAAAACAAACAATAAAAACATATGGACATGGCAAAGGGACATAGGAGTCAACCTGAAAGAGATTCCAACAGCTAAAGCTGAAACAAGTTGAGAAAGAAAATAAATACAGTATTGAGTTATAACCTAAAAAATAAAATAAGCATCCATGAAAAAAATATATGAGTGAATAAATAAAGAAGGGCAAAGAGACAAATCTTTCTTACAAAAGAGTTCCAAATAATACATACAGAAAGAATGAGGAAAACAGAAAATCAAAATTAGAACATCAGAGTAATAACTTCAAGATCCACTGATTAAGATAAAATTAGTGGGCAAAGCTTTAAGAGGAACAGTATATATTTGTGTAGACTTAAAGTAAAACAAAACAAAAACTAACCCGTTGCCATCAAGTCGATTCCGACCCATAGCGACCCCATACGACAGAGTAGAACTGTCCCATAGGGTTTCCAAGGAGTGGCTGGTGGATTCGAACTGCCAACTTTTTGGTTAGCAGCTGAGCTCTTAATCACTGTGCCATCAGGGCTCCATAGCCTTAAAGTACTTCCCCCAAAATGTTTATTAGTTGGGTGGTTTTAACATACATCCACAAACGCTTTGATTCTCCTCCCTCCAGAAGGTGGAGCGTAATTCCCTACCCCTTGACTCAGTGTGTAGGGTATGCTGAGTAGAGAATATAAAGGGGAAAAAAAATGTAACTTCACAGTGGTGAGGCCTGGCAGACACCACCTTAACCGAGTGATCAAATGTAACAACATCAGTAACAGCACGTTTATGGCCGATGCCTGATATCATGCAATAAGAAGGGAACTTCACCTTTGTGATATTTTTCCCAAACATTCGTTAGTCATGTGAAATCATGAGAAAACATCAGACAAACTCAAGTTGAAGACATTCTACAAAATACCTGAGCAGTACTCTTCAAAACGGTCCAGGCAGGTCATGAAAAAACAAGGGAAGACTGAGAAACTGTCACAGGTTGGAGGGGAGTAAGGAGACATGACAACTAAATGTAATGCAGTACCTTGTATTGGGTTTTGAAACAAACAAACCAAAAAACCCAACATTGGTAGAAAACTGGTGAAATCTGAATAAACTCTAAGTTTAGTTAATAGTATTGTACCAGTGTTAATTTCTTAGTTTTGATAATTTGATTATTGTACATGGTTATGCAAGATGTTAACAACAGGGGAAGCTGGATGAAGGGTATACAGGAACCCTCTATCTTATCCTTGCAACTCTTCTGTAAATTAAAAAGTTTTTCAAAACAGAAAGTTAAAAAAATAAAATAAATTATATTTGTTGCACAAACAGGTTGATAGCCGCTGCCAAGGAAATCTTAAAGCCAATGAGAATTTGCCCCTGCTTTATAGTTCTAACTAGAGTCCTGGTGGAGCAGTGTTTAAGAGCTTAGCTGCTAACCAAAACTGCTAATCGGCAGTTTGAATCCACCAGCTGCTCCTTGGAAACCCTGTGGGTTGGTTCTACTCTGTCCTATAGGGTTGCTATGAGTTGGAATTGACTCAATGGCAACGGGTTTGGTTGTTTTGTTTTTATAGTTCTAACATATCCGCTGCCAACATTAGGCCTTCAGTTCTGAGACCTAGCTTTCTTTACATTACTCCGTGTTGATCTTTCCAACTACTGGGAGAGTAAAGTCAGATATTTTTGCAATGCCCACTGCACAAATGAGGAAACTGAGGTACAGTTAATCATGCCCTACTCTCTTATTGAATCAATGGGGAGGACCGTGCCCCTGGTCAGCAGCAGGTCAGGGGGCTAATCCAGGACAAAACTCCTGGGTCCCATCCTTAAAACTACGTTGGCTGCTGTTTCAGGGTAGCTGCAGACAAAGCTTTAATTTGGACTGTTTGAGAAGGAAAGGGAAGGCAAAGGAGAGTAATTTTCATGTTGCTCCCACCCCCTTCTCACCTTTGAGTTAAGCAATAAAGCTGAAAAGATCCTTCAACAAACAAATCCCTCCTCATTACAGAATCCACAGGCACATTGACTCTTAGGAAACCTGACAGGCAAGCTTCTTAGGAGGGAGGGCTGTTCGTACACGCCTGTCCGCGTGCCCTCTTCCTTGTTCATTCTAAAGAAGGCAGGATGTCTGCTTTAGGAGCAGCAGCTCCGTGGACACATGGGTTCCCAGATTCTCATGGGGGGATAGGCTTGGGGGGATGGGAGCAGTGGGCCCCCAAGAGCAGACTTCCCTGGAAGGCAGGTTGGCCATGGCACACTCTACATGTCTCTGTTCCAAAGTTGGATTCATCTCAATGTTTGAAAAATCTCCAAAGTGCTTGTTGATGGGAAAAGGCATTTGTGGGGTCAGGCCCATGTAGGTGATCAGCTTAAGATTGTCCCCAGGCCAGATATGAGTCCAGAAAAGACAAACCCTTTTCTCTTCAGACTAAAAGTGGAGCCTGATTGTCCCTTTAATTGATGAGAAAAGTGGATTAGTAGGAAATGGTTTTGCTCCTGAAATTGGGGCCAGGGTTTCCGGGCAAGGCTTGGCTACACTGAGAGGTAGAACTGCCTTAGAGCAGTAAAATGCTTGGTTAAATCTTAGAAAGGCAGAGAAAAGACCCCACTTGAGCATCTTGTTTGAGATGGAGAATGTTTCTCCATTTGCATAAACAAAATATTAAAGCTTTTTGTTCAAGAAACCTGTATCTCAGGGGAAAGGAATGCAATCATTCCAGTAATTAACAGTTCCTCTGAGAAGAGAAGCGTGGTTTGCATCCTACGTGATTTTCTCATTTGATCCTCTTGGTTCCCGGAAAATGCAATGTATCTCTTCCAAGGCCCCATGGAGGAGAGATTGTATTGACAGGAAGACTTTGCATACCTATGATGCCAGAGGTCAATGTTTCAACTCCTGGCTGAGCAGCTTTTAAGATTAGAAAATAGAACATGGTGCAGGGAAGATATTAAGTAATGCTGTCACATCACCCTGGGTTTAAACCCTGGTCCCTACTGAGTAGCTGTGTGACTGGCCTTCGAAGAGTTAGTTAACCTCTCTGAGCCTTGGCTTCTCCTCTTTAAATGAGGATAATAATATAACCATTTGTGTGCAAGTTTTTATGTGGATGCATGTCTTCATTTTTCTTGAGTAATTACCTAGGAGTGGAATTACTAGGTCAGTTGGTAAATCTACATTTAACTTTCTGAGGAACCGCCCGACTGTTTTCCTATGTAATGTCATTGTTGGGAAAGATCCTTGCAAAACTCTACAGAACCATTTAGTAGGTGTTCAGGTAGTAGGTGCTTAGAAGATATTCTTGCTGAGTGTCTCTTGAATCTCTTCTCTTTAATTTGCTCTTAAATAGTCCTGCTTTCCAGGAATATGTGTTGATCAATGATTTCTTTTTATTTCCTTCAGATAAACAAGAACTTCTTTCTTCCTGCTCTCTTTTTATAACTGCCGTATGGAGCTACGGAAAAGCTCATCTTAATGACAGCTTTCAAAACGTTCAGCAGATAACGTTTAACCAGTACTTTCTATTTGAAGCTCGCTCACCACCGTGTCCCCATGTAGCTCCCTCTACCTCTGCTTTGTAGCAATTACTACCATTTTAATTGGCTAATTAATTGTGGAATGAATTGTTTAATGATGATCTGTATTACTATAAAGTAAGCTGTTTGAATGCAGGGACAGTGTCTGTCATGTTTACTGCATACCAGGTGTCTATTTGAATATGTGAATTAATGAATGAGTAAACTTGGGAACAAAACCAACCAACAAAAGAAAGATATTTCTATATTGGAAGGAAAAAATTTCACATGATATCATGGAAGATGATAATGCATTGTTTTATAAATTGTTTTGACTGAATTGCATATGGCATTTTAGCTATAAACTATGTATGAAAGGTGACTACAGAAATATTATTAGAATTAATGGCTTCAAATTCCAATTCTGTCACTTACTAACTGTGTGACTTTAGGCAAGTAAGTCCTTCTATACCTCTGAGCCTCTGTTCTTCCGGTTGTAAAACAGAGATGATAATATTTATCTCAGGGCTTTGCTCTGAGTATTATACATAATTTAAGTGATGCTTTAACGTAGTGCCTTATATACAGTAGATGTTTGATAAACATGGCAGCATTGAGAGGGGGTGCAGCTTAATAGGTTAAGAATATAGCTTTTGGTGTTAGAGTACCTAGGTTTAAATCCTGATTCTATTAATTATCAGCTGTGTGATTTTTTACAAGTTACTTAACCTCTCTATGCCACATTTTTCTCATCTATAAAGTGGAGATGATGACAATAATAGTGCCTACCTTTTATAGTTGCTGTGAGATTGCAATATGTCAATCTAGGTAAAACACTTAGACCAGTGTTTGGCATATCTATCTGGAGCCCTGGTGGCGCAGTGGTTAAGCATCCAGCTGCTAACCAAAAGGTCGGCAGTTTGAATCCACCAGCTGCTTCTTGGAAATCCTATGGGGCAGTTCTATTCTGTCCTATAGGGTCGCTATGAGTTGGAATCAACTCTACAGCCATGGGTTTGGTTTTTTGGTGTAGCTATATCCATATCCATGTCCGTATCTATATCTACCTCACAATATAAGTTTTGCTGCTATTCTTTAGTAACAAATGTTTATTCTTTGAGGGTACAGTCATTTTCAGAAGCAGCCAAAAGTTAATCCCAGTTACATAAGTGATCAAGCTGAGAAATAGGATTTTTGGTTAAAAAAAAAAAATCAGGTGTTTTATTTATTCATCTACTTAATCAATATTTATCTAGCACTAAATGTCAGGATCCAGGAAGTCAGGCATGAACTGGACACTCGCCTTGTTCTCGAGGGTCCTCCAGCTAGGCTGAGGAGACAGGTAACTTATTAGCAACTGCAGAAATGCCTTGGAGCCTGAGGCAGGAAGCCTGCATTCTCCTTTCAGCTCCGCTTTGGACTTGCTGTGTGGCCTTGGGCAAGTCTCTTCCTCTCTCTGGGGCTTTGTGTTGGAAGAGTTAGATTTGGGACTATCCTGCTTTGTGGTTCTCAGGTCTTATGATTCTTTTCATTAAGATAGTGCTCCTTCCAGCAGTTTCCATCTCCTACCGCCAGTGTAGCCTCTACAGGAAGGTGTGTGAATTCCACCTGCTGGAATGTTTCCAAACCACCAGCCGCCACCAGTCTGCCTGGAGTAATGCTCACCTTTTGTGGCCCTGGGGAGGGAGCTGAGAGACCTGCTTCCTCCTCTCCTTGGCTGTGTGACCCGGGGAGAGTGCCTACCACTCTCTAGGCCTCAGTATCCCACAAGCATAATAAAGAGGCTCTGCACAACAGTCTGGGTGGAGGGAGGTTCTTCAGTTCCTCCGTCTTGTGTTCTCAGGCCATCAGGACAATTAGAGCTGCCATTTTCCAGCACAGCATCTCACAAACCCTGATCAGTTAAACATTAGCGTTCCAGCACAGCATCTCGCTAACCATGATCAGTGAAACATCAGTAATCTGTGAGATGTTCATAGGTTTTCAGTAGAACAGAAGGGAGGGAGGAGGCGGGATTGTCCCAGCCTCAAATAAGTACGAGAAATGTTTGGTTAAATTTAAACAAGATTTCCCAGGATGTTTAAGAATATACTAATTACACAGTGAATTTCCTCCAAGAAAAATGCAGGAAAGGTAGATTGGCATAGTGGTTGGGTTTTTAATGTTGGTTCTACTACTTTCTAGCTGTGTGACTGTGGAGGAAGTTCACTGACCTCTCTGAGCTGCATTTGTAATACAGAGGAACAAAATGTAGGTGCCTTTTAGGGTTGTTGTGGGGATGAAATGCAGATTGCATGTAAGATGCTTCACACAAGTCAGGCATTATTATTATCTTGCCCATGGGATTCTTTTATGAAAGAATAGCTACAAGGATCTCGTGGGATTCTAGTATCCCATGAACACAGTTTGGGAAATACTGACCTATCTGCTTGTTCTACACACTTCACTGCTTTTGTCACTCTGATTTTGGAAGACTCTTGTGAATGAATGTCCCACCTCTTCATCCAGTTGCACTTGCATAGGGTCTCAGGACATGATGGGGACAGAGTTTGGGTGCCAAATACAGGGTTTTGAAAACTCAGGGTGAGCCCAGAGAAGGGTTAGTAGGCGGGTGTGGCAGGAGCAGGGGCATCTGAGGGGAAGTTGTAAAGGATGAGGCTGGAGAGGTGGGCTTGGGGAAGTTGGTGGGGGTGGGGGCTTGATGCCAGGATGAGGAATTTGGGCTTTACCCTGTGACAACAGGGAGCTGCTGGAGGTGTTTGAGCACTGCTGCTAGATCCAAAGTGCCCAGAGGCACTGCCACCCGCACCCCCCCTTGTCATAGCTCCCCTGTCCTGGGCATCTCGGGCCAACCCAGGAAAGCAGTGGCAGGAGCAGAGCAGTGGACCAGGAGACAGGAGACACAGGTAAGTGTGTTAGCTCCCCACTCAACACTGGGTGCCCTGGGACACGTCCCTTTGCCTCTGGATGTCTCAGTCTCCACTTCTATAAAATGGGAGGCATCATCACTCCTGACCTCTCTAACCCAGAGGACTGCAGTGAGGGTTCGGTGAGATAAAGTACTTCAACAAGCACCTTAAACTTAGATCATAGCATGTGCCAGGCCCTGTGTTCAGGCCTGAGGAAGATCAAAATGAACAACACATGATCCCTGCCTTTCAGGGGCTGGCAATCTACTAGTTATACTATAGCGAGGTAAATGCTATGATAAATTTAAGCCCATGAAAGTGCCCTTCACCTAATATGGGAGATAGGGAGGTTAATGAGGGCAGGGAGGTGTTCTGAAAAGCTTCCTGGAGGAAGCAATGCCTCAGCTGAGTCCTGAGGCATAGCTGATAGTTAGTGGATAAAGAAAGGAGGAATGAGGTTCCAGGCAGAGGGATCAGCATGAACAAAGCCATGGAGAAATGAAAATCATGGTTTATATGAGCAAACAACTAGCAGGTGGTATTATTAGGGCATTAAATTTGAGGTATGGAAGAAGACTTAATGGACACTGCTGGCAGGAACAATACTTGCATTTAAACAGAGATTACAGTTTACAGCCAAAGAAGTGAAGCTCTAACTGCAAAATTCCAGAAATTAGCTAGTATGAAGCTTTCTTCGCCTTCCCTGAAGTTGCACCATGGCCTCCTTGGTATCTGCGATAGGTGACATCACTGGTGTTGGGCAGACTGCAGGTCTTAAATGCCAGGGTGAGGAGTTTGCTCTGTAGCCTGCAGACTAATGGAAGAATTACCCAGAAAAGCTGGGGGATTTAGAATGGAATCCTTGGCATTCTTTGCATGTGCAGGGCTGGCTAGGCAAGGAGGTTCCCAGGAGAAAAACAGAGGAACCTTTGCCCTCCTCCTGCACTTAGGCAAAGAGCAGAATTAGGATGAGGTCGGCTGAGTGATCTGGGTATTGTGCCTCTCCTTTGGGCTTTGGCATCCAATTTGCCATAGTGCAAGGGGCTTAAGGCACCGGCGCTTGGGAGGCTGGGCAGTAAGCCTCAGCCACTGCGCAGGCTTTGGGGGGCTATTGTGTGCAAACAAGCCTGAGCTAGGGAATTAGAAAGGGGCTGGGATTCACCTCCCCAGCTGGGAACCCACACTATTTAGTAGGCATCAGTGGGAGGAGTGTCTCCCAGCCTGCTCCTCCAGGCCTGACTGGAGCCGCCAAGCTTGGCAGGCCAGGTCTCCAGGCAGTTGGAGCCTCCCACTGTGAGGCCCCTGGTGTGGAGAGAGGCAAGGGCTGGGAAGCAGGGGGCCTGGCTCTGCCCCTAACAAACTCTCTGACCTTGGGCAAGTCCATTCCCCTCTCTGAGCCTTAGTTTCCTTATTTCCAGCCCTGTGTACCTCCAGTGGCAGATGTGAGCATTAAATAAGATAATATGTAGAGGGGTTTTGCAGTGGGAGAGGTATCATTATCTTTATTAAAAGAGGCAGCAAGGAAGAGCAGAAAAGACATGGCAGTGATAGAAAATGTGAATGCTGCCTTGGTATGTGATAATTTTAAGAAATGATTACAAAATTTTAAGGCATAATAATGGCATTTTGGTTATGTTTTTAAAACTAGTTTTATATTTTAAAGGCACACTGAAATATTTATGTATAAAACTAGATGGTGTTTGAGATATGCTTCAAAATTTGGAAAGGGTGAAGTGTGTGGGCATAAGGATGGGACAAGATTAGCCATGGGTTGATCGATGAAGCAGGGTGATAGGTATATAGGGGTCCATTATACTATTTAGTCTATTTTTCTATAAGTTTAAATTTTCCCATAGTAAAAGTTAAAACAAAGAGTATAACATTTGAAATCTAACTGATCTGTCTTAAACACTTAATAGTGGTGTGACCCAGGGCAAGTCACTTCACCTCTGTGAGTCTCTTTACTCATCTGTTAAATGGGTATGCTAATAATAGTACCTGCTGCATAGGGTTCCCATGAATACCACATGTTATAATGTGTGTAGTATGCTTAGCCCACACCTGCACATAGCAGGTGCATGGTAAATCATGATTCTTTCCCTTAGAGATCTTCATCAATCATCATTTGTCACCCGACGGCCCTGTGGAATGCAGTCTTTGGGCCAGGGCCTGTCTCCTTAGGTAGAGGGAGAGGCACAAGGCCCCAACAACATCTCTGGCAGCTGTTTCTCCAGTGTTTGCTGGGCAGTCAGCATGCTGGGGCTCCACTGGTGGAGGGAAAGGGAGCTCATGTGGTGTCCCCACCTGTCCTCCTTCCCATCTGGGAGAAAGGGGAATGAGTGGGAGGATGCCCTTGGATTGGGCGTATTCTCTATGCTGACCACTCAGACTTACAACCGCCCTGACCAAAAGAACTACACCTGTTGCTGTTGAGTAAATCCCACCTCATGGCCATCTCATGGGTTACAGAGTATAACTCTCCATAGGGTTTTCTTGGCGGTAATCTTTATGGAAGCAGATAGCCAGTCTTTCTTCTGCGGTGCTGCTGGGTGGGTTCCAATGGGCAAATACCCTGAGAGGTCAGGATTTTCACTCAGAGAGGTTAAGACACTTGCAAGTGGTTGCACAGATAGTGGGTGAAGAGGAAAAAAGAGGGAGGGAAGAGACGGAATTAGGGGTAGAGGGAGATGAAAGCAAGTGACTCCAGGGGAATGGAGAGGAGGATAATAGCAGGTGAAAGAGGATGAAGAGGATGAATTAGAGAGAGAGGCTCCAAAGGGCATGGGGGGAGGAGAAAGTGAGGGGGAAAGCAGAAGCAGCCAGTCCTCTTTTCCCTTCTCTTAGTCCCTCAGGTAAGGAAACCTCCCCAACTCCCTCAGCCTCTCGCTTGTTGGGAAGGATCAGGTATGAGGAGGAGTTGGGGCCAAACTCACCTCCGTTGGGGTCCATCCCTTCCCAGTAACCAGAGGTCGGTCAGCACTGCGGGGGCGGACAGCGCCCTGGCCACGCCCCGAGCTGGGCCCGTGCTTGGTCCTCCTCCTGACCGCTCCGCCTGAACCTGGGTTCGCGTCCCCTACACCATCCTCAACTCCTCCCCTCTAGGCGGCTATTCTTACTGTACGGGAACCTCCCAGGACTGCCGAAGGCGACAGCTAGCTTGGGACCTGACCCGAAGGACCAGGCATGGGAGGGGTAGGGGAGACATGGTCTCTCTTGGGGCAGGATCAGACACAGGGTGACATCTTTCGGGACCAGCTCTAGGCAGGCACCTGGGGCTTCGCAAAAAGTGTGAGATGAGGACCCTGCCCACAAATACTCCGGGTGCTTGGAGAAACAAGACTGGTGTGTATGACATCCTTGTAGATTAATCTGAGGCATTCAGATTAGTCGACCAAGCATACTTGGGAGACCTGCTCTTGGAGCCTCAGCGAAACCCAGCTCTGCCACTCACCAGCTGTTTGATCTTGGGGCAATCCCACATAATCTGTAAAATGTAGATTATACCACCTGCCCTGCCTGGCTCTCAGGTACCGTTCGAGCATCATACAGAATGATGGCTTTGAAAGCACTTTGTGAACTCTGGTGCACTGTATCCATGTGAGCGGTTATTCCTGGGTGCTAGCCTGTGTTGTCAGGATGTGGAACGCTGTTTTTCTGTCGGATTGTAGTTTTATTGAGGGATAAAACTAAACAAGAACTGACACGAGGAGAAGTCCCTAGATCTCTAAGTTACTGTTGAACATTTTATCCTTTGCCTTGTTCAGTATCCATTGTGTGAAGACATACTTGCTCAGTTATTCTTGGAATTTAATAGGAGGGAAAGGTATATGCTTCTTGAAAAATGGAAATGACTTTTTTAAAAAAATTGTACTTTAGATGAAGGTTTACAGAACATAGTAGCTTCTCATTAAACAGTACACACATTGTTCTATGACATTGGTTACCAATTCCACGACATGTCAACACTCTCCCTTCTTGACCTTGGGCTCCTTACTACCAGCTTTCCTGTCCCCTCCTGCCTTCTAGTCCGTGCCCCTGGGCTGGTGTGCCCCTTTAGTCTCATTTTGTTTTATGGGCCTGTCTAACCTTTGGCTGAAGGGTGAACGTCAGAAGTGACTTCATTACTGAGCTAAAAGGGTGTCTGGAGGCCATACTCTCAGAGTTTCTCCAGTCTCTGTCAGACCAGTAAATCTGGGCTTTTTTTTTTTTTTTGTGGGTTAGAATTTTGTTCTACATTTTTCTCAAGTTCTGTCTGGGACCCTCTATTGTGATCCCTGTCAGAGCAGTCAGTGGTGTTAGCTGGGCACCAGCTAGTTGTACTGGACTCAGTCTGGTGGAGGTGGTGGTAGTTGTGGTCCATTAGTCCTTTGGGCTGATCTTTCCCTTGTGTCTTTGGTTTTCTTCATTCTCCCTTGCTCCAGACAGGGTGAGACCAGTGGAGTATCTTAGATGGCCACTCACAGGCTTTTAAAACCCCAGACGCTATTCACCAAAGTAGAATGTAGAACATTTTCTTTATAAACTATATTATGCCAGTTGAGCTAGATGTTCCCCAAAACCATGGTCCCCACAGCCCTCAGCCCAGTAATTCAGACCCTCAGGGAGTTTGGATGTGTCTATGGAGCTTACATGGCCTTGCCTTGGACAAGTTGTGCTGGCTTCCCCAGTATTGTGTACTGTCTCACCCTTCACCAAGCTACCACTTATCTATTGTCTATTTAGTGTTTTTCCATCCTCACCTTTCCTGTCCCTTGTAATCATCAAAGATTGTTTCTTTTTGTGTGTAAACCTTTTCATGAGTTTTTATACTAGTGGTCTCATACAATATTTGTCCTTTTGTGATTGACTTATTTCACTCAGCATAATGTCCTCCAGTTTCATCCATGTTATGAGATGGTTCACAGATTCATTATTGTTCTTTATCGTTGCACAGTACTCCATTGTGTGAATCTACTATAGTTTGTTTATCCATTCATCTATTGATGGGCATTTAGGTTGTTTCCATCTTTTTGCTATTGTGAACAATCCTGCAATGAACTTGGGTGTGCATATGTCTATTCGTGTGATGGCTCTTATTTCTCTAGGACATATTCCTAGGAGTGGGATTGCTGGATCGTATGGTATTTCTATTTCTAGCTTTCTAAGGAAGTGCCATAATGTTTTCCAAAATGGTCGTATCATTTTGCATTCCCACCAGAAGTTCATAAGAGTTCCAATCTCCCCACAGCCTCTCCAACGTTTGTTGTTTTCTATGTTTTTGATTCAATCTCTATGCTGAGCAACTAATCCAAGATGCTGAACTCTATGAAGAAGAATGGGGCATCAGGATTGCAGAAAAACTCATTAACAACCTGAGATATGCAGATGACACAACCTTGCTTGCTGAAAGTGAAGAAGACGTGAAGCACTTACTGATGAATATCAAAGACCACAGCCTTCAGTATGGATTACACTTCAACATAAAGAAAACAAAAATCCTCATAACTGGACCAATAAGCAACATCATGATAAACGGAGAAAAGATTGAGGTCATCAAGGATTTCATTTTACTTGGATCCACAATCAACACCCATGGAAGCAGTAGTCAAGAAATCAAAAGACACATTGCATCGGGCAAATCTGCTGCAAAAGACCTCCTTAAAGTGTTGAAAAGCAACCAGAAGGGAAACTAATAATCCTACACATCAAAATAAATACAAGAAAAATACAAAGACCCAGCAAATACAAAATCAACAATGAAAAAGATGAGAAAAATACATAAATAAAAATGACTCAGCAGAGAAAATTAAGTGGAACAAAGAAACTGTCAACAACACCCAAAAAAAGACATCAAAATGACAGCACTAAACTCATACCTATCAATAATTACGCTGAATGTAAACGGACTAAACACACCAATAAAGAGACAGAGAGTGACAGAATGGAGAAAAAAACACGATCCATCTATATGCTGCCTACAAGAGACACATCTTAGCCTTAAAGAAACAAACAAACTAAAACTCAAAGGATGGAAAAAAATATATCAAGCAAACAACACTCAAAAAAGAGCAGGAGTGGCAATATTAATCTCTGACAAAATAGACTTTAAAATCC
>NW_004443952.1:22950025-22951194 GCF_000243295.1 Trichechus manatus latirostris
GTAGGTGGATGGATTTACATCTGGGTTCTCAATTCTGTTCCATTGGTCAATGTATCTGTCGTTGTACCGGTACTAGGCTGTTTTGACTACCGTAGCTGTACAGTAGGTACTGAGGGGAAACGACTCCTTTTTAACATAAAATGAAAATTACATAATCCACCTTGGTTCTCTTTTTGCCTCAGCTGCCAGGAAGTTCAGAGTAAAACTTAAGCTCAATAAAACAATGTAGGTGGTTATTATATAATTTTCTTCCTCTCCTTTTTACCCGATTTTAGTTTTTCTACTGCTGTTCCAGAGTGAGTTACCAAAGACAAGAACCCATGCTAATAAGCCTGAAACAATCTATTCTAGCCATCAAGAACACTGATGAACAGGGAAGTAGAATACACTTTACCATCTGAGAACCCTAGACTCACAGAATCATCCACCATCTCTCATTCATTATACAGCTTAGTGGTTAGGAGTACAAGTTCTGGAGTCTGACTTCTGGGTTCACATCTCAGCTCTGTCATTTGCTATGAGTCCTTGGACAAATTGCTTAGTCTCACAGTGCCTATGGTTTTTTGGTCTGAGAGACTGTTTTAGTCATCTAGTGCTGCTATAACAGAAATACCACAAATGGATGGCTTTAGCAAACAGAAATTTATTTTCTCACAGTTTAGGAGTTTATAAGTCCAAATTCAAAGTGCCAGATCCAGAGAAAGGCTTTCTCTCTGTTGGCTCTGGAGGAAGTTTCTTGTCTCTTCAGCTTCGGCTTCCTGGTTACTTGGAGATCTCCATGTGTCTTGGCATCTATTTTACCCCATCTCTCTCTCTATTCACTTGTGTAATCTCTTTTTATATCTCAAAAGTGACTGACTCAAGATACACCCTACACTAATCGTAACAAAGACAACCCATTCCCAAATGGGATTATAACCACAGGCTTAGAGAATCAGATTTATAACACATATTTTTGGGGGACACAATTCAATCCATAACAGAGACACCGCCGCGCTGGTGGGTTCCCGGGGCTTTTGTTTGTTTGTTTTGAATTGTTTGTTTTCTTTTCCTTTTCTTGAGTTGGGAGCCCTTTCTGGCCAGGCGGAGCTGCGTGGCAAGGAGACTCCCCCTCGGCTTCCAAAGACGTGCAGAAGGATCCCTAAGGGCATTTCTTTTTTTGTTGGTTT
>NW_004443952.1:22960627-22973827 GCF_000243295.1 Trichechus manatus latirostris
AAAAAAAAAAAGGTTGAGAAGTTAGAGGGTTGATATGTTGTGGGGTTGTTAACCAATGTCATAAAACAACATGTGTACTACTGTTTCATGAGAAACTATTCTGTAAGCCTTCACCTGAAGTACAATTAAAAAAAAAAATAGAATTACGTTTAGTTTATGTTTATGCATAAGTGTATATACAACACTACAAATGGATAAACTCTTCCATAAACTATGTTAGGGGTTTTGACATAAATAGCTAGCTGCTTGGTAGAGGGTCTCATTAGCTTAGCTCTGTGGCTATCCAGTGTTCCTAACCAGTGCACAATGAAGTACCAGTAAACTCAATTTCAGCTACAACCAAGAGTTATTCCTGATACGGTTGGAAGACTGAGCTGGAGGGATTATGGGATTGAGTGTAGTTAGGATACAACTCACTGTGAGTGAGAATTAAGAGGCACAGGTAGCAAGGGACCATCTCAACGAAGGATTGCACACAAGAACTTTGCTCCATGGGTACACAAAGGCGTACAGACAGGGCAATGATCAGTTCTACTAAACTGTGTCACAATGCTGAGGGGCAGGCAGGTAAATTCTGCATACCTGGGATTACATATAGTCCCTTCACACGTGCCTCTAGAAACTACTGTTTGAGAGTGTGTACCAAACTCCAAAGATAAAGAACTAGACTAAGGAAGGGTCTTCATCCTGGCCCAATGCAGATCTGTCTTCTTCTAGGTTGACATATCCTTCTCTGGACTCCTGAATTGGCTAGACATCTGCAGAGGGGGAGAGGGCCAGGGAGGGGAGAACATTCCTGGCAGAAGGGACAGAATCAGCCAAGGCACAGAGACATGAAACAGCATGGCAAGTCTGGATACCTTAGTGTGTTGCTCTAGCTAGAGTAAAGGGATAAAGTTGAGAGATGAGGGAAAATACAGCTAAAGAAGTAGGTAGGGGCTGTGTGATGGATTGAATTGTGTCCCCCCCAAAATATCTGTCAACTTGGCTAGGTCATGATTCCCGGTATTGTATGATTGTCTACCATTTTGTAATCTGATGTGATTTCCCTATGTATTGTAAATCCTATCACTATGATGTGATAAGATGGATTAGTGGCAGTTATACTGATGAAATCTAAAGATTAGGTAGTGTCTTAAGCCAATCTCTTTTGAGATATAAAAGAGAGAAGCAAGCAGAGAGACGTGGGGACCTCATAGCACCAAGAAAGCAGTGCCAGGAGCAGAGCGCGTCCTTTGGACTTGAGGTTCCTGCACTGAAATGCTCCCAGAGAAAGGGAAGACTGATGACAGGGACCTTCCTCCAGAGCCGACAGAGGAAGCCTTCCCCTGGAGCTGACACCATGAATTTGGACTTGTAACTACTAGACTGTGAGAGAATAAATTTTTCTTTGTTGAGGCTATCCACTTGTGGTATTTCTGTTATAGCAGCACTAAATGACTAAAACAGGCTAGACCAGAAACAGCCTTCCATGCCACGTTAAAGAATTTGAAATTCATCCCGATATCTATAGGGAAACCAAGGAAATTTTTCAAGCAGTGAAGAGACATGATCAGATGTGTATCTTTAAAAATATTATAATCATAGCTATCATTAATGAGGTGCTTACTGTGTTCCAGGAACTTCAGATCCCACTGTAAGAAGATTATTCTAGTTGCAGGGTGGCAAGTAGGTTGGAAGAGGGCAGGAGGGGGACAGGCAGACCAGTGAGTAGGCTATTGCAGGGATTCAGGTGAGTGGGGATGAAGGCCTGAACTGAGGTAACCGCCATTGGGATGGGACAGATAGGAGAAGTTGTAAGGAGGCAGAACTGACCACCTAGTGACTGCATCATAGGAGAGAGGAAGGAGAAGGCTGGGATGACTCTTGAGTGTCTGGCTTAGTGATGGAGGAGCATTTTGGAACTAATGGCATCATGGATTCTCAATATCTTAAAATCCTAGATCCCAAGATTTGAAGGGAGCTTACTATCTAACCCCCATCTCTCTATTTCTCTTACCACTGGTGATTCCCAAGCTGATGTTCGGTAGTATAGGTAGTATAGGGACAAATCTTTTTTCAAAGTTCTTAATTTATTATTACATTTATTTAACTTTTACCATATTAGGATCTGTTGTTGTGTGCCATTAAGTCAATTTTTAACTCACAGCAACCCCATGTCACACAGTAGAACTTCCCCATAGGGTTTTCTGAGCTGAAATTTTACCGGAGCAGATCACCAGGTCTTTTAACCCATGAGCTGCTGGTGGGTTCAAACCGCAGACCTTTTGGTTAGCAGCTGAGTGCTTACCTGTTGTGCCACCAGGGCTCCTTGTATTAGGAGCTACTGGCCCCTACAACCCATGCTTTAAAGACTAAGTTGTTATAATAGTACAGGTAGTACACAGATACAGCTGAAACTGGGAATGAGTGAATTTCAGGGCATTTTGCACTATCTGAAGCACAAATTTTCTGGACAGGTTCCCAATAGTAAACGTCCACCTCTTCAAGTGGTCCGGCTTCCAGTCATATCTGGCCCACCGGCAGGCAGGAGCTGGCAAGGACGTCTATCTTAGAGTAGCCTTCAAAGCCAGACCCAGCTTGTCCGAGTTAAGGGTTCGGGGCTGTAATGAGGCACAGAAAATGAACGTGCAGGTTCTCCAGAGCCCTTCACGAGCTCCGACTCAGGGAGATGAACTTGTCCTCACCCGCCTGCCTGCCTGCCCGCCGGCCTGCCTTTTGTGCAGATCGCTGCATTGTCCTGGAAAAAGACTCCTGCACGCAGGCTGAAACCTCGCGTGCGGAGGACTGGGACCTTGTGGCGGGAGCCACTATAAAGGGACGGTGCCCACTGCCCCCCGGGAGTCCAAGCCCACCCACCGTGGGCAGGTAAAGGGCAGCGCCGGACCCCAGAGGAGACTGCCCCGGTGAGGCTTGGGCTCTGGCTTGGCAGCCGGACGGGATTGGTTCTGCAGCCGGGCAGGACGTCCCAGCTACCAGGGCGGTGGATGCCCGCCTTCCCGCCGGGACACTGCCTTTCCCGACGGGCTGGGCCTCCCTTTGTGCGCGGGTGAGCACAATGCGCATAATTCCGCAGACCTGCCCAGCAGAGGCGGGCGGGCAGGAGCGCGCTTGGCTTCCTGTCTTGCTAAATGGTTTGAATGGGCGCTGGGCCCGCTCTTAATCCCCCAGCGGCTGACTGTCCCGACTGAGGCGAAGAGGAGAAGGGAGGGAAGGACAGCGGCCCTCAAGTCTCCTCTCGGGCAGGAGGCAGGTGAGGCCCCGCCCTGCACAGTTCCGCCCGCCTTTCAAAGTCAAGATGCGAGACCAGCAATGGGACTTTTTGCAGGCACCCTCTTGGAACCCTCCACTCTTCTCCCGGGACTGTCCGTGGCAGGACCTGGGTATCCTGGGTAGTGCAGAAGAGCTTCCAGATGCCAGTACATCAGAACAGGAAGCACCCATGGGGAACTGGTTCTGTTTCCCCCTCCCATCTTACAAATGGGGGAACTGAGGCCCAAGAGGTCAAGGACATGTCCAAGGTCACACAACGAGTGAATACCAGACATAAAGGTTCCTGACTTCAATCGGGTGACCGTTCCAGTTGGCCAGCAACTGTTTCCCAAACTCTGTTCCTTGGAGCACCCAACCATTTAGAGATATTTAGTGCTCCTCACAAAAAGAGATATGCCTGGAAAATGCCAAGCATGCACAAAGCACATTAAGAAGCAAAGGCTGTGAGAAGTCCTGAAGTACGTGAACTTGGTCCACGTTAATGCAACACTTTCCAAACTTATTTGGCAGTGCAGTTATTTTTTCACATAGCACCGTTTCTCACACAGAAACAGCACTCTGAAGCACATCATCTGGAAATGCTGCACTGGATCCTGCTGTAAACTTTCCGGAAGTGATTACAAAGATTATGAGGACGCTTCTGTTTAAACTCTGTGGAGTTTAACCCACATGGGGGAGGGGGATTGAAATGGGAGGGATTTTTTTTAGATTAGAGTCACCCAGTGTTGACTGAGCATTTATTATTACCAGGTGCTTTCCACTCCAGTTATCCCTGCTAAGACTCACAACAACCCTGTGGGTGGGTCATAGAACCTCAGTCTTACAATTGTGGAACTGAATAGCTCTCTTAGGGTTATACAGCCAACAGCCAGCAAAACTGGTTTCAAGCTGAGGTCTGCCTGGCCTTACATCCAGGGCTCTTGCCTCTTGCTCTTCTGCTGTGCTTGCCTCTCCTCTTTCCACACAATCTGATAATGAGAGCCAAAAGGATTGCACTGGAGGTAAAAGAGAGAGAGAAAACAAAACAAAACAAAACAAAAAAACCCTGGGTTTATGTTCCACTCTACTCCTGATGCACTGTGTGACCCTGGACAAGACCCTATCCCTCCCTAGGCCTCGTTTCCCCATCCTGACAATGAGCTGGCCAGTCCCCATGGTCTCTCCTGCTCTAGCACTCCATGGTTCCATAACTCTGGTCCTTAGACCCAGTGGTCTGGAGGTTGTCCTACCACGGCAGAGATCACCAGCAGGAGTCACTCCAGGAATTAGGTGACATGGGCTGGGCTTATGTGTGGTGCAGGGATAGACCAGCAGCCTGTCTTCAAAGGCAGGGTATGTGCCAACTCACTCCTGACATCTTGTCAGAGCCATGGGAAACTGCCACCCATGGCTCAGGACTGGAGTCAGGCCTTGCGTGGTGCTGGTTCTCAGTAGCATGACCTGTGACACAGTCACAGGTAATGATCTCCTTAATGGGTGGTAGACAACCTTGCAAAACTGGTGAGGGTGGGGCCAGGAAGGGGGCAGGCAGGTGGTAAGAAGGCATTGAGGTGTTCTAGACCTGCCTTGGATTTACTCTTGAAAGGCTGTATTTGTCATATTTTGGTCCACCAAAAAATAAGCTGGTCCACCACCCTTGTTTTCAGAGAAGGTAGTAGCCTTGGTCTGGGTTACCCCAGAAGCTGACTCTGAGGTCTCAAGTGCGAGTCGTTTATTTGGGAGGTGATCACAGGAGATGTTGCTAGGGAGGATGGAAGTAAGGCGGGGAACGGAGAGAACACAATGAAGAATGTGTTATCAAGCAAGTTAGCCATGTGGGCAACTGGAGCTCAGTCCTGCTAGGGAACTCTGTGAGCCAGTGTGGTACATGGGCCTCAGAGTTGTCCCCCCTGAGAGGCAAGCCAGCTGGAATATATATCCACCAACTCCCGTCAGGCAACGGTTGAGCGTGCTCCCAGGCAGGGGGCTGTTATTTCCCCAGCATGTCTGGCCTGCACCAGCCGTGCCCGGCACAGAGAGCCCCCAGGCAGATCAGCAGGTGCTGAGGGCACGTGGGTGAGGCCCTAACAGCTCTGCCACAGAGGCTTAGTGAGCCAGAAGCTAAAACACCTGGGATCGGGTTTAAGCCCTTCCACAAATTGCTGGGTGGGGTGGAGGGAGGTTGACTAAGTCACTTGCCCTCTTTAGGCTTCAGTTTTCTCATCTATCAGATGGAAATAGAATCCCTGCTCCACATATCATACACAGGAACAAATCATAAATTGTAAAGACAATGAATATATATTCACCTCTCTTCAATCCATTTCTCCCTGTCTCCCTGCCCCCATTACCACACGCCAGTTTCCATTCACTTAAGCTTGGACTGTGAGTGTTGAGGTCTTAGCATCTACACACCCCTCCTGCCCATCCTGGCCCTTAGAATGAGAAAGGACTTTAGATCTAGAAATTAGGTTTTTTTACTTTCATGGGGGAGGAGAATGATACAGCAAAAATAGCATGGGCCTGTGTTATGGATTGAATTTCGTCCTCCAAGAAGTTATGTTGAACTGCTACTCCCTGGTACATGTGAATGTGAACTTGTTTGGAAACAGGGTCTTTGAAGATGTTAGCAGTTGAATTAAGATAAGGTCATATTGGAGTAGGATGGATTCCAATCCAATTTGAGTGGTGTCCTTATAAAAAAGGAGAAGAGACAGAGAGACAGGAAGGATGGACATGTGAGGATGCATCTAAAAGCCGAGGAACATCTGAGGCTAGCAGAGAAGCTGGGTGAGATGGGAAGGGATCTTCCCCTAGAGACTTTGGAGGGAGCATGGCCCACTGACACATTGATTTGGACTTTCAGTCACAGAACTGAGATAATAAACTGTTCTTATAAGCCAACAGTTTGTGGTATTTTGTTACAGCAGCCCTTGGAAATTAACATAGTCTGGATTCAAATCTTTGCTAACCAAAAGGTCAGCAGTTTGAATCCACCAGCAGCTCCTTGGAAACCCCATGGGGCAGTTCTACTCTGTCCTATAGGGTCCCTATGAGTCGGAATTGACTTGACGGCAATGGGTTTTGGTTTTTTTTTTTTTTAATTCAGATCTTAGCTCATTAATTTGTTCGTCAAATATTTTTTGAGGACCTACTATACACTAGGGGCCGAGGCTGCTTAGATGGAGAAGGTACAGTCCTAATGGAGCTCTGTAACCTTGGGTAGGCAGATCCCTTGCCCTTTCTTGGCTTCAGTCTCCCCACCTGGGCCAGGTGGTTACTGAGATCCCCTCCAGCACTATCATATTTTGCTTTAAGTACAGCACCCCCAGTCTCCTTGAGGTTTGCAAGCCAGGGGTCAACAGAGAGAAATGGAGGCCAGGGTCCCGTTTGGCTGGTGGGGAAAGAGCCACACTGGGTCCTCTGGTGAGACAGCAACCATATCTGGGCTCCGTCTGCTGTGACTGCTGCCTAAGCTCTGCAAATAGCAGCTGAGCATGGTGGATTTGGTCAGCATTAAGCTATATTAAGTCGAGCTGTTTCTACAAAGAGCATATTTTAGGATAAACATGGCACCAAGGCCAGTAAGAGGGATGTAGCACTTGTAAGAAGTGGCTTCATGCCATCCCCAGCACCTAGCACAGACAACTGTTCTAATCTACCCATGTGCTAGACTCTCTATGGAGAAGAAATTGTCCACAACCCTCTTCCTCTGTTTCTTCTAGGAACACATCTCTTGATGGGGTGAGGGTGGGCACATGACCCAGGCTGAGCCAATCAGAGTACCCTATCTTCCTGACCACTCTGATTGGCCTAGGGGTGGTCATGTGACCCAAGACAGCACCCTCTCCTGGGATTATTTCAGCTGGTGGAAAATAATTCTCTGCCCTTTTGGGTCATGGAGATGAGAACCTAGACGTGTTGGTAACCATGTCCTCACCCCATAGGGAAGCCTGTTTGCAGCAGGACAGAATGAAGTCAACAGTTAGAGATGAGAAGCTGAGAAGAGAGTGTCTTGATGGTGTCTGAGTCCCTGGTCCTAGACCTTCCTAGGGCCAGCTCCACCCCTGCCCTTCTTTTGTTACTGAAAACAATAAAATCCCCTCTTTACTTAAACTAGTGCGTTTGATGAGAGTCCTAAATGAGACCTACATCATCCATTTATTGTGTTTACTATGTGCCAGGAACTTTTTCACTGCACCAATTAACAAAACCCTTCACACAGCCGCATGAGCCATGATCATTATGCCCATTTTACAGATGAGGAAGCTAAGGCTCAGAGGGCTAAGGGAATTGAATTACCTAAGGTCACCCAGCTGTTAATAAGTGGCTAATCAGGGATGCAAACCCAGGTCTGCCTAACACCCAAACTCATGCCCTTCACCCTTTCACCATAGTTCGCATCCACGGCCCATGCCTTGAAGCGTCTCAAGCAGACACACAGCTTCCCTGACTTCATCTTTTGTGTCTTGGTTTCTTGTGCTGCCTTTGAATTGCAAATAAAGTTTCTCCCACAAATAATTTTTTTATAATGACCTCTTATATGGCTCTTAGCAACTTAGCGGTTGGAGTAAAAATCTCTATGCTTGAGCTTCCTTATAAGTTTCCACGTGTGATCTCTCCTCATACCTACACCAAGCTGAGCAAATGCTTCTTTTGACGTCCTTTGGAATGTGAGATATTTCTGATCCTATTAAATTCTGGCCTTAGGAACTGCAACAAATGTTGCTATCTCCTGAGGCTCAGAGAGGTGAAGTGACTTGCCTAGGGTCACCCAGCTTGTCAGGGTGACAGCAGAAATTGGAGCCCAATTCTTCATTTAGTCCAGTCCCATTTCCAGTAAATTTCTGGGTCCTCTCTTATGGCCTTCTGAGTTCCAAACCCTCTGCCTTAAGACTTTGTGTCCAAGCACAGATGGTGGTGGCGGTGATGCTAGCACTGATACAAAGCAGAAGAGAGAGCCCTACTTCTTTGCTTTTAACCATCGAGAGCTTGAGCTTCCCTCATTAAAATCTCCGGTGTGGGTTGTGGGCAAGGCTGTGGGTAAGGAGTTGGGGTAGAGTATCAGCCCTTCCTTCCAACAACAGAGGGTTCCCCTAAAGCCAATGTGGGCTGGAGGCAGACACAGGAGAGCTTAGGGCTATCCTTGGTATGGGCAGGAGGGAGACACAGGAGAGATCAGGGCTAGCCTTGGCACTGGCAATGAATTACTGAGTGACCTTAAGTATGTCCATCACTGTTACCATCCCCACCACCTACTCTTCCTGGAAAAAAACTAATAATGACAAGTGCTCACAACTACCTCACAACTATCCCATGGAGTAGGTACTGTAGTGATTCCCACATGACAGAGGAGGAAACTGAGGCACAGAGCAATTATGTAACATGCTTGAGGCAACCCTGGCCCAACTAGTAAATAACAGAGCTAGGGTTTGAACCTAGGCAGTCTGGTTCCAGAGTCCATTCTCTTAACCACTTCAGTATATAATCTTCCTAAAAAGATAAACAACATAATACCAAACAAACAAACAAACACCTGTTGCCGTCAAGTCGATCTTGACCCATAGTGACCCTATAGGACAGAGTAGAACTGCCTCATAGGGTTTCCAAAGAGCAGCTGGTGGATTTGCACTGCTGACCTTTTGGTTAGCAGACAAGCTCTTAACCACTGTGTCACCAAGGCTCCAAACAACACAGTACCCTTTTAAATCTTGAATCAGGATTTTCTCTGCAATCAAACCATTCCAGATTTGGGGGTGGGAGGTGATGCTAGACAGCCAACACTGCTTCTGAAACTGAAATTACCAAGGAGGAAATGTATCTAATCTCCATTTATTTTATTTTATTATTTAAAGAAAAGGAAAAAGTCCCCTTCTCTGCCATTCGTGTGGGCAGATTGGATTGTTACCTCAACAGGGTCTTCCTAGTACCTTACAGCTTGCAAAGCAAATCTTAATGTTTCTGAACTTTAGGGATCCTCTGATAAGGCAAAGAAATGGTCTTCCATTTAACCAATGAGGAAACTGAGTTCAGGGAGGAGAAGCCACTTGCAAAGTGTGAGTGTGTGCATGAACATGTGTGTGTGCTTCTGTGTGGAGAAGTGCTGGTATGCTTCTGCAGGCCTGGGTCCCAGTTGTGAGAAGAGCGTGTCAGCTCTGGCGCTTGAAGCGGAGCGTTCCAGACCACTGCCCCTGTATGGAGTCACTCAGACTTAGCTAAGTACACAGCAGCCAGGAGCCTGTGTTTCAGCAGCTGAAGTTAGTGGGCAGCACAAAAACGTAGGTGTAGCTCTCTACCCCTTTACTCTCCTTCCTTTTTCTCCCTCTTCCCTCAGGGTGGAACTGCCTGGAACAAGCCCAGTGCAGCCAACGAGTCTACACAAGCAGCACCCAGGGAACAACCCCAGGGCAGCTCTGGGGCACATGCAGAAACACGCACCCTCATACACATGCATGCATATACATGCATATGTATAGACACATGACTTTCTAGGAGGAGTACTCAGGAAAGGTGTGGGGCTGTGGGTTCTGGTCTTTCTCAGCTTCTGACTCTTTGGTGACCTCTGGCTCTTCCCTCCTCTGAGCCTCGACTCTCCATCTGTATAATGGGCATGACAATGTCTGCCTCTAAAGGCTCTTACTAGTATCCCCCCAAAAAAACATGAAGTGTGAAATACTAGAGCTCCAGATCTGAAAGAGCTTGGGGAGACAATCTAGCCTAATGCTTACATTTTACAGATGGGGATGCCAAGGCCCAGAGAAGAACAGGGACTTGCCCAGACACACAGCAAGCCAGGCACAGAGGCCGACCAGAACACTGGCCTCCTGACTCACTCGTGCCAAGCTCGAGGCAGGACTCTGAAAAGAGCAAAGTACTGTCAGAGATGAGTTCTTGCTCTTGCGTCTGAACTTCCATGTAGATGTGACTTTGAGACTAAAATACTGTCTAAACACCACTTATTAACACAAACTCACATGCACTCTGACACGGGGGATGTCCTTCTTCCTTTTGAAATACTAGCTTAGATAAGCATAAAACAGATGTTAGGAATCGTGGTTTGCTTAACATGTTTGATTTGCCTCATGCCTCTAAGTTCATAATAAGCTCTTACATATCTGCTAGTCTCTTTATTGACACAGTATCAATCCAGCTTTACCCATGAGATGAACTCCAAAATGGATGGGGAGATGGAGCACTGCGAGGTGGGGACCCGAGTTGGCCAAGTTCTTGATCCTTCTCCATGCGCCCATCTCTAAAGTGCCAGGTTTGGACTTGTCCAGTATGTTTCCCCTGCCCATGTCTGCCTACTGAAGTCTTCCTCATCCCCCACAACCTGCCCCAAACCTACCTCCTCACCCAGACTCTCACTTTTCTGTACGCACTGTGGCTCTCCATGCGTGTGCCAATCTGCCTGTCAGGCCGGGTGCTCCTTGAGAGCAAGGACTGAAAGCCCAGGGACCCTCACTGCTGCTCAGGAAATGTGTGTCCAATGGAATGACTCCCAGGGGAACTTTGAGTTAAGGCATGCAGGTAATAAGATAAAGGAGGAACCCAGAGGCAGCAGGTAAAGCACTGGGAAAGTCACATTACTTCCTCCCTCTGCCTCTGCCACCGAGCCTAGGTAATATTCCAGACACTGTGACGGCTCTTCCTGGGTGACCTAGATTATCTTAATAATAATCACATCCACTTATTCAGCACCGATCAAGTGCCAGGCACTTCACATACACTAGCTCTAATCTTAATATCAGCCTTAATGCCATTTTAAAGATGAGGGAACCAAGGTTCAGAGACCTCCAGTTATTTGCTGGCAAGGAGAGGAGCTAGCATTTGACCTCAGGTCTGTCAGATTCTAAAGCCCACACTCATTCTATTATAATACACGGCCTTTTTCAGAACATTAATCACTGTCAGGTGACTTAGGACGAAGGCATTTCCCCCTGCATGATCTTTTTTCTCATTGTAGAGTGTGAAGTAGGGAGGGTGAGGGTCTTCCCTGATCCTGACACCTTGTGGGACTCATCTTCAATCCCCTGACCTTGGTTTTCCCATGGATGCAGTGAGGAAAGGGATCATATCCACCCACACTAATTGGTGGTTTTAATAAACCATCCACATTATCTACTTGGGTTTTTCAGCGTAAAGATAAGGAGGAGGTGGGGCAGGGAAAGAACCCGATTGTAACTGCTGTCCTCAGCACCTGGCTGAGCAGCAGAATCACTTGGGAATGCTTGCTAAAATGAAGATTCTTGGGTCTCCTTTCTGGAGGGACCAAGGTAGTAGATCTGGGTCACACACAGTAATGTGCATTTTCAACAAGCACTCCAGATGATTCTGAGGCAGAAGTTTAGGAGCCACTTTCTGAGAGACCTGGGGTCTAGGATTCTTCTAAGTCCAAATACTAAGGGGCCGAGAGGGCTAATGTGGGAGACAATGCCGTTGTGAGTTAAAGCACCTGATTTATTTGACACAGCCACACGTGACAAGATATTTTTATATCCTATCTTATATCTTTCATAAGATTTCAAGTGGTATAAGAAAAAATAAACTCAGAATCACCAAATTAAAAAGTAATTAGTACTCACAAACCACGGCCTCATCTAGCCTGAGACTAGAAGAACTAGATGGTGCCCAGCTACCACTACTGATTGTTCTAATCAGGGCGACAATATATGGACCCTGATAGAATGGAAGAAAAATGTGGAACAGAACCTCAAATTCCTAAAATAAAAAAACAAACCTGCTGGACTGGTTAAGACTGGAGGACTCCCCAAGACTACTGTCCGGAGATACTTTTCAGCCTTGAACTGAAACTAATCCCTGAGGTCACCTTGTAGCTAAACAACAAATCGGCTAAAAAAATAATGAATATATAAGTGGTAACTTTGGTGAAGGGTAAGACAGTACACAATACCAGGGAAGCCAGCACAACTTGTACAAGGAAAGGTCATGGAAGCTCCGTAGACACATCCAAACTCCCTGAGGGACCGAACTGCTGGGCAGAGGGCTGTGGGGACCATGGTCTCGGGAAACATCTAGCTCAATTTCCATAACATAGTTTATAAAGAAAATGTTCTATGTTCTACCTTGGTGAGAAGCGTCTGGGGTCTTAAAAGCCTGTGAGCAGCCATCTAAAATACTCCACTAGTCTCACCCCTTTGGGAGCAAGGGAGAATGAAGAGAATAAGATACAAGGAAAAGATTAGTCCAAAGGATTAATGGACCACAGTTACCAAGGCCTCCACCAGCCTAAGTCCAGTACAGCTAGATGGTGCCCAGCTACTACCACTGACTGCTCTGACCGGAATCACAACAGAGGGTCCTGGACAGAGCTGGAGAAGGATGTAGAATAAAATTCAAACACAAAAAAAGACCAGATTTACTGGCCTGACAGAGACTGGAGAAACCCCGAGAGTATGGCCCCCAGACATCCTTTTAGCTCAGTGGTGATGTCACTGCTGAGGTTCACCATTCAGCCAGGGATTGGACAGTCCCATAAAACAAAATGGGACTAATGAGGCAGTCCAGGGACAAAGACTAGAAGGCAAGAGGGAACAGGAAAGCTGGTGATAGGGAACTCAAGGTTGAGAAAGGACAGTATTGACATGTCGTGGGGTTGTTAACCATTTTCATAGGGCAATATGTGTACTAATTGTTTAATGAGAAACTATTTTGTTCTGTAAACCTTCATCTAAAGTACAAAAAAAAAAAAAAAGAATTACCTATGTGAGATCAAATTGACAATAGCAACTCAAAAGGTTTAAAGGGAATCCTAGGGGACAGTGAGTTGAAGATAATGGTGATGGAATAATTTGGAAAAGGATAGTGAGAATAGCAGCACAACTGGAAGAACGTAATGAATGTCACTGAATTGTACATGTAGAAATTTTTGAAATGGTGTAACTTTGGCTATGTATATTTTCACCAAAAATAAAAGGTCCTTCAGGG
>NW_004443952.1:22973927-23002459 GCF_000243295.1 Trichechus manatus latirostris
CCGGACACACTTTTAGTCCAGTAATGAAGTCACTCCAGAGGTTCACCTTTTAGCCAAAGATTAGACACACTCATAGGACAAAAGGAGACTAAAGGGGCACACCAGCCCAGGGGCAAGGACTAAAAGGCAGGAGAGGACAGGAAAGCTGGTAATAGGGAACCCAAGATTGAGAAGGGAGAGTGTTGACATGTCATGGGATTGTTAACCAATGCCATGAAACAATATGTGTACTGACTGTTTAATGAGAAACTGTTCTGTAAACCTGCACCTAAAGTATAATAAAAAAATTTTTTTTAAATGAATATCACCTGTAAGTACTGTGTTCCTTTAAAAAAATCACCTGTTTGAGAACAAACAGTCAACAATTACTTTAAAACAAAGGTGAGAATGTAATGGGGCAGAGAAACTAGATTAATGAAAATGAAACAACCAGAACAGAAATAATGAGAATGTTCACACATTATGAAGAATGTCACCAATGTCACTGAACAACTTGTATAGAAATTATTGAATGAGAACCTAATCTGCTGTGTAACCTTCACCAAAAATACAGTAAAATATTATTTAAAAAAAGAAAAAGTAGTAAGTGTTCCCAGATATACTCAACAAAAATGTACCAAAAGATATTTACAAGAATGTTAGTAGCCAAAGTAGTATTTAGAGGGAAATTTATAGCTGTAAGTATCTTCATTATAAAAAGATAAAAATTTTAAATAAGGAGTAGGACCAACTAAACTCAACCTAAGGGCTAGAAAAAGAAGAAAATAAACCCAGAAAAAGTAGAAGAAATTGATGAAGTTAAAATTAGAAATTCATGAAATTGAAACAAACCAAACTAAACACCAGTACTGATGACCAATAAAACAAAAAGCAGTTCTTTTAAAAACTGATTAAGTAGACTAGACTTAGGAACAATCAAGAAAAAAAATAAGACCCAAATAAATGATACCGAGAAAAAAATAAGGCCAGGAATGGAGGCGAAAACTGACTAAGACAGAGAGGAAATTAAAAAACGTATAAGAAAAGTAAGTAGTGAGGAAACTGTAGTAAAGGAAATGTAAGGACAGGCATGTACAGTGAAGGGCAGAGAGCGGCTTGGAGTCTCCTATCTTACCAGGATTCAAATAATGGCAGGAACAGACAGAAAAACAGTATGATCTGGGGCTGCAGTGTCTGTTCTCAACCTGTTCTCAAAGGGCAGAAGCATGGATCCTGGACTGGGTGTGCAAGGATCCCTGGGGTTTGTACCCAGCTCAGTCTCCTCCGACCTGCCCTCCCTGCCCTACTTCCCCTCTTTGGGCTTGTCTCCCATCTGATCCGAGAGGGCCAGCACTGTGTGGGTGATCTCTCAGCCCCCAGCTCTGGCTGTCTCCACCTCAGGGATGGTTTAAAAGTGCGAGTGCCCTCTTTCCAATGGCCCCAAGGTGTTTTCTTCCGGGTGGCCTCCAACCAGGCTCACTCACTGGGAGTTTGGGAACAGCTCCACCCAACCTTCTGAAAGCTTCAGGGCCTTCTCCTCCTGATACCTGGTTGGTCCAGGGACCAGGGCCAGAGGAATCTGGGGCAGATGGTGGGGCTAGAGGCAGTGAGGATGCTGGCCCCTATGAGATAGCAGTCACCTCATCTCCTACAATACCACTCTCCTATAGAGCCCATTTTATAATCCCTGCTGTGCCCTTCTTCACCCACTCCTGCTCTGTCTCCTCCTACCCGAGCTCTCACCAACGGTGTTGGTAAATGCTTAACAACAACAAAAAAACCAAACCTGTTGCCATCAAGCCAATTCCAACTCATAGTGACACTATAGGACAGAGCAGAACTGCCCCACAGGGCTTCCAAGGAGCGGCTGGTGGATTTGAACTGCGACCTTCTGGTTAGCAGCCATAGCTCTTAACCACTACACCATCAGGGCTCCTGCTTAGCAGCAGGCTCTCAAAAAAAAAAAGGTACATGCATATATACATGTACGAACTTTTTTTTAAAATGAATTTTCCTGATATAAAGAATGTGTAGTACAGACTTTACAAATGATAATATGTAATACTCTTTATTGTAAATTCCAAACCTTTAACTTCAGTGTTGCTATTCCTTGTAAAATCCACTATCAGTTCTTATAATTCTATCACCAGTACTAGTGTTACAAAATCTGACTGTGAATAAATGCTTGGTTACTATCCAATTCAACAAAGAAGTCACTCATGTCATGGATAAATGAGAGTAGTTCTTTCATGAATGTTGATATTTTCATTTACATTAATGAGTAAGACAAAAGTGAGACAATGAAGATGTCACTCATTCATCAATGACACAAACTTTTTTGTTGAATCAGAAAACAGTTTTCAAGCACTAGAAGAAATTTTCTAAACTTTTTTGGTTCTAATCACAATATAAAGGTTTATAGACACAACATTTTTTTTTTAGTTTAATCTGCATTATTAACATTTTCTCCATCACTTTCTTAAGTTTAGACTTTAGACTAATAACAAAACATTAAATCAAGCCCTGATGTGTTCCATTTGCCAGTTTCCATGGTGTAAATGCTCACACTATGGCCAATCAATTTCAGGTTACCAACATGATGCCACTGAACAGGGAGGTGGGAAGAGATGTACAGCAGCACACGATTACAGTGTTTCCACCATACAGGAAGAATTAGGTGTCATTAACCTCAACAGAAGTAGTTCTTGGGTTGCCCAAATGGTTAAGCACTCAGCTACTAACTGAAAAGTTGGCAGTTGGAATCCACCCAACAGTGCCTCCACTTTGAAGAAAGGCCTGGTGGTCTACTTCCAAAAGATTGCAGCCATTGAAAACACTGTGGAGTGCTGTTCTACTCTGGCACCCATGAGGTCACCATGATGGCAACTGGTATGGTAACCTCAAAAGCATAAGCACCAAAAACCAAACCCGGTGCTGTCGAGTTAATTCCGACTCATAGGGAACCTCAACAGCACAGGTAATAGTAAAATGTAGTAAAACAATTAGGATGTGATGAGCTTTGAGTGTTATCTTTGATTGAATATTAATTTATCTAATTAGTTTATATAATTTAATTTTTAAAAACAACTATGTTTAACTGGTGGCGTAGTGGTTAAGAGCTACGGCTGCTAACCAAAAGGTAGGCAGTTCGAGTCCACCAGGCGCTACTTGGAAACTCTATGGGGCAGTTCTACTTTGTCCTATAGGGTTGCTGTGAGTTGGAATCTACTCGACAGCAATGGATTTCTTTTTTTTTCTTTATGTTTGACTACTGCTTGCAAGATTCCTGAAAATTCGGCAGTCAAGCTTATGTGAATCAATACAAACTGGCCCCAGCATGCCATAGGTTCTCACCCTCTGTCAAGGCCCAGACACCACCTCCTTCTTGATGCCTTCCCCAGTCACTTCAGTAAAGAGCATTTCTCCCTCCCATATGTTCAATTAAATCACGTCTATTTCTTTCCCCAGACTGGGGGCTCCAGGCACCGGGTCTGATTTGCCTCTGCCTCTCCGGGCCTGGCATTGAGTAGGCGTCATTGTTCAGTAAGCAGGTGCCAAAGCCCTGTGGTGAACCAGACCTTTCCACACCAGCTCCAAGTGTCTTCCATGGTCCCATTCTTCTGGTGCATGGTCACCAGCTCCTCCACTCTGCCCTTCAGGCCCTTGCAGGCTACAAGGAAACTGTAGGGAGAGGTCCTCAGTAGCAGGGGCGGCCATTGGGCCTCAGTTTCCCCATCTGTAAAGTGCTAAGGAAGGAGGAGATGCAAGGAAGGAAGCCATACTGATGTTCCTTCTAGTCTCTTTTTCTTAGGAGTACAGTTGTGGGAGGTTGTATTTGGTCTGTACATGCAATTTAGTGTCTTGTGGTGTCTCATGTAACATATCACGAGCAATTTTCCATGATCTACATAGCTTCCAAATTTTCCATTATTAATGCCTGCAGAATATGCCATATTTTTTATTGTGTTTTAAGTGAAAGTTTACAGTTCAAGTTAATCTCTCATACAAAAATTTATACACACGTTTTGTGACCCTAATTGCTCTCCCTATAATGTGACAGCACACTCCTCCTTTCCACCCTGGATTTCCCATGTCCATTCAGCCAGCTCCTGTCCCTTTCTGCCTTCTCATCTCGCCTCCAGACAGGAGTTGTCATTTAGTCTCATGCATCTATTTGAGCTAAGAAGCACACTCTTCACGAGTATCATTTTATGTCCCATGATCCAGTCTAATCTATGCCTGAAGAGTTGGCTTCAGGAAAGGTTTCAGGTCTGGGCTAACAGAGAGTCCAAGGGCCATGTCTTCTGGGGTCCCTCCAGTTTCATTCAGACCATTAAGTCTGGTCTTTTACTAGAATTTGAGTTCTGCACCCCACTTTTCTCCTGCTCCGTCAGGGACTCTCTGTTGTGCTCCCTGTCAGGGTGGTCATTGGTGGTACCCAGGCACCATCTAGTTCTTCTAGTCTCAGGCTGATGGAGTCTCTGGTTTACGTGGCTCTTTCTGTCTCTTGGGCTAATATTTTCCTTGTGTCTTTGATGTTCTTCATTCTCCTTTGTTCCAGGTGGGTTGGGACCAATTGATGCATATTAGATGGCTACTCGTTAGCTTTTAAGACCTCAGACCCCACTCACCAAAGTGGGATGCAGAACATTTTCTTAATAAGCTTTGTTATGCCAATTGACCTAGATGTCCCCTGAAACCATGGTCCCAAATATGCCATATTTTACTTAATCAACAATGCATCTTACTTTTCTTGTATTGGGGAATATTTATATAGCTTTTGTTTTCTAGCACCAGTTTTACCTCATCAACACCAGTGTTGAATGTTTTCATTTCAGAATACATGCTAATTTAAACATCAAATAATTACAGTTGTTTAATGTGTTTGTTATTTTAATTGCTAGTGCTACTGGACATTTTTCTGTCAATTTTTCTGCTAGTTGTCCCTACCCTCTTAAGCAGCACAGATCACAAAACAACTAGATTCTTGATGTCTCAAGGCATTACCAACAGGCTCCTGGGGTGTGTAGGCTTTCGACTTCAGACTATGATTTTGAGTGAATACAGCTGCCTTTTGTACTCTTTTGGCCATTTCTTCTGTCAGGCTGTTAAATATTGTTTTTTGCTGGGGTCAGTGGGCCAACTTCTTGAGTCTTTGTTTGCTTCTACTCTAAGAAACCAGACACAATAAAAAGGCTTGTCAGGATTGTCTAAAAGAAACCATGCCAGGCATTAGAGCTTGGTTGCCCCATTGTGAAGAAAGTATGTGGGTTCATGGCATCTTGTATAGCCCTGAGGCCTTCCGTGCTTACATGCTGACTCTTGGCTGGGGTCTTGGTGTCTGAAGGTGTTGGTGTAATGATCCCCAGAAAGAGGAGGGACTGCATTTGGTTTTATGAAAATCATGCTGGTAGAACAAAAATGATTAACAATATCTTTACATGTGCATTGAACTTGACATTTTATGAAGCCCTTTAAATACATTATGCCATTGATCCTCACAATAACATTATGGGGTGAGTATGACTTTTACTGGAGTCCTTGGGTGGTGCAAACGATTAAGTGCTCAGCTACTAACTGAAAAGTTGGTGGTTTGAAATCATCCAGAGATGACTTGGAAGAAAGTCCTGGTGATCTGCTTCTGAAAGGTCACAGCCATCAAAAACCCTATGGAGCGCAGTTCTACTGTAACACACGTGGGGAATCAACCCTACAGCAATTTTTTTAACGGTTTTTTACCATTTTATGAATGAGGATGCTCAGATCTGAAGAGATTATACATCTTACCCAAGATGCCTCAGCTATCTGTGGCAGGGTTGGCCACTGAACTGGGGCTCCGGACCCTAAGTCCATGACTCCTCAGCTACATCTGAGGGCTGCATGACTTGAGCTCCTTTGTGTCTGGCTCCTTCACATGTTTGCTCATGTTCAAAACACAGGATGTGGAGAAATTACCTTTGAGTATAATAAAGGAGAAACAAGTGGATGAGCTCACAAGGTCATTTGTTTGGGATGGTACCTGTTTATCTAACTGACTCTCTCCAAATCACTAATACAGTCTTTGTAGCCCGGAGACGAGCCACCCTGTATCTGAGACATAACTGTCTCTCTCCAGAGTTCATAAGGTTGTGATTCCACCCGTCTTGGTGCCTGATGTTGGACAAATTCAAAATGAAAGAGGTGACTGTGGCGAGGGGGCTACTAAAGCCATCCTGAGGACTTTCACAGGTGCTCTGGAATTTCCAAAGGCAAGTGGGGTCTGTAAGATTCTGTGGTAGATGAAGATTACCTGTGGGTGGCCCTCCATAGAAAGGGCATTGGCCCCGGTATAGTGAGACAACATGGCATAACATGGGTGTTATGGATTGAATTGTGTCCCCAAAAAATGTGTGTCAACTTGACCAGACCATAATGGCCAGTATTGTGTGGGTGTCCACCATTTTGTGATTTGATGTATTTATTCTATGTGTTGTAAACCCTAACCTTTATGATGTTAATGAGGCAGGATTAGAGGCAGTTATGTTAATGAGGCAGGCTCAATCCACAGGATTATGTTGTATCTTGAGTCAATCTCTTTTGAGATATAAAAAAGAGAATTGAACAGAAAAGAGAGGGACCTCATGCCACCAAGAAGGAAGCACCAGAAGCACAGAGCATCCTTTGGACCCAGGGTCCCTGCGCTGAGAAGCTCCTAGACCAGGGGAAGATTGATGACAAGGACCTTCCCCCAGAACTGACAGAGAGAGAGAGGCTTTCCCTAGAGCTCGCACCCTGAATTCAGACTTCCAGCCTCCTAAACTCTGAGAGAATAATGTTAAAGCCATCCACTTGCGGTATTTCTGTTATAGCAACACTAGATAACTAAGACAATGGGCTTTGGAGTCAGATAGAGCAGGGCTGCAGTTCTGATTCTGCCACCCGTGTGACCCTAGGCAGGTACTCAACCTCTCTGGGCCAAGTCTCCATGTACCCTGAAGGCTTGTCCTATGTGTGACTCTGGTTCTTACTTTATTTCTTTTGTTGTGAATGTCCAGCCTTAAAGGAATTAGACTCATCTTGGGGCTGATGTTGTCAGCGCTCTACCTATATCCATTTGAATCCCTTTACCTTATTTGGGCCTTCTTGCTGCCAGTACCTGCATCTGTTTGTTAGAGGACTGCCTGAGGCTGCGGGAACCTGCTTTGCCTGCACATAGGAGAGCTGGAAGGGTGTGGGAGCCTGGTACCCCTCCCCCTTTACTGATGGATGTCACTGGTACACCCATCTCAGCTCCCTCGATCTAGCTCTCATGCCCCTGACCAGGGCAACTCTGGGGTGTGACTTTCACAGTCCCCAGTGCTCACTTGAGGGATTGATCCAAAGTTATCCTTCGGGAGACTTGCTTGATAAGCACCCTGGCTGGGCCTCCTTTACTACCTGATCCTACTTTACCACTTCCTTACTGGCTTTACCTGGAAACACTTCCTAATAAATCGCTTTCATGTGAATCCTCATCCCAGGGTAGTTTCTGAGGAACCCTGCCTAAGACACAAGCATGCTGCTGGCCTGGCTGTAAGCCAGAACCCAGATTGATTTACTGAGACTCCCAACACTTCTTTTCCCAAACCCACAAGTCCTACCAACTGGCCACTCCTTTAAAAAGGAAACTGTTAAAAGTCTCACCATTCAATAAAGCATTAAACAAACTTTTTTTTTCTTGTTGTAGTTTAAGTTTACATTTCAAGTTAGTCTCTCATACAAAAATTTATACATACATTGTTATATGACCCTAATTGCTCTCCCTATACTGTGACAGCACACTCCTCCTTTCCACTCCTGATTTCCCCTGTGCATTCAACCAGCTTCTAACCCTCTCTGCCTTCTCATCTCCCCTCCGGACAGAAGCTACCTATTTAGTCTCATGTTCTACTTGAGCTAAGAAGCACAGTCTTGACGAGTATCATTTTATGTCCCACAATCCTGTCCAATCTTTGTCTGAAGAGTTGGCCTCGGACCTCTACTGTAAAAACTCATGAAAAAGTTCACACACAAAAAGAAACAATCTTTGTTGGTTATGAAGGATGGGACGGGTAGGGGGTGGAAATACTGCACAGACAATACATAAGTGGTAACTTTGGTGAAGGGTAAGACTGTAAACACACACAAAAAAAGAGCCGGCCTCAGGAATTGTTTTAGTTCTGGGTTGACAGAGAGTCCGGGAGCCATGCCTTCTGGGGTTGTCCAGTCTCAGTCAGGCCATTAAGTCTGCTCTTTTTACTAGAATTTGAGTTCTGCACCCCACCTTTCTCCGGCTTCATCAGGGACTTTCTGTTGAGTTCCCTGTCAAGGCAGTCATTGGTGGTACCCGGGCACCATCTAGTTCATCTGGTCTTAGGCTGAAGACGTCTCTGGTTTATGTGGCCCTTTCTGTCTCTTGGGCTAATATTTTCCTTGTGTCTTTGGTGTTCTTCATTCTCCTTTATTCCAGGTGGGTTGGGACAAATTGATGCATCTTAGATGGCTGCTTGCTAGCTTTTAAGACCCCAGACACTACTCACCAAAGTAGGGTGCAGAATATTTTCTTAATAAACTTTGTTATGGCAATTTACCTGGATGTACCCTGAAAGCATAGTCCCTAGACCCCTGCCCCTGCTACTCTGTCCCTTGAAGTGTTTGGTTGTATTTAGGGAACTTCTTAGCTTTGGTTTAGTCCAGTTGTGCTGACTTCCCCTGTAGTGTGTGCTGTCCTTCCCTTCACCTAAGATAATTCTTGTCTACTGTCTGGTTAGTGAATAACACTTACCCTCCCTCCCCACCCTCGTAACCATCAAAGAATGTTTTCCTCTGTGTTCAAACCTTTTCTTGAGTTCTTATAATAGTCGTCTTATACAATATTTGGCCTTTTGTGACTGACTAAATTCATTCAGCGTAATGCCCTCCAGATTCCTCCATGTTATGTTTCATGGATTCATCATTGTTCTTTATGGTTGCATAGTATTCCATTGTGTGAATATACCATAATTTGTTTATCCATTCGTCCATTGATGGGCACCTAGGTTGTTTCCATCTTTTTGCTATAGTGAATAGTGCTGCAATGAACATGGGTGTGCATATATTTATTCGTGTGACAGCTCTTATTTCTCTAGGATATATTCCAAGGGCAGGATTGCTGGATCGTATGGTACTTCTATTTCTAGCTTCTTAAGGACAAACTTTTTTTTTTTTAAAAGCTCTTTAAGGACACCATTTACCTTTGGGAGAGTTTTAAAGCAGTTTTCATATATACGGTTTTATTTGAGTCTCATCACATTGCTGATATAGCAAGAAATTATTATCCCCTTTTTCAGATGAGCAAATTGAGGCTCAAACTGATGAAATGATTTGCCTAAAGTTACCCAGGAGCACACGGCAGATACCAGGTGTAGGAAGCCAAGTTTTCCAAGCCCTGGTTTTGTGCTGGTCCCTGGTACAAAGCTTTGTTTTTGACAGTTGTGATTAATGATGACGAAGAGGTGTTTTGGTAGATTTTTATCAGTGTTTGTCAACTGACTTATTCTTCCTTTTGTAGTGTTCTCAGAGCTGGCCCATTCAGTTATTCTTAAAAAGAAAAAATCTTTTACCTCATTTCCCCCACTATAGAAATACTGTAATACATTCTTATCAGATAAAATTTGGAATATAGAGAAAAAAAGAGCAATATGAAAAAAATTCTTATCATTTCACCACTCAGAGTCAACCATCTACTAACAGTTTGATATATTTTCTTCTAGTCCTTTCTTTTTTCTATGCATAGTTGTTGCTTTGTATTGCATACTTAGAATAATTTACTCTAAACTTATACCTAACTTGCCAGTACATATTCATTCTTTTTGATCTGTAAGGGCCACTTTTTTCGAATTGCATAATTTTCTTTTACAAGATGAGCTTGGAACATGTTTTGTTTGCCAGAAAGTAAGGCAGTGCTCAAAAATGGAAAGAAAAAAAAAAGTGCTAAGGGCACATCAAAAGGACACAGGAGTCAGCCAGCTCGAAAAGCTCCCATTGGCCAAATCTGGGACAATTTGAGCTTCAAAATAATTAAGAAAATAAGGAATAATAAACCATTGAATAAATAGGGACCTATGAGTCTTTACTGATAATAAATCAGTCAGTCATACATAAATGAGTGACTAGGGGAGAGGAAAGCGTTCTTGCTCACAGTAGCATGCCAACCAGTAAATGTGAAAGGAGTGCTGGGTTGGGAGATCATGATTTTGCAACTATCGTGGTAAAAATTATTTTGGACAAGAATCATCAAGGGGTGCTACATCTTAGGGTGAAATTTTTTTAAATAAAGTTTTTATTTTGGAATAACTTTGATTTACAGAAAAGTTGCAAAGGTAATACAGAGAGTTCCAGTATACTCCTCACCCTGTATCTCCTAAAGCTAACATCTTACATTACCATCGTACGTTTTCAAAACTAAGGAACCAACATTGATGCATTTTTACACTAATGTCCTTTTTCTGCTCCAGGATCCAATCCAGGATTCCACATTGCATTTCGTTGTTTTGTCACCTTATGTCTCCTCTAGTCTGACAATTTCTCAGTCTTTCCTTGTTGTTCATTACTGTGACAGTTCCGAGGAGTACTGGCCAGATATGTTGTAAAATCTCCCTCATTTTAGATTTGTTAGAAGTTTTCTCATAGCTAGATGGTACCTATGGGTTTAGGGAAAGAATCACGCAGAGGTAAAGTGCCATTCTCAGCACATCATATTATGATATCCATGACGTCACTGCTAATGGTAACCTTAATCATTTGGTTAAGGTAGTGTTTGCCAGGTTTCTCCACTATAACGTTACTAGTTCCCCTCTTTCTATATTCTATTCTTTGGATGTGAGTCTCTAAGTCAAGTCCATCCCAAAAGTGGGGGTAAGGATTAATCTTCATCCCCTGAAGGGGGAGTATCTACTTATGTTATTTGGAAATCTTCTGTAAAGAATATTTGTCTCATTCCTTTATTCATTTAATCATTTATTTATATCAGTATAGACTCACATATATTTATTTTATTCTTTGGGTTGTAATCCAATTCAACGCTATTTATTTTGATGCTCAAATTTTTTGCCAGTTTTGGCCATTGGAAGCTCTTTCATATTGGCTCTTGTGTTCCTTAACATTCCTCATCCTTTTGTTTTTTGAGTATTTCCTTGCTTTCTGCCACTACAAGATGTTCCAGGCTCATCTTGTATTTTCCCTGCCTCAGCCCTGGAATTAACCATTTCTCCAAAGTGACCTGGTTTCTTTCTTTGGAGAATGGTATTTAGAAACCACAGTCTGGGTGTTGGGTGTGATCATTACTATGGAGGTGTGGGAGAAATTGTGATGTGGGGCAGGATATTTGTATGATCTTAAAGTGTCTCTCCACAGATTACTTATTAGTGGCAATAGAAAAAAGAGTTAACTATATAATGGAGAAACTGGACCACACCTTTACCGAGAGATCAGAATTAACATCACTAATGAGGGGCAGATGGACATGTGCACCTCCAGATGTAATACCCTGAGAAGGACACAATATCCCTTATGCATATGTTTAGTCTGGAATGCACATCCTGAATCCAATCATGAGGAAACATTGGGCAAATCCAAAATGAAGAACATTCTTTAAAAAAAAAAATAGCTTATATTCTCTAAAAATGTCAATATCAATGAAAGACAAAGAAAGGCTGAGGAACTGTTCTAGATCAAAGGAGACTAAAGAGATAGGCAACTAAATGCAATATGTAATTCTGGGCCCGATCATGCACTGGAAGGGAGAAAGCTGCTATAAAGGACATTTCTAGAAAAATTTATAAAAATTAGAATAAGGATGGTAGATTTGTTAAAAGTATTGTAATCAATGTTAAATTTCTTGAGATTGATAAATATTCTTGTTTTTAGGAAACACACTGAAGTATTTAGGGGTTAAAGGGCATGGTGTAGGCAACTTACTCTCAAATGGTTTAGAAGAAAATGATATAGCTTAGAGAGAATGATAAATAGGTCAAAATATTAACAACCGGTAAATCTGGGTAAGGTGTATAAGGAAGTTTTTTCATCCTAATCTTGTAAATTTTCTGTGATCTTGAAATTATTTCCAAATAAAAAGTTACATTTTAATGTAAATTTGATATAGACAAAAGGACATATGGAACATATGTGTAACTTTAAAGTTCCAGATTATCATATTCCACTATTTGGAAGACTTAGACAATGGGTTTCTTAGATCCAGAAGAAACTGACTGTTTCCATTGTACCCACAGGTCTCTAAAGTGGGCAACAACCTTGCTCTCACAACCACCTTCACAGGAAACACACCCACAGCCTTGGATTGTAAATTCCACAAGCCTGGCGTGTACCCTTGAAAAGAAGACCAAACAGATATTGTTGGAAATGTGAATTCACAAGGTATACGCTAGCCCCTTTTCCTTGGAGAGGAAGTAAGTGTTTTTGAATGATCAGGAGCATTACCAAACCTATTTTAAGCCCTCATGATCCTGTCAATCAACTAGGAAAAGCAAACAGGCCAGGAAGTGGCTGAGTCTGCAAATGGAGGGCAAGTCTAACAGTTTCACAGAAAGAGAAACACCAGAAGGCAGACCCAGTCTGCTTTCCTGGAGCCAGCGATGGGGCAGGCCACTCTTCATGAACTAAGAAGATGGAGACATTCTTCCCAGCCCCTCAGATCTTGTCTCAGTTACAATAATAATAGCTAGAATTTACTACCCTCTATCACAAGCCTGGCATGGTGCTAAGTGCTTTACGTGTATGACCTCAGTGACACGTGTTTTTTCATTTAGCCTCCCAATGGCCCTGTATATTATTACTGCTAGTGCCATTTTACAGAGCCACAGCTAAGGGCCTATTTTGGGAGAGATGATTTCTCTTTCCCTTGCATCTCTTTCTTCTCACTCTCCTTCTCGCTAAACCCCTCTCTGCCCTATCTAGAACTCTCGTCACAGCCTCTTAGCAGATCTCCTTGTCTCCTCTCCCTCCCAGGTTTCATTCAGCTTCCACATGGCCATCAAGGATAATTTTCTTAAAACTCCTCTTTGATGATGTCACTCCCCTCCGATGATGTCCTTCTCAAGCTTAAATATCTTGAGGGATTTGCAGGGCCTACAGAATAAAGATCACATTCAATCCCCAGCATCCAAAACTCCTCAGGACTTGGATAGATTCAAATGCTCTTTTTTCATTCCTCTCTTCAACTACTACCATGTTGACCAGGCTCTTTCTGTTTTCTCAGACCGAAATGCCCTTACCTATTGCTCATTCTTCACATATCAGAATCCTTCTTAACCCAACTCCTATCTCCTCCATGAAGCTTTCTCAAGTCATTTCCCTCCAAACAGAATTATTCTCTGATTTCACTTCACATCACCTTTAACAGCATTACATGCATCTCTACTTAACAATTATTTCATTACACCTTGTTTTTGAATCAAGTATTCATACGTCTATCTTTCCCACTTACACGGCACTTCAGACAGGAGAATGAATGACCTAACCCTCTGCAATGGCACAGAGCTCTGCACACAGTAGGTCAGTGATCACTGCTGCTGAAAGAAATCAAACTAAAATTGTAAGGGTTGCTTCATGGATCAAAAATTTGGATTGAAGGATACATGTTTTCCTATTAAATTTCAACTGCTACAAAAAACTGAAAAGCAGCCATTGACTTCTGCTTTAACCAAACCAGACCATCCTTGTTAGATATTGTACTGAAGGGACTAGGTGCTGATTTGGATTGAAATATGCTTCCACATTCTGTTGTCAGAGCTGGGAGACACTGTTGCTCAATGATAATACTTGCTCTCAACATTTGGAGAGCACCTTTGGTTCCCAAATATCTCTCTGTGGTTATCATTTCAATAGTACATCTACTTGTCTTTAAGTGAAAACTGATTGGTTCCTTTGAATTCTACTGAGTTTTATTATTAATTTTTTTTAATTCATACATCTATGATAAACTAATTTTTAACAAGGGTGCTAACGCACCCAATGGGAAAGAAAGAGTCTCTTCAATAAATGGTGCTGGGAAAATAGGATTTCCACATGCAGAGGAATGAAACAGGCTCTATGCCTCATACTATAGACAAAAACCAATTCAAAATGGATTAAGAATCTAAATGTGAAAACTAAAACCATAAAATTCTTAGAAGAAAATGTAGGGGTGAAGCTGTGGGACTTAGTTTATAGCAATGGGCTATCAGATAAGACAACAAAAGCATGAGCAGCAAAAGACAAAATAGATAAATGGGATCTCATAAAAATTAACTACTTTTGTTCATCAAAGGACTTTATCCAAAAAGGGAAAAAACATCCTACAGATAGGGAGAAAAATTTTGGGAACCATCTTTCCGATAATGGTCTAATATCCAAATTATATAAAACACTTCTACAACTTATCAATAAAAAGACAAGCAATCCAGTAAAAAAATGGCCAAAGGACTTGAACAGACATTTTGCCAAAGAGGACACTCAAATGGCCAATAAGCACATGAAAAGATGCTCAACATCACTAGTCATTAGGGAGATGCAAATCAAAACCACAATGAGATACCATCTCACCCCCATTAGTATTGCAATGATCAAAAAAATGGAAAGCAATAGGTGTTGGAGAGGTTGTGGAGAAATAGGAACACTTATCCATTGCTGGTAGGAATGTAAAATGGTACAGCCACTATGGAAAACAGTTTAGCGGTTCCCCAAAAAGTAGAACATACAACTACCCTATGACCCAGCTATTCCAGTCTTAGGTATATACCCAAGAGACTTGAAAGCAGAGACCTGAACAGACTCACGAACACCTATGTTCATTGCCTTAGCCAAAAGGTGGAAACAACTGAAATGTCCATCAACAGATGAATGGATAAACAAAATGTATATACATACAATGAAATATTACTCAGCCTTTATGAAGTCCTGATACATGCCACGACATGGATGAACCTTGAAAACACTATGCTGAGCGACACTAGTCAGTCACAAAGGGGCAAATACTGTATGATCTCACTTATATGAAATCAGAAAATATATAGAAACCTAATATTATTGGTGGTTACCAGGGGAGGGAGGAGCCTTGGTGGCACAGTGATTAAGCACTCGGCTGCTAACCGGAAGGTATGTGGTTCCGACTCACCAGCCGCTTCTAGTGAGAAAGATGTGGAAACCCTATACGGCAGTTCTGTTCTGTCCTATAGGGTTGCTATGAGTCCTAATCGACATGGAGATAGGTTTGGGTTTTTTTTTTTTTTGTTACCAAGGGAGAGAAAACCAATAAACCAATCCGGCTGCTGTCAAGTCGATTCTGACTAATAACAAACCTCTAGCACAGAGTAGAACTGCCCCATAGGTTTTCCATGACTGTAATCTTTATGGAAGCAGACTGCCACATCTTTCTCCTGCAGAACTGCTGGTGGCTTTGAACCACCAACTTTTTGCTTAGCAGCCGAGGGCTTAACCACTGCGCCACCAGGGCTCCTTACCAGGGGAGAGAGAGACGGGGAAAGAGGAAGTTTTTGCTTAGGGGGCAGTGAGTTTATGTCAATGCTGGCAGAATAATTTGGAAAAGGATAGTGAAGGATAGCTGAAGAGTGTAATCAATGTCACTGAATTATATATGTAGAAATTGTTGAATTGGTGTATGTTTTGTTGTGTATATTTTCACCACAATAAAATCTTTGTGTATGCGTGTGTCTCTAGATATTAGTGATGGGAAATAGAGGAAATGGAGTGTTGGGTGTTTTTAGCTGTCATAGAGTAAGGTGGCCAAACCTCCTCTCTTTCTGCCTGTTCCTGCTAGTTCAAATATAACTTTTTCCAATGCAATCTTGTTCCTCAAGATAGTATGTTTTGTTATTTTATTTTTAGAGGTAAGAAAAAAGAAGGAGGGTATTTTATTTTGGATAGTGATAAACATTTTTATTGGAAACCTCCCAAGTTGATCCCAGTTTCATACAATTTGGAAAGAATAAAGTACAAGTCAGGGAGACAAATATTTGAGAGTTTTGTGTTGGTTTAAGAATGTTTACCCAATCCTGGTAAGACTCATTTGCCACTAAAAGGTTCCCCCCACCCTGTCCCCACCACCATGTCACCCTGCAGAAGGTCAAGTGGCCTTATGCACAGGGCTAATTCCCTGCATTCCTGATCCAGGGGCACAGAAGGGTGGGTGAAGTCACTGCTGTCACAAGTAGCCAGTGGTCAGGAGAAGATTAGGAACAGAGGCCCGCAGATACATGGGTAATTCATATACACCATGGCCTTCCTTCAAGGGCTAAAAAGCAGAGACTGCGGGCTTGCATCCATTTTGGACAGAACTTTAGGAAAGGAAAAAGGTATACTGAAGTCTAGCCATCCTTAAGATGAATGATCTCATATGACATTTGCATAGTATGTTATGGTTTATCACATACGTATTACCAACCTGCTAAAGACAAAGTCAAGGGGTCTTCCTGATGGCTCAGTTGCAACCCCAGCTCAGTTACTGACTTGCTGCGTAATCTTGGGCAGGTGACTTAATTTTTCTGGGACACAATTTCCTCACCTATAAAATAAGGGGGCTGTTGTTGTTGTTAGGTGCCGTAGAGTCGGTTCTGATCATAGCAACCCTATGTACAACAGAATGAAACACTGCCCAGTCCTGCACCATCCTCACAACTGTTGCTGTGTTTGAGCCCATTGTTGCAGCCCCTGTGTCAATACATCTTGTGGAGGGTCTTCCTCTTTTTTGCTGATCCTCTAACTTACCAAGCATGACGTCCTTCTCCAGGGACTGGTCCCCCCTAATAACATGCCCAAAGTATGTGAGACAGAGTCTTGCCACCCTCGCTTCTAAGGAGCATTCTGGCTGTACTTTTTCTAAGACAGACTTATTCGTTCTCCTGGAAGTCCATGGTGTATTCAATATTCCTCCCCAACACCATAATTCAAAGGCATCAATTCTTCTTAGGTCCTCCTTATTCACTGTCCAGCTTTCACATGCATATGAGGCAATTGAAAACACCATGGCTTGGGTCAGGCGCACCTTAGTCCTCAAAGTGACATCTTTGCTTTTTAACACTTGAAAGAGGTCTTTTGCAGCAGATTTGTCCAAAGCAAATACATCGTTTGATTTCTTGATTGCTTCCGTGGACACTGATTGTGGATCCAAGTAAAATGAAATCCTTGACAACTTCAATATTTTCTCCATTTATCATGATATCGCTTATTGGTCCAGCTGTGAGGATTTTTGTTTTCTTTATGTTGAGATGTAAACCATACTGAAGGCTTTGATCTTCATCAGTAAGTGCGCCTTAGTCCTCTTCACTTTCAGCAAGCAAGAGTGTGTCATCTGCATATCACAGGTTTTTAATGAGTCTTCCTCCAATCCTGATGCCACTTTCTTCTTTATATAGTCCAGCTTCTCAGATTACTTGCTCAGCATACAGATTGAATAAATATGGTGAAAAGATATGACCCTGAACCACACCTTTCCTGATTTTAAACCACGAAATATTCCCTTGTTCTGTTCGAACAATTGCCTCTTGGTCTATGTACAGGTTCCGCGTGAGTACAATTAAGTGTTCTGGAATTCCAATTCTTCACGACGTTATCCATGCCATTTGCCATCATTGTAAATGAATAATGAACACAAATTACCTGTGTTTTATTGACTATGCAAACACATTTGACTGTGTGAATCATAACAAATTATATTTAAACATCTTATATGTAAACATCTTTCTGGTATTCTCTGCTTTTAGCCAAGATCCATCTGACATCAGTAATGATATTCCTTCTTCCTCTTCTGAATACAGCTTGAATTTCTGGCAGTTCCTTGTCAATGTAGTGCTGCAACCATTTTTAATTATCTTCAGCAAAATTTTACTTGAGCGTGATATTAATGATATTGTTCAATAATTTCCACATTCTATTGGATCACCTTTCTTTGGAATGGGCACACATATGGATCTCTTCCAGACAGTTGGCCAGTAGCTGTCTTCCAAATATCTTGGCATAGATGAGTGAACACTTCCAGTATTGCATCCATTTGTTGAAACGTCTCAATTGGTATTCCGTCAATTCCTGGAATCTTGTTTTTTGCCAATGCCTTCAGTGCAGTTTGGACTTCTTTCTTCAATATCATCGGTTCTTGATCATATGCTACCTCCTGAAATGGTTGAATTATTTTTGGTATAGTGACTCTGTGTATTCCTTCCATTCTTCTTTTGTTGCTTCATGTTTATCATTCAATATTTTGCACATAGAATCCGTCAATATTGCAACTCAAGGCTTGAATTTTTTCTTCAGTTCTTTCAGCTTGAGAAATGCTTGAGAAAGCTTTTCTTCCCTTTTGGTTTTCTGGCTCCAGGTCTTTGCACATTTTATTATGATACTTTACTTTGTCTTCTTGAGCCACCCTTTGGAGTCTTCTGTTCATCTCCTTTACTTCATCATTTCCTCCATTCTCTTTAGTCTGTCAGTTTGTCATACTGTGGTGGCTTGTGTGTTGCTGTGATACTGGAAACTATGCCACCGGTATTTCACATACCAGCAGGGTCACCCATAATGGACAAGTTTCAGCAGAGCTTCCAGACTAAGACAAGCTAGGAAGAAGGACCTGGTGGTCTACTTCTGAAAAAACTAGCCAGTGAAAACCTAATGGAACAGCAGCGGAACATTGTCTGATATAGTGTCGGAAGGAAGATGAGCCCCTTGGGTTGGAAGGCACTCAAAATACTACTGGGGAAGAGCTGCCTCCTCAAAGTGGAGTCAACCTTAATGATGTGGTTGGAGTCAAGCTTTTGCTATCTTCACTTGCTGATGCGGCATGACTCAAAATGAGAAGAAGCAGCTGTGAACATCCATTAATAATTGGAACGTGGAATGTACGAAGTATGAATCTAGGAAAATTGGAAGTCGTCAAAAATTCAATGGAACACATAAAGATCTATATCCTGGGCATTTGAATCAGACAATTGTATTGCCTACTATGCCATGAATGACAAATTGAAGAGAAATGGTGTCACATTCATTGTAAAAAAGAACATTTCAAGAATCTATCCAGAAGTACAATGCTGTCAGTGATAGGGTAATATCCACAGGCTTACAAGGAAGACCAGTTAATACGTCTAGTTTTCAAATTTACACACCAACCATTAATGCCAAAGATGAGGAAACTGAAGACTTTCATCAACTTCTCCAGTCTGAAATTGATCAAACATGCATCAAGATGTGTTGATAATTACTGGTAATCGGAATGTGAAAGTTGGAAACAGAGAAGGATCTGTAGTTGGAAAATATGTTCTTGGTGATAGAAACGACGCGGGAGATCACATGATAGAATTTTGCAAGACCAATGACTTATTCATTGCAAATACCTTTTTTCAACAACATAAACAGTGACTAAACACAGGACTCAAATCGACTACATTTGTGGAAAAAGACAATGGAAAAACTCAATATCATTAGTCAGAACAAGGCCAGGGGCTGACTGCAGAACAGACCATCAGTTGCTCATATGCAAGTTCAAGTTGAAGCTGAAGAAAATTAAAACAATTCCATGAGAATGAAAATACAACCTTGAGTATATCCCACTTTAATTTGGAGACCATCTCAAGAATAGATTGGACACATTGAACACTAACGACGGAAGACCAGACGAGTTGCGGGATGACATCGACGACATCATACATGAAGAAAATGAAAGGTCATTAAAAAGCCAAGAAAGAAGGAAAAGATCAAAATGGATGTAAAAAGAGACTCTGAAACTCATTCTTGAAAGTAGAGTAGCTAAAGTGAAAGGAAGAAATGATGAAGTAAAAGAGCTGAAATAAGGTGGTGGCGTAGGTAATATCTAAATTGGTCCCTGATTCTTCCTTTGTGACCCACATGACACCTCTGAGATAGGCAAGGAAAACAGCATTATCTCCATTTTACAGATAAAGAAAATTGAGGCTTACAGAGGGGAAGAGTCCTGGCCAAAGCTGCAGTGTAAATAAGTGAGTTTGAATCCCCTAACTTCTGTGTTCTTTCTATTACATTGAAGTCTCCTATTGCAAGGTTGCCATCAGAATTGTTGCAGTTAGGAGAACAGGCATTGCAGGTAGCAGAACAGTATGGGGAAAAGCCCCAAACCCTGTCTTTGTAGCCCAGGCTCATCCCCTTTCCCCATAATGCTCACTACTTTCTCTTTACAAAAACCTCAAAACAAACCCATTGCCGTTGAGTCAATTCCAACTCATAGCAACCCTATAGGACAGAGTAGAACTACCCCGTAGAGTTTCCAAGGAGCACCTGGTGGATTCCAACTGCTGACCTTTTGGTTAGCAGCCATAGCACTTAACCACTATGCCACCAGGGTTTCCCTTTCTCTTTAGGGGATCCAAAAATTGGCTTATCAATGTTGGTTTTCCATCAACACTTGAAGAAGTTACCACAGACTGACAGTCAGAAACAACCCCAGAATGACAACCATGCAGTCACCTGTCTTAGGCATGTCAGCAAAGGACTGATTCCAAGTGGAGAGACGCCTGTGAGAGAAGCATCCCCAATGGGCCCCCAACATAAGCAGCAGTGACATTAGTTCAAAAGATGGGAATTCTGTGCAGCCATACACAGGTCACCCCGCTGTGAGCTCTGCTCACGTCATCTCATTTAGTCCCCAAGGCAATTCTAGAGGTAGGAAACATCATCATCTCCACTTCACAGAGGAGGAGACCAAGGCCCTCAGATGTTGGGGAACTTGCCCAGAGAGTTATGGCTGCTCTATGTGTTGAGTCTGAGATGGAACTTGTCTGTCTGCGAGGGCAAGGGCTCTTTTCATTACCCCATGAACACACGCTGCTTTCAAGATTAGTTTGGGATAATTTTCAAAACCATGCAGTCACACAATTAAAAACAATAAAAAAATGGTCAACTAGAATCAGTAATAGTGGAAACCTCTGGGGAGGAAATCAGGGTGACCGATAGGATGGAAAGGAGGAAGATTTCCTTTCCGGTTTGTGTCCTTTGCACCTTTTTGGACTGTATATGTATTATCTACTAAATTTTGAACCATATGCATGTATTATTTATCCAAGTGAATCCGTTAAATTTAACTAAAGATAACCCAGGAGTTAGCAGGTGAATCTCCACCCTTTCCCTGTCAGATGTTATTTTTCCCCCCAGTGTGTCCCTCTGGGTAGGACATGAGTGTCTAAAACCAGAGACTGTGGAATTGAATCTCATCTAGTTTGTTTCCCATGGCCCTTTTGGAAGTAGTGTGGGCTATGAGCTATGTGCACAAGCCTGACATGGGTTCTAGTCCCACCTCCTCTACTTACCACCTAGGAGGCCTTTAGGAAAATCAAGCTGCTCATTTTGCCGGGTTAATATTTATAAAACATGATTCTGATGACATTACATCCTTTCTTTCAAGCCTTCAATAACTTCCCAGGATTCACCAAATCAGTCATGGGATGGTGCAAACAGTTAAGTGCTCAGCTGCTAACCGAAAGGGTGGCAGTTCAAGGCTACCCAGAGGCACCTTGGAAGAAAAGGCGTGATTAACTGCTTCCATAAAGATTACAGCCAAGAAAACGCTATGGGAGCAGTTCTACTCTGTAACACATGGGGTCATCATGAGTTGGAATTGACTTGATGGCAGCTAACAATGATATCCACCAAATCCACTACAAACCCCTGGCCAAGGTGTTTAAATCCTAATCTTCCATGACTTCCCTGCTCAGGCCTGATGCCCCAGGCAAGCTCATCTCATGATAATATGCACTGACCTTGCTCTCTCCTGCTTCCCGCCTTTGTCATGCTCTTCCCCTGCCTGAAACCCCTTACCCTGTCTTCACTTGTTGAAATCCTTCTTGTTCTTCGAGGCCCAGGTCAAATGCCACCTCCTCCATGATGTCTGTCCTCATCTCTTCACCTGGATAACAGAGGTACTCACATTACTTCCTTAGCCCACTGCAAGGGCTCCTGTACCATTTCTGGCTTTGCATTACAACCCTCTCCACTGGCTCACCCTCTCCTAAAGAACAGTGGGCCCCTGTGGGCAGGAAATATGCATGTATGCGCTGTTGGCCAGGAAGAAGGCCTGACATAGGATAAGTGCTCAGTGCTGCTGCTTGTTAAGTCGAATATATGTAACAATAATAGAAACCGCACTGGGAGAACCATCAGAGTTTGCATGTTCAAAAATCCCCCATTTTATAGGCAAGGCAATGGAAAACAAGACTGGAAAACTATGTATCTTCCAGCCTAGTCTTTCAGGAAAACTTGAGGGATTGGAAGGTTAGATCTAGGGCCCTATTAGCCCCTGGCTTGGGAATTTGTGTTCATTATTCATTTACAATGATGGCAAACGGCATACATTTCATGTTGAAGGTGTTTTGTTTTAGAGTAACAAATACAAGAGATTTAGTTTCTTTCTCACTATCCCCTGGCCCTTATCAGCAATTTCCCATCCTAATTTCACACAGCCTGACTTAGAAGGCTCTTTTAACTTCATGCTAGATTTTTTTTTACCGTAGAGCCCATGCCTTTCCTTGCTCAGATTTAGGCCTGCATGGCCCATCAGATCTAAAGCTTTGAGAGTCACAGGCAGGAAAATGAAAGTCGCTTTGCACACCAAACCCTGCTAGTTGTAAAGGCAGCCCAGCCCTCGTCATCACATCTTTGTCTGTTTGGCACAATGTAAAAAGAGCGAAGCAGAAAGGCAGCCTAGAACACCTGTGGCCATTATGAAAAGCAAAGCCATATCCCAGCCCTGCGTGCTTTTTATTCTGAATGTGGCGCATCTGTCAGCCACAGATGAAAACTCAGCAACAGAGGACCGAGAATCAGAGCTCAGACAGTTGACTGAGGAATTAGAAGGATTTTGTAATAAGCCCATTAATTCTGCTGGATTGAAATATCCTCAAAATCCACACATCCAGAGACAGCCGTACTTTTGTTTAACATTTTACACAGTATCTTATGCTTGCTGAAAGCTGTGGGGCAGTTCTTCACAGAAGCGCAAGAAGGGCCAGAGATTCTGACTTCAAAGTCCGGGGTTTGGATTCCGGAGCTACCACTTACCAGTCAAAAGGGATCCTGGCCAAGTCACTTAAGCCCCCCAAATCTCAACAAACTCACCTATAGAAGGTTCACATCAGGACCACTTTAGGTTATGTATTTTACCATGAGTTCAAATTACAAAGAAGTACGCCGTTGTTCATATTATTTCCAATTCAGGAGAAAAGGAAAAGCAAAACTTGGTGGTTGAGGGAAGACCATTTATCTGGATTTTCTCAGTTCTACAAAGGGAGGATTCACTTATCCTTCTTAAACTCGGTCTCTTGACTGAGGCCTGACTGAAGGCAGGGGTGGTTCCAGCAGCTGGGTGAGGAAGAGCTTGCATGGGATCTCACATAGACTTAGCTGTGGGGAAGGGTACTGCTGGGAGCAAAATGCTACCTCATTGACCCTTAAGGTCGTCATTTAAGGCAACCTGCATTTCCTTGCATTCTGTAAGGAACCTCTTAATTACTTCTCTGAAACCCCAAATATTGGACACCACCAATACCTCTTGGAATACAGAGAGTTTCTTATTTCAAATTGTTTTCTCTATACATTCATCAAATATTAAAACAAATGCTAATGCTCTTGCTATTATGTTAAGTCAATGAAGTAAGAGACAAAAATACACAGTGGGATCTCAACTATGTAAAAGCAATATATGCAGAGAAGAAAAGACTGGATGGACATATTAACACTGGCTGTATCTGAGAAAATAGATAATAGACTTTTTTTCTGCTTTTCTTTATTTTCTAAAAATTTAAAAGGGCTCATCATCAATTACTCTTAGAAAAAATAATTCAATTCAATCAAGTATTTGAATGCCCCAAAGGGAAAATCCAATTATATATTTTCATGTAAAATTATATATACAACTTCCATAAAAAGTAATGATGATATTAATAATAAAAAATTTGAAAAGGTATTTTATTAAGATTAATAAAGGATACCAAGTCTGAATCACTCAAAAATACAATACAGATCAAAGCCTATTATGATAAATTTCTTATGCAATAAAAATATCTGTATGATCAAAAAAGTGTTTGGTTTTTGAAAATAGTACGCTTTCAGCAAGGAATATTTAAGCATTAAGAGCACTGCACAAATGTAAAAGAATTTGGGCAGCCTTTTGGGGTTTATTGTAATAGAATTTAACCTTTATTTATTTAGGCTCAAAAACATTGTCAATATTGTTTAAAGTAATACATTGGAATTCATGGAGCAATGTATTAATATTTTAAAACTTTGCAACTGTTACAAGTAAACATATGCAATAGGAATATATGTTCTATAGCAGCCCTACCCAAAGCTCAGATTGTCAAAAGGTCTTGGATGTTGCCTGACAAGAGGGTTCAGTGGTCAGAGAAAAAGTTAAGTAAACCCGAGGTTAAAGCATTCAACAGGCCTCTTCCTTGCAAGATCTCTTGGAGCCACAAACATACTAATTTTCATTGTGACTCACTGACAGAGGTGGCCAAAGCATGTGTTACGGATTGAATTGTGCCCTTCCAAAAGATATGCTGAAGTCCTAATCCCTGGTTCCTGTGAATGTGACCTCGTTTGGAAATAAGGTCTTTGAAGATGTTATCAGTTAACATGAGATCCTAGTGGAGTAGGGTGGGTCCTAATCCAGTGGGAGTGGTGTCCTTATAAATGAGGAGAAGAGACACAACTGATGAGGAAGGACAGTCATGTGAAGGTACATCTATAAATCAAGGAATGCCTGGGGCTACCAGAAGCACAGAGAGACAAGAAAATCTTCCCTAGGGACTTCAGAGGGAGTATGGCCCGGCTGACACGTGGATTTGGACTTCTGGCCTCCAGAACTGTGAGACAATAAGTTTCTGTTCCTTAAAACCACTCACTTGGTGGCCCTTTGTTACGGCAGCTCTAGGAAACCAATACAGTATCTGACCACAGAGTTTTCCACCTTCTACACACATAAACAAAGGAGACCTCACTCTGGTATACGCAGTGGCATAGGCATGCAAAGTCTTTTCAATTTTTAGTTTTGAGCCTACCAAGCAGGGACTATGTCTATCTCTATTGTCACAAAAGCGATGTTCTACGGATCTGAAGCTGCAGTGCAGTGAATTACTTAATATGGCCCTTCTAGTCATTGTCTCCTCACGGTTTAAAATCAGGAAAGGTGTGTGTCAGGGTTGTATCCTTTCATCGTATTTATTCCATCTATATGCTGAGCAAATAATCTGAGAAGCTGGACTATATGAAGAAAAACAGGACATCAGGATTGGAGGAAGACTTATTAACAACCTGTAATATGCAGATGACACAACCTTCTTGCGGAAAGCGAAGCGAACTTGAAGGATTTACTAACGAAGATCAAAGACTACAGCCTTCAGTATGGATTACACCTTAACATAAAGAAGACAAAATCCTCACAACTGGACTGTCTTAGTCATCTAGTGCTGCTATAACGGAAACACCACAAGTGGATGGTTTCAACTAAGAGAAGTTTATTTCCTCACAGTTAAAAGTAGGCTAAAAGTCCAAATTCAGGGCGTTAGCTCTAGGGGAAGACTTTTTCTCTCTGTCGGCCTTCTTCTCTTCAGTGTTCCCCCGGACTAGGAGCTTCTCTGCGCAGGCACCCCGGTCCAAAGGATGCGCTCTGCTCCCGGCACTGCTTTCTTGATGGTATGAGGTCCCCCGTCTCTCTGCTCACTTCTGTCTTTTATATCTCAAGACATTGACTCAGGACACAATCCAATCTTGTAGACTGAGTCCTGCCTTACTAACACAACTGCCCCACATCCTCCCTCATTAACATCATAGAGGCAGGATTTACAACATATAGGAAAACCACACAATACCAGGAATCATGGCCTGGCCAAATTAATACACATATTTTTGGGGGGACATAATTCAATCCATGACACGGACCAATAAGCAATATCATGATAAATGGAGAAAAGATTGAAGTTGTTGAGGATTTCATTTTACTGGGATCCACAATCAATGTCCACGGAAGCAGCAGTCAAGAAATTTTTACATTGGGCAAATCTGCTCCAAAAGACCTCTTGAAAGTGTTAAAAAGCAAAGACGTGACTTTGAGGACTAAGGTGTGCCTAATCCATACCATAATATTTTTCATTGTCTCAAATGCATGCAACAGCTGGACTATGAATAAGGAAAACCAAAGAATTGATGTCTTTGAATTATGGTGTTGGTGAAGAATATTGAATATACCATGGACTTCCAGGAGAAGGAACAAATTTGTCTTGGAAGAAGTACAGCTAGAATGCTCCTTAGAAATGAGAATTGTGAGATTTCATCTTGCTTACCTTGGTCATAGTATCAGGAGGGACCAGTTCCTAGGGAAGGATATCATGCTTGGTAAAGCAGAGCGTCAGTGAAAAAGAGGAAGACCCTCTATGAGATGAATCGACACACTGGCTGCAACAACGTGCTCAAACATAGCAATGATTGTGAAGATGGTGCAGGACTGGGCAGTGTTTTGTTCTGTCATGCATGGGTTGCTAGGAGTTGGAACCAACTCAATGGCATCTAACAACAACTGTAGTCTTTGTGACTCCCATACAATGAGTGGGTGGGACTATGCAAATAAGGTATATGGAATCTGTGATAGTTAAAATTATGTGTCACCTTGGCTGGGCCATGATTTTCAGTGGTTTGGCAGTTATGTAATGATGTAATTTGGCAGTTACATAATGATGTAGTCAACCTCCATTTTGTGATCTGATGCAGATATCTTCCATTTTATTATGAGAGAGGGACCCATTACCACCAAGAAAGAAGAATTAGGAGTGGAGTGTGTCCTTTGGACTTGGGATCCCTGCAATGAAAACCTCCTAGACCCAGGAGACAGAGAGAGAGAGAATTGTAGTACAGGAGATAGCGAGAGACGGTGAGAAGTAGTGGCAGAAAAATGGCAGCAGCAGAGGCAGCAAAACCAGGAGACCAGCAGGAGACGGTATAGTGGGCTTCCTGGCTACTCATGGAATGAGAAAGCTGAGTGTCTTCAGGCAGAAGGCTTGCTGGTGGAGGAGGGTGCCTCTGGGCACTTGGTGGAACTAAGCTTGCTGACTCATGGTGCGAGAGAGCTGAGCACCTTCGGGCGAGGCTTACTGGTGGAGTAGGATGCCTCTGGACACTTATCAGTGGAGCTAAAGAGCTTTGTAACACTTGCCAAAGCATGGCAGAGGCCAGGTCAGCCCAAGAGGCCAGAGGGGCAGAAATACCAGGGAGAGGCCTGCCCGTGGGCACAGCCGAAAAGCTGTCCTGACCGAAGAACTGTATCCTGAGTCCTTTCTGATCCTGAACTGTATGAAACCTGTTACTTCCCTAATAAATCCCATAATCTTGAATATTGTCTGTGAGTTCTGTGTGGCCATTGCGATGAATTATTGAACCCAGCAGAGAAGCAGAGAGTGCTGTGGGAGTGACAGCTAGTGTTAGAAATGGTAAAAAAGTTGGAAAAAGGAAGTATGTCTGAACTCTATCTCATAGCAATCAGCCTTAGACTATTGATGCTGAAAGTGATTCTCTCTCCCGTTTGTGAAGTTAGAGGAGGTCAGATGCCCCCACCACCCCATTTTTACAGAAGTCCACATAGAGAGTACAATAAGCCATTTAATGAGTCATGTTACCTGGAACCAAAGCCCAGTTCTCACCATGGAATCAGGTCTTCTTTCAAGTCATTCCCCTGCAGAAGTTCCGTGCTGATGAGAAACAGATCAGAAGGGCTTTTCAGGCCTCATTAGGGGTTCAATACTTGGATCTCCTTTATAAAATGGCTTAAAATGACATGCACCCCTCCCCCCACCACACTTATGCACACCCTTTGCTGGCATGCAAAGTGTGCTCAGAAAGGGGAGGAAAAACCCAAACCACAAAACCCTACATTCCTTTCCAGGGCTGTGTGTGTACACACCCTGGACCTTTTGACTTTCTTTCCCTGGTGAGCAGGGGTTTTAGTGGCTTTGCATCAAGAGTCCTGGACTGTCAAGAGGCAGCTCTAACATGTTCGAGCCTTATGATTTCAGTACTTACCCTCTGAGGGGCTCTGTTTCTCCATCTGTGAAATGGAGCTAATGAGCCCTGGGTCCTGTATAACTGCCCAGGATTATTGTAAAGATAAAACACAGAAAAAAAGTGCTATGAGAAGTTGGAAATGTGAGGCTTTGTTACACGATTACAAACGGGGATGGTCCACTCTGTTTACTCTGTTTGAAGGTGGCGGGGAGAGGGAGAAATAGCAGGGACAGGTGGGAAAACCTGACAAATACTCTCCAAAGACTCCCAGACGCACCCCCGTCTCCCCTACTCCCTATACCACTTACCTAGTCAATCTTCATTTTCTCACCCAGCACAGAGCTGCCATTCAGTCTCAAGACAATGAAAGCAGGAAAAGATAGGACACACAAAGTAAAGCGTGCCTAAAAGACCAACCATAACCTATTTATTTCAATCCTGATAAAATGCTACCACTGAAAAACGCCCTCAAATGAGCACCTTTTTGTTATTTAAATATT
>NW_004443952.1:23027064-23048385 GCF_000243295.1 Trichechus manatus latirostris
GAAAAGGAAAAGAAAACAAACAAACAATTCAAAACAACAAATGAACAAAAGCCCCGGAATCCCACCAGCGTGGCAGCCCAGACCAGGAAGCAGCTCCACACTCGAACGGAGCTCCGCAGCCCCTCAGGAAGAAGCAAAGATGGCGCACGGAGCCTGGTATTTGAGTGAAAGGAGGGGGAGGTGGTGAGAGGTAAGGAAGAAATCAAAAGAAGCAGAAAGAATAGCAACAGCAGCAGCCAACAAATGGCACTCAGAGAGCCAGCTAGTGAGGGCTGGTGGAATCCAAGCAGCCAGTGTTTCTTGGACAAGAGACTGTATCCGCAGGAAATAGAGGGGGCCAAGTGTGGGTGAAGAAGGGTAGGGAGTGGGAAAGCATATATCACAAATTACCGGAGCTCCGCACCCCCTTAGGAAGAAGAAAAGATGGCGCACAGAGCCGGGTATTTTAGCGAAAGGTGGGGGAGGTGGTGAGAGGTAAGGAAGAAATCAAAAGAAGCGGAGAAAAGGGACACCAGCTGCCAACAAGTGGCACTCAGAGAGCTGGCCTGTTCGAGTGTGTGGAATCCAAGCAGCTGGTGTTTCCCGGACAAGAGATTGTGGCCGCGGGAAGCAGAGGGGGCCGAGTGGGGGTGAAGAAGGGTGGGGGGTGGGAAAGCGTATATCACAAATTACTGGTTGTTTTGTCTCCCGCTGGAAGCTCTGTGAAGCCACTTTCTCATACCCCGTTTGCTGGTCTCCGATAGGAGTCTAAGATGGCGGATCCACGCTGCTTTAGCTGGTAGGGGACCTCTGCATGAATCTCTCCTCGTTCTCCGTTCTCTGTCATTTTTCTCACTCCGTTTGGTGCTTGGCTGAGATATTTGATGTTTTAGGGTTTCCGGATTGTTGTTTTCTCTGTTTGGCTTAGTTGTTTGGATCTTTGTGGAGGGACGGCGTGGTACTTCTGCCTAGAGCGCCATTTTGCCAGAAGTCCAAGTTATTTTTAAACCCTCACGTTGTATAGCAGTTTATAATGTATAAAGTGCTTGTCATACTCATTATCTATCTTGATTATAATACATACCTTGAAAGTTAGGTACATCAGGAGGCGTTTTCCCCATTTTCCATGTAGACACATAAACATTGATATATTACCGTGAAAGCTCTTCTCTCTCCAACATACTGGTGCCAGAGGTACTGTCTAAGGCCATGTGGGTCCTTCCCCAACTTTCAACAACATGGCAAGTATAGAGAAAGTAAAGAATTCCTATACCAACTAGACCCAGATCACAAAGAAAACTAGAAAGTAATATAATATTAAGCAGTGTTGGTTATCACTAGTAATGTAGGTCAAAACAGGAAGGTCTTTGCCCTCTTTTTGGGGCAGAAGCAGGGAGCTATTGGGTCTGTGTATCTTGTTTAAATACCCCTGCCCCTTGAAACACTATCCAGAGTCCTAAAAAAGGTTTTTTGCACTTGGGCAAACTCATAATTAAGGAATCTAACTTTTTGCTTGTTAGATATTTTGCAATATTTCCACCTCAGTTTGTTGTTTGCTATTACGATGAATCACTTCTCTTCATGTTCCTCCTACCTCTAAACCCTCAAGGCGGCCCTTAAATAGAAGTTGCCCCAATTTGGTTTATCCTGTTTGCTCCCTGTTAGTTCTGGTTAAGATAGTCCTTTTAAAGTGATTTTAACAGTGCCTGGTACAAAGTTAACATTTAGTAAATATTAGTTATTAGTAGTAGTGGTGTTTTTATGGACTGTCAAAGATGTTGCTCTTTTATACTCTGTAAATCCCTCTCTTTTTTTTAAATAATATTTTACTGAGTTTTTGGTGAAAGTTTATACAGCATGGTTCCCATTTGACATGTATTCCTTAATCTCTTGTTGCACAGAAATAAAATAACAGAGCAGGCCTGAGACTGTTATCCTTACCAAAGCCTGCTTGAAGTTTGGCCCTGTGCCAGCATCTGGGAACTTGGGTTTTGGGAGTGTAAATGATAAAGGTGATTTACACTGCCTAAACTATATAAACAATGTGGTTTATGTGACACAACTGCTTAGACTTCTGGGAGTCTGGAATTTTGGTACATGCTAGGCAGAGGGTGCTTATGTGACCAGGCCTAGTAAAAACCTTGGGTGCTGAGTCTCTAATGTGCTTTCCTGGTAGACAATACTTCACAAGTGTTGTCACAGTGTAATGCTGGCGGAATTAAACACATCCTTTGTCATTCCACTAGGAGAGGACTCTTAGAAACTTGCCTAGTTTCTTCTGGACTTTGCCCATGCACTTTTTCCCTTTGCTGATTTTGCTTTATATCATTTTGCTGTAGTAAATCGTAACCATGAGTATGACTGTTAGAATCAGCTTGTCAACCACCCCCCCCCGCCTCCCCCAGCTGTTACAGTTTTAACTGGGATTACATCGACTCTTTGGATAAATCTGGGGGAGAATTGACATCTTTACAGTATTGAGGCTTCCTATCCATGAACATGGCATATTTCCTCATTTATTTAGATCTTCTCTTGGTAGTGTTTTATAGTTATCACTGTAGAAATTTTACACATCTCTTCTAGGTGTTCGATAGTTCTTAATTCTAATTGTAGATTCCTGTGACTTTTCCACATATATAATTGTATTATCTGTGAATGAAGATGTTTTACTTCTTTCTTTCCAAGGTTTATGTCCCCTACCCCCCACCCCTTGCCTTACTGCACTAGCTGGGACCTTCAGTATAATGTTGAATAGAAGTGATGGTAGTGGACATCTTTGTCTTGTTTGATATATAATAAATTTAAAGAAAGTCCCTGTTTATGTTCAAGGGAACATATGAGTTTACCTAGTTCAGTTGTTGACTATTTTTCCTTTTTGTAGGCATGGTGAATGTAAAAGCAAACCCAAAGGTAATTGACACAGGAGGAGGCTTCCTTTTGGAAGAGGAAGAAGAAGAGGAGCATAAGATTGGACAAGTTGTTCATCAACCAGGTATAGTGTGTTTTTCAGAAAATAGGTTATCTAGAGTTGGTTATTTTGAGTAACATGCATAATTCTTTGCAAACTGATGTTAAATAACACTGCACTTACTTTACGCAGTGAGCAGATTGACTTTATAAAAGTGATAAAGTTTGGCAGTTTTGCTAGTATTTTAAAAATCAAAGAAACACCTATACATATGGAAATGATCAATAATTTAACTTGTGTTTGTGTTTCTGATTGTCTACTGAAGGTTGAAGCTCACTGTTGTTTTATAATAGGTAAGGACAGCAGATATATTGACTGATAGAATAAATACTCAAAATTATCTTGATAGACTGAAATGAGGGACCAGAACTTCATTTAGGTAAATAAAATTTAGGTAAATTCTTGTATTTACATTGGGAGATAAAAAACTGTTTACATAAGATACTATAATCTAAGGTAAATGCAGGATGAGGATACTTTCACACTCTTTGAAAAGATTAAAGAACTGGAAGCTTTATTTGATCGTAAGTTTGATAGACAATAGTGGAATATGACAGTGTGAAAGAATCTGTTCTAGTCTTTAGCTGTACCAACAGACGTGTATTCATTAAGGTAGGTGAGATTCCTGTTCTGCTCTGTGTATCTAAACTATTATATTCAGAAGGTTAGACTTGAAAGATTAGTTTGGATGCCATACTTTAAGAGGAATATTGACAAATGTTTAGTATCCAAAAGAGGGTGGCCAAATTGGAAGCCTGAAATTGACGTATTAGGAACAATTGTCAAAACTGGTTAGGTTTAACTGGGTAAGGCTTCCAGCTGCCTGCAGATGAAGTAAGCCCTCCTTTATGGAAGATAGATTAAACTTAGTGTGATTTGCTTTGGAGAGCAGAACTTGGAACAATGGATGAGAATTACAGTGAGAGACATTTTGGCCCCATGTAGTCCTCTAACTTACATACATTTAGCCCTTTGCCCTTAGGTTTTGGCATGTGTATCTTGTGAGCCTCATAGTGACTCTGAAATGGAGAAACTTCTTAACCATGTGAAATGCTGCCTCAAAATAGCAAAGCATTGGAGGGGTTCAGAGAATGAAAGACCGCCTGACCAGGATACTATAGAATAGAAGCCCTACATTAGGAGGGAAGGTGTTGAATTCAACGATCTTTAGAGTCCCTATGATTATGTATGTGAAGACTCAGTGTAACTATTCTGTAGAATCCTGAATCTGCGGGCTATAAAGCCTATACTTTCATTTGACAGGTCATTCAAGAAATATTTATTGAGAACCTTATTCCTCAGATTATTTCATTTTTTCATTTAAAAACATTTTCTTTAGCTATAGAAGGTTATTTAATCAATGTTTTATTTTGTCTTCTACTTAAATATATTTGTGTTGGGCATAAAGTACATGGTAATAAGTGAATAAAATTGAGGAGAATGTTTTGTTCTAGTTACAGAAAAAGGAAACTTAAAGAATTAATCTTCCTTTCTTTAGGACCTGTTATGGAATTTGATTATACAATATGTGAAGAATGTGGGAAAGAATTTATGGATTCTTATCTCATGAACCACTTTGATTTAGCAACTTGTGATAACTGCAGGTACTTCACTTTGTTTCAGACAATACGATGTTCTTCATTGCTAATGTTTAATGCTTACATATAGGTTTAGGGCAAAACAATAGATCCTTTTGACTTTAGTTTTTCATTAGTGGTTATGATTTTGATTTTTGGCATTTCCGAAAATTTCTGTGGTTTCCATTTTGAGAAAGAAATACGGGAAGTTTCTAGCCTGTGCTTGTCAAACTTACGATACGTCCCATATAGGAAGGATGCCAATGGTCTTGCCTTAGAAATTTCCTTTTCCTTTCAGCTGGCCTGTGGGGTTTTACCATCTCTCAGTAGCAAGTTCCCAGCCCTTCTCTTCACCCCGTTTCTTACTTATCTCAGTGTATGTTAACAGCTTGGTCAGAGGACTGGGGCCTTTAGTTAGAGGAGGGGAGAAAAACCTCTTCACACTCTTTCAGCATGGTTGACCTCTTTACCCTCTCAGCCTACCTCTTTCCATTCCACTTTTGTTCCCCTGGATAGGCAGGGAAGAGAATAGATGAGGAGAAATCACATTCTTCTGTCATTCTTTATCTTCTTTCTTCTTCTCCTAGCCTTTATCCTCTTACTGTATCACCCCAGTAATCCTTCTCCCTCCACATAATTCTGCTCTCCCTGTTGTTTACCTCAGCCAAGTCCTGCGTTGGTGTCCTTCCCAGTTTTAAGTCCTGTGGTTTTGTGATAGGGTCCTCTGCTGGAACCATTGATTTCTCCCCTTCTTGACCTACACCTGCTCTTCCTTCAGTGTTCACCATTTCAGTAAAGACCAGCTTCACTCACTGGCTGTTTCTCTACTACCCCATGTTTAATTCCAAATTCATTTGGCTCTGTCCTCAAACCATACCCTGAATCTGTCTACTTCTCATCTTCTACTCTCATTAGTCTTGGCTGCCATCAGCTCTTGCCTGGGCCAGTGCAGTGGTGTTCTAACTGGTCTCTGGCCCCTTGCTTTTGCACCCCTAGAGTCTTTTCTCCATACAGCAGCCAATCTTTTAAAAATACAAACCAGACCATGCCACTCTTCTGCTCAAAACTCTTTAATGGTTTCTATCCATTTAGAATAAAATTTAATCTCTGCGATGGCTACAAGGCCCTTGTCTACTTCTAACTTTGGCTCCCACTACTTCTCCTCACTTACTTTAAGCATTCTAGTCACACCACCTACTTGCTGTGAGCTTCAGCTGCAAAGCACACTCCTGCCCTGAAGCCTTTGTACTTACTGTTCCTTGTGCTGTGACTGTACTCTAGTTATCCAGAATGCTGTTTGCCTTCTTAAGGGCTGTGCTCAAATATTACATCATCATGGCCTTTTCTGATTACTCAACCTATCTGGAAATTCCTATCCCTTTACCATGGTTTATAGTTCTTTATAGCACTTCTACCTGTGGTTATTTGTTAATTGACTGTCTTTTCCCAACTAGAATGTAAGCTTCATGAGAACAGGGCTTTGTTTATTCTCTGCTCTATTCCCAGTGCCTCAAACCTGGCACATAGACAGGAAACAACTGAATGAGAACTATGTAATTACTATGTCTCTATTTTTATCTTGGCTTTGAAAAAGCTCAGAGCCAACTGGAAACTCCTGCTAGGTGGTTGGAGCTTGCATATTTATATTCTTTATTTCCTGCTCATCTTGACTGTATGCTTTTGTATTCCTTTCTTATTGAGTCTTTGTGCTCATTTACATTTATTCTCATAAGTCATTTCAAATCATTTGTGGCATATGAGGGACTTGAAATAAGTATAAAAAAAATTCTTTAACTGTTAAATGATATGGATCTGCTGTCAATGTAACAGCTTCTCAGAATAAGTAACAGATAAAGTATTTTTTCTTCTAGAATTTTTATGCCCCTAATTTGATCATGAGAGTTGCAGGAAAAAGTATATTTCCCTTTTGGTGCACATGCTACTAGGTTGCTGGACAGTTTGAAAACTTAGTTTAGTAAAAAAATGAATTTATATAATGGACTTAATCTGTTTTCAGAGATGCTGATGATAAACACAAGCTTATAACCAAAACAGAAGCAAAACAAGAATATCTTCTGAAAGATTGTGAATTAGAAAAGAGAGAACCAGCTCTTAAATTTATTGTGAAGAAGAATCCTCATAATTCACAGTGGGGTGATATGAAACTCTACTTAAAATTACAGGTCTCTAATAAGTTGTATTTATTCATTTCAGACTCTGGATCAGGTGAAGTTTTAACAATGAACTAATTATAATTAATTCAGTTGTGCTTATAGAGAGTTAAAAAGATCCTTTTCCTTTGTTGTTTGTCTGTATATGAATCACAGCCATGTATAATGACATTTAACAACATAATGTTTTTTTATTTTACTTTTTAGTGTGGTACTTTGGAACAAATATAATGCTATTGGGTGATGTTAGGAGTGCAGTTCAGACAGTAAAAAAGTTTGGAATAAGCATCAGACCCTGTTCTCCTTTGGGGGTGGGTGTGGGTAGTGGGGGAGGGATTAAAGAAAAAGAAGAAAAATTTCAGGAATTCACAAATACATAAAATCTAATTCCACTTGGGAAACACCCATCTGGAACCCTATCAAATATCCATGTAATTCTAGTATATCTCAGAGCAGAGATCTCAACTGCTGTGCCACCTCTGCAAACGGGTTAAAAGTGTGCCAGGTTCTTTATGCGCTTAGTGCCTGGGGCTGCTGGAGTGCCCAGGCTAGTTACTTTGAGTCACAGCCTCCTGCATCTGTACAAATATAGTAATACTCTATTTGTGCCATTATATTCAAAAGATTGGGAGGCACTGCTTTAGAGCACGGTTTGAATTGAATGTACTAGAAAATCCCATATCTTCAAATAAATAATAGATTCAGAGGGAAAACAACTTTTCTGTTTATAATCTGATTCAGTATATATTTCTTAGATTTAGTCAGATGTTATTAGAATTGTTTCTTATCATTAATATTTAAAATCTTCTAAATTTCAAATATTTATAAATTTGTACTTGAGTTAGATAATTATTTGACACCTGTGGATTTAATAATTATAACTTTATAATATTTTTCAACTTTGAATCACAACTAAATATGGATTCTGTGTTGTAGATTGTGAAGAGGTCTCTAGAGGTTTGGGGTAGTCAGGAAGCATTAGAAGAAGCAAAGGAAGTTCGACAGGAAAATCGGGAAAAAATGAAACAGAAGAAGTTTGATAAAAAAGTAAAAGGTAAGTGGCTACATTTTATATCATGACAGACTGCTTTACCACTTTTACCACTTTGCAAAAAGCATTCAGCTAAGTTCTTCCTGTGTGAAGAAGATATATTGGGATGTGGTTTTTGAGTTTGGGGATAAAAAAAGGTAAAGTTTGCCCTCAGAAGGTTGGTGTTTGAGGCTGAGTCTAGACCTCACAGTACTGCATTTCTGAAAAGCACGTAAGCCATCATCTTAAAATGAGTCATGTTTTTATCTAGAAACAATGTTAGGATTGGGATGGTATTCCTGGTCAAGGATTTGGCACTGATTAAATCTTAAATATGACCAACAGTGTTATAAAAAGCAAAGATACTCACCAGCACACCTCTCTAATTGTTTAAATTGAAAATATCTTAGTCATCTAACTTTGCAGCTAGGAGGGACCTTCTGGCATTAGCTAGTTTAATCACTCTTATTATATATATGAATAAAAGACTTAGAAACGTGGACTGAGTTGTTAAATAGTGGAAGAGTTGAGACTGGAACTAGACTTTCTTGACTGTAAGTCTATATTTTTACATTCATCTCTCCATCCATGCATCTGTCTATCCATCCAGCTGTCCATTCCTTTGCCTATCTATCTATCCACTCATTTGTCCATGCATCACCCATCTGTCCATATATGCATATGTCTGAGTCAGTTCTGTCCATCCATCCATCCATCCAGTATTTAATAAGTGTCAGCTATTTGCCAGGCACTGTATATATAGAGCCCTTGTGGTGCAGTGGTTAAGAGCTGGGCTGCTAAGCAAAAGGTTGGCAGTTCGAACCTACCAGCTGCTCCTTGGAAACCCTATGGGGCAGTTCTACTGTGTCTTATAGGGTCGCTATGAGTTGGAATTGATGGCAGTGGGTTTGGTTTTTTTTTCTGCTAACATAAATATTGTCACAGTTTGTCAGGGGAGAAAGACAAGTAAACTTAAAATCCTAACAGTGTGATAAGTACTAAGATAGTGATGAACATAGGGTGCTATAGGAGCACAAAGGGCACTTTCTGCTGTATCATGAATCCCTAAAAAGAGTCTTAAAAAGGAGGCATAAATGTTCTTCATGCATTAATTATATAGAATCCTAGTGTGGTGTAAAGTACAGAGAGATATATACACACATACATATATATGTATAAATTGATCAATTTAACATGAATGCTATAGATATAATAAATGATTTTGCTTATAATTTTAGAATTTTAAGAGTTTTTTGGAGGTTGAATGAGATAGCTCAGATGTCTTAAAAAACAAAACAAAAATGAAAAAAAGAATTGAATGTAAGCCTCATTGTGAGGGGATTTGCCCACCCCTACTCCCCTCCCCCTTTTTCAGTACAAAAATGCAGTACAGAAAAGGTAAAAACTTCCATGTTTCTACTACCAGAGACAACTCTTCCAAGGAGTGGGATTGCTGGATCGTATGATACTTCTACGAGACAACTCTTATTAACATTTTAATGTCTGTTCTTCCAAATTCTTTTCTATGGATATACCCTTTTTAATATTTTTATAAAAATAGAAGTACATTGTCAAGTTTATCAAGAGTTTATCAAGACAAGCCCATGATAAATATCCTCAGACACATCTTTGTATAGTTAACTTATCAATTCCTGAATCAGAGGGTATGCACACTTTTAAAGCTTTGTATAGAAGTTTCCTACAGTAAAGTGTTACGTAAGAACATTTCATTGAAAATCTTTCCAAACTTAGCCACTGCTGTGTCACAATATTCAAAGATATTAGCGAGGACCAGTTGAGAGGATTTGAGAAGACTCTTCCTGAATTTTGCCCCTTTAATTTTTTCAGTGTTCTACCCTAGCCCTTCCTCTCTGCCAACAGATGAAGTAACCAAAAGGCATCTTAAGGGATGTGAAAGAGGAGGGCATATTTGTTTTTACTGACCTCAGCTACCTGAATCGCCTTAACTTTTCCCTCCCTGCTGCCTCCTTAAACCACTTTCCTGTGGCATCTTGATGCAGACAATATGTGGGTAAAGGAATAAAGGATTAGGAATTTATGTTTGCGAAGTGACAAATATTTTAAAACAGGAGCACTATCTAATTTTTTCTTACTGTTTCTGTAGTCTGATCAAGATGTCATCTAACGGTGACCAACTATAATTTGGCTAAAGGATAAGAGATTATGACATCTGTTTAATTTCATTATGCTTTTTACTATAAAAATTCAATTAATATAGCATATTTATTAAATATTAGTATGAACAGAACTTTTTTTTTTTTAGGTTTACACAATTCTCATAGGTTTTTAAAAAAAGAATTACAAATTCAGATATAACTGGCTGTATTTTTCACTATATTAAATTGCTACTATTAATCATTATAAACTACTATGAATTTTCCTCATCCTTGAAGTTTGAATTTGCCCTGAAGTTTTTTAGAGTAAGAAATAACCTTTTTAGGACTGGTTTATTTATTTCATTTCTTGTTTAGATGAAGCATGTCTTTTAAGTGGTATATTTTCCAGGTCCCTAACCCTACTTATCTAAGAATGTTTTTCTGTTGCCTTTTGCATATGAAATCCTGAGTTCTCTCTCTCAATTCTGTAATGTTTACTCCACTATCTTCTGGTGTTTAATGTGCAGAGGTCAATGTGATGCTTTAATTATGGCTTCTTCTTGTTGATTTAATTTAGAGGTTGGTGGATATGTTCCTGTCCTCCTGGCTAGGCCACAAAGGGCTGAGAGTGAAGTAGACACTGTAGAGATTAGAAACAAGGAGTTTACTGTGCAGCTTGCTAAGAAGGCGCAGAACAGAGAGGAGTAAAAGCAAGTCTAAAAGTTTTTTAGTTGAAAAGTAATTGGAACCTGATTCCTCTTGGTCTTCTGATTTTGATCCACAAAGAAGCTGACACAAATCTTACCTCTTTATGGAAACATAAGAGATTCCATTTACCTGCTTTTAGATTATGATATTTTACTTTAGCGATTTGAGAATTTATCTTAAAAAGTTAAAGTATAACTGTTTTTACACAGTATTGTATGATTAGCCTGAATTTTTGGTAGGAAAAATAGAAGTTTTGAAAATTTTTATTTGTTACACATATGTATCAACAGACCTTAGTGGGGATTCTGGGATATAATTAGTGGTACTTCGTATGTACCACTAAATACTTAGGGTAGGCTTGTAGACCGGGGCAAGAAAAAAAATCCATAATACCTACCAAAAATTCAGACACACTCAATGATTCAGAATGCCTCCCTTAATAAAAACACATGGTATCAACAAAAAATTCAAAGCCGAAAATAATTGGGTCACCAAGGGGTTAAGGAATAACTATTAAATTTTCAGTGTGCTAATGATATTGTGATTATGTATTTAATAAAAGTCATTATCTTTCAAGATTTAAAAAAAAGTATAAATAGTATAAAGTATATTAAGTAGACAAAGTGCAAGAGAAAGAATTTTCCTGTCAGTGATTTCTGGCTGTTAAAGAACTCTTAGATCCAAGAAGGCAAAAATAGTAACAGTGGCATCACTGCTGCTCAGTTTAACTGAACTTCAAAGAATACAGTATACTTTGGCCTTGATATTGGATGTGAACTTTCAGTTGGTGCAGATACAGTATTTTGGGTCTGTAACCTCCTTTCTATAAACAAGGTAGAGATAAGGCCTTTCTTTAAAGTTATACTCTGCTTTCTCTTAGTATTGGTAGGGGCTACCATTTTTAAAAAAGGGAAATAAATTAATCTTCATTATTTATTACTATGCACCCCCCTCAAAAAAAAAAAAAAAAAAAAAAAAGACGGGTAAGAAAATAACATCTTTGGGCTCCTTACTAAGTTTGTGGACATTTTATATCTAGGACCTGTGGTTAGTACTTAATGACTGCCCTGGGGCTCGTCTCAGGAGAGTTTGGGGGACACAATTCTGTTACTTTGCTTCATTTTATGGAATAGAAGATAAAAAGCAAAGATTCTTATGTTATTGTCTTTGCCTATTGCTTTTTTTCCTCAAGTTAAAAGGGGGTCTCGTAAGTTAATACTTCCCACCCTCCTGTCAAGTCTTTAAAGTATCTAGTCTCCCTCCGACCTTCCTAATAAAGTTTACATTATAAGCAGCATCGCACTTGCTTCTTTGAATACAGGCTGCCTCTTTTGTACAATTAACATATTAAATCAAATAAAGTTGGTGGTATAAAATTGTTTTCACTGAAACAAGGACTTAGGGGAAAACTTTGGGTAAAAATATAAGCAGTCCCTGAAGATATCAGTAGCAAAACTATATATAATTAATAACCTTGAGTTCACAATGATACATTCAATTCTAATTTAAAACTGCAGGGTTCATTTTATTTCCCCCTTCCCTTATTTGTAACTCCTGTCTCTGACAGTGAGAAACCTACTCTCATTGTCCTTAGTAGTTATTTGATCATTGTCAGTGTAAACCTTAGTGTTCAGTTATGACCAATTATTGTTAGAAAGTTAAGACTTTTGCTGTAAGTAAATGAGTCAGAATTGACAGCAATAGGTTTATTCTTTTAGTGTTAATAATTTTTATTACCCCTCTTCTTAAGTGTACTTAACGCTTAAATTAGGCAGAGAAGTTAGTTTATCAGTGATTGGGCTGCAGTCAGATTTTGAAGAATTTTCTCAGTGGGGCAGTAAAGTGGCCAGGATACCTTACTTCAGAACAAGGCCGAAAATCAAGTAGGTGCTGGAAATCAGACAGGAAACATCTTCCTACCATTTATCTGAATCCATGAGCCATCCATGCAGTCTGGCCAGCATCTTACTTGATTTATCTTTTATTTAGAAAATGTTCCAGGGTAAAGTAAAATAAAGGGACAGAGAACATTACAGATACATCTCAAAGAATCAGAGATCTTCAGTATACAAGAGATTGACAGGAATAAAGATTAGAGTTTGGATGAACATGATTTCCCTCCCACGTTGTGAACTTATCTAGAGGTGTATACATTGAAGCTTGAAAATAATAATTTAAAAGAAAGTGCTTTTCATACTGGAGGTACGAAAAAGGCATTACTGCTTAGTGGTTAAGCACATGGACTAAGCCTCTGCCATCAACTAACTGCTTGACCTTGGGCAATTTATATAACTTCTCATCTATAAAACTGGGGTGACAGTCATACTTATCTCCCAGGGCTGTGAGGATTAGACTTTATGTATATAAAATGCTTACAGCAGTGCCTGATACATAGCCGTGTGTGTTTGCTTATCCTCACAAGCTAAGAAAGGGTGAAAATACAAAGATTCAAATAATATTTTGATATTGACATAGATTATAGGTCTAAAGTGGATTAAGAAAAATCTGTGATTTTTTGGTATACATTGATTTTTATGGTTCAGAGATTATAGATGATAGCTATCATACTCTTCTTGAGGTGGTCTGGTGCCTCCACCAAAGAGTGCTGGGCTGGATGGGTCATTGGTCAGGATAGAAACGTAAACAATTAGTGTTGCTTTTTTTCATTCAAGTAGAAACTGAGGAGTTATCCGTTTGTTCATTTCCAACTAACACTATGCATTTGGTTTCCTGGGTAATAATGCAATAAGAACTTTTAAAATGTGACTGACTTAGTTACTTTTCAAAGCATACACATAGCTCTTTTTCAAGATGACATTTTAACATGATGTAGTAGAGAAAGCTCCAATCATTGGAATAAGGTGACCTAGGTTCACAAGCTTTGTCAGTTTTCTCACCTGCAAAATAAAGTGAAATAAAAACCCTGTGGTTCTTTCCAGCTCTTAATATTCTGTGATTCTTTTATTTAGGTTATGCTTTCTAAAAATTTTTAGCAACTCTCCTAAAATGGTGCTGTCATTTTATAGGATAAAGAACTTAAGAGACTTAAGGTCAAGTGCACGAGCAGTTTTTCCGAGACATCAGCATAGTGGCAGAGTTCTTGGCGTTTTTTTTGCAAGCAAAGCTTGTCATGCCTCTTAGATAGAAGTAGCTCCCGGTTTATACAAATAGAATTTTAAAATGCTCCTTTTCTTCAGTCATTTCAGCTGACTCTCCTGTTGCAGCAACCCATTTTCTGCAGTCAGCTGCCTGAACACACCATGTTCTGTTAACTCATCTCCCTCACTTCTGTTGGTTCTCTTTTGCTATCCCTTTAACCCCATTCTGAGTCTCCCATTTCATACTACTTCAACATTAACTTAATGATTTCACAGGCCACGCCAGAAAGGTAAGAAAGTAAGTTTGCCAAGTTCTTGTATAATCAGTTTTGATCATTATCTATTTATAGATATAGATGAAAGCCTGATGGATTTATTTTGGGATTTAGCTGAATACCACCACTGAAAAACTGACTTTTACTTTTATCTTAGAATTGCGGCGAGCAGTTAGAAGCAGTCTGTGGAAAAGGGAAACAGTTGCACATCAACACGAGTATGGACCAGAAGAAAAAATAGAAGATGACATGTACCGGAAGACTTGTACTGTGTGCGCCCATGAACTGACTTATGAGAAAATGTGATTTTTAGTTCAGTGATCTGTTTTACACTATTTTATATTTAAATAAAGGAAATTTAGATTGGTCCTAGGGAGTATGAACTCAAAATAATTTTAAATTCTATTCAGAATTCACCTAAATGTAGAAGTCTTTGTAGATGAAATACTGTATAGTGCTTCAGTAATAAGTTATGTACATTATGGCCTAAGAACAAGTTTCAGTTAAGGCTCAGGTTCGTTGTGGGCAGAATGTTGGGTCTATGATTGCTGTTTCTGTAATGGGTGAGGAGCTGAATGGTGTAGAGTATGTTCAAAAGTGGTAGGATAGAGCTATGAATTGAGGGAATAAGAGATAAGTGCAGACTCTAGACTGCTAGGGTAGGAGGAAGAGCTTTAAATAAAGGCAAAAGCTGGCTGAACTGGACTCCTGCGACAGCGTTAGCTGTGCTGGCGGAATAAAAGCTGTTTAAAAGATTACCACCTAGAAGTTGGGTAAACAGGAAACCACATCCTGTCAGCAGAAAGTAAGGTTAGAACAACCCCTGAATTACCACTTCCTGCTTAGTGTTTTTCTAGTCCCTTTCCGCTTCTTACAGGCTCCGCATGTGCAGAACAAAGTATGACCGCTGTTTGACTTCTCTTGGCCCACCAAAGGGGGCAAAGTAGTACAGAAGATCAGTGTGCCTGGCCATATCCCATAATAAGTGATGTCAAGGGCTGCTGAGGGGATTTCATCTTGAATATCAGCAGGTTCCATCTTGGATTCCAGATGCGTGTGCAACCTAATTAGTACGCATTGCCATTCCGCAAAGTACCCACCCCTTCATAGAAACCCTGAATATTCATTGCTCTATTGTCTCTACCGCACTTATATAAGTCCTAGCCTTGCTTCCCCCTTTGAGTCATTCTTTTGGAGCAGCATGAACCCCCACTGACTCCTTTTACTTGTTACAAGTAAAATAACCCTGTTAGAGCCAAACCCCAAATCATCTCCTCTGTGTATTCTTACAAGAGAAAGACAAGGACCCATGGAGTCTGGAGGGCCTCTGTGCTCTCAGCGGTAACACTATCCCAAGAAACAAACAGGGATGGTGGTATACCCCTGTACCTCAGAGGCTGCGTCAGGTCTTCTAGGGAATTTTTTCCCAAGACTATGGAGGGAGTGGGGAGCTATTGCTGGGAGAAGTCATGACAAGTACCTGGAACAAAAAAATGACTTGTGGGAGTCTAGTCATGTTTTCAGACATTAGTGTCTAGGCAGCCCTTTTCAAATACTGGATTAAAATGGAAAGACAGCTACTGTCAAGGTTAAATATCTGATTGTTGACCAAAGAAAGTACTCATAAGTTTTATCATCACCACCACTAACATTTACTGGATTACCAACATTTACCACATGCCAGGTAAGCACTATGCTAAGTGCCTCACAGGTATTCTCATGCAATCCTGAGGAGACAACTTGCTTTTGTACTTATTTAGCACTTACTAAGGGAAGGAAGTGACATCACCTCACATCACTCCAAGCATTTGGATCAAGTTTAGCTGATCAAATTTCCCTGTATCTTGTAAAAAGAATTACAGAGTAGTTACAGCTAGTAAATAATAGGATTTGATCCCATGTGCTTGACTATAGGGACTATGTATTTTTTTTGACAAAAATTCAAGTTAAAACTAGGTATTTTCAAGTTGTTCTTTAATAAACTCTTTATCCTACTGCTACAAATATAAGTAGGACGTTTATACATTTTTATCTTTCAACCAGCTGTTGATTATTTTTGGAGAAAGGCAAAAGTCAAAATAAGTCAAATGAGAACAATCAGGTTAGAGACTGTAATTACTTTATGTAAGTATTCAATGCAGAAATGTTTAATATGTTTTTCAAGTGCTGATTCTGAACAGGGACAGAAAATATTCCCTGGGACAAAAAAGCTTCCATCTTGATGACAGAATAACAACTAGGGGTTTGGGCTGTACTGAGGAAGGGATGAGCTCTTGAGCCAGATGGTTCAAATTCCACTTACTGGCTGTGGACCTTGGGCAAATTACTCTAGGGGCCTGTTTTTATCTGTAAAGTGGGCAGGACTACTGTGAAGAATAAATATGGTGAGTTTATAGCACCTGGCACTAATAGCCACCAGTTATTGAGCACATATTAACATCAAGACCAATATATTTAGTTTTGTCTAGTTGAGGTATGTTTCTATTCATGCTTTACCACCATCAATTTTAGACAATCCTGGTTTCCAGATATCACTGACAGCCCAATCTGCTTTACCCATGTTGGCAAGGTCTTTCCTTGTCTTTCATTTTCAGATGTAATTATACATCAGTAAATTATACAAACCGCTGCTAAATTCTTTCCAGGAAAACAAAAAACAAAAAAATTATCTTCATTTTAATCGCTGCATGAATAATTCCTGGAGGGGAGATGTGGAATCAAGGAAAACAGAGTATATATTCACTTTATCAAAAGCATATTAAATGGCATCAGTACATTTAACGGAATATTGATTTATTGCAAGGTGACGTGTAGTGACGTGCCATCCTTTTGTCTGTGCGAGTTTCATTACTGGGGAAAGTAACTGTTGAATGTTTGCTCTTATACTTTTATTTCTTCCAAATTCAATCCCTATTTCAGTTTTTCCATAGGTATAGGTTCAGACTGGGATAGAGCAGGTCACATCAGTAGAAGAACAGTTGTTAGGAGTAACCATTACACATGAAGAGAGGATCCAAGAAAAAAGGAAATGAAAACCTACAAATCCCTCTAGAATTTGGATCAAGTACAACTAGCCAAACTTTGCAATACATTGCAAAAGGATTATAATGCAGGTTAGGCTCAAATTAAAAGTTGTCAACAACTTAAATGATTATCTTTTGATTCTCTGAGGACAGGAGCCATTTCTAAGTAACTACATAGTTTGTGCTGTGCTTACGCAATGGGAAGGAGGGACATATAAACAAAAGAACATTTAGCCAAGAACCTGGGTTTTAGTCCCCTTTCTGCTAGTAACCTACCATGCAACTTTGATCTTGTGAATAATTATTTCTTGTCTTAGATGGTATGGTATTTAAAAATCTTAGGAATTCCCATCTATTGAGTGGACTATATTCTGTAGCCAATCGAATGTATGGTAAACCAAAAAGACCATATATGGAAAATGCTTAATGCATCATAAGCTTATAATGTATTGAGTAAAAGAAGATACGTATGTTGGAAGCAAACAAAAATACTACCAGTAGTTGTGGGATTACTGGTAAAGTTTCTCTAAAGCTTAATGAAAGAAGTAAAAAAATTCTAGAAATCTGGAATGTCAGATAATCCCTTACACTTATATATTGTTTTACAAAACAGTCTCATATCTTATTTAAGCCTCAAAACCATGTAGGAATTAGTAGTTACTGGGACCAGATTTCATAGAAACAAAATTCAAACCCACATCTAATTCCAAGTATAGTTTTAGTCAGTCTGGCTACCCCAAGTTCCACTTCAACCTGTATACGACCTTCAGAGGCTAGGAGAAATGATTGGATGCTCTAAGCAGGGCTTGGAACCAGTTCATTCTGGTTTGAACCCCTGCTGATAATTTACCTTTTTAACAAGTTCCCAAGCAATGCTAATGCTGCTGGTTAGGGACCAGTTCTGAGAACCACTAGTAGAGCAGTGATTCTCAAAATTTATTATACATAAGAATAAACTGGGGATCTTGTGAAAAATGTAGATTCTGAATCAGGATACAGTTACGAACGGCTGACTTATAGACAACTCGTACTTGCTCTTTTCTGTTATGTAAATTTGCCCTCACTATGAAACACCAACTCCTACTTGCAACAAATTCTTCATCACAATCACCTTCACTTGCTGCACGTACAGCTTTTAAATCATTGAAAAGGCTAGAGCCTTTTCTTGCACTAAAGGCTAAATGATAACTGTATGCACCTGTTCCAACTTCCCTAAAAATGTGACTTAACAGTTAGGAACTGATCTCATTCATAACCCAGGGACTGCATGCATCTGGGGTGGAAATGCAAATTCTCAGCAAACCGGTTAGAAGCTCTGGCTCTAATACCAAAAAAAAAAATACCACCTAAAAACCAAACCTATTGCTGGACCCTATAGGACAGAGTAAAACCGCCCCATAGGGTTTCCAAGGCTGTAATCTTTATGGAGACAGACTGCCACATCTTTCTCCCATGGAGTGGCTGGTAGGTTCAAACTGCTGACCTTTTGGTTAGGAGCTGACCACTTGAACCACTGTGCCACCAGGGCTCTGGCTCTAAGACAGTGGTTCCAAAACTTGTCTGCCCATTGGAATCACCTGGGGAGCATTAAGGACTACTGTATTGATGTCTGCGTCCCACTTGCAGAGATGGTGGTTTAATTTTTAAAATAGTTTTTAGAAGATTCCCAGGTAATTCTAATATTCAGACAAATTTGGGAACAACTGCTCTTAAGTAGTTATATACTAACAAAGTGTCATACTACTTGAAAATACTCTGAAAACAAAATTTCAAGTGAAGATAAATACATCTTCAGTAAGAAATTACCAATTTTAAAGTAGACTGATGATAAATCATGAAATACTAAAGTTTAAAAAACATAGTTTTATTCAGCCATGTTAGGTTATCCATGAGATGTGAAAAGCTATGCTACTTGGTAATAAATCCACCAGTTCTATACATTACTTTGTAAGCTTGACCTCTAGTGTTTGACATACTTCAAATCAGTTTTTTTTTTTTTAATGCCTTAAGAAGAGAAAATACCAAATTAGTCAGAAAAGCTGTACCGTCACATATAAGACATCTCATGGTCAGCGTCACATTACTGTCATTAGAAAATCATTTGCTTTTTAGGGGCAATTAAAGGTAATCAACTTAATGATCCTCACTGTCCTCCTCCCCCTTTGTTTCATTTATTAAGTGAAAGGATACTACAAGAAAGCAAGCATTCAAACCATCAAAAACAAGACAAATTATTTTAAGATATTAAAAAAAATTCTTGACATGAGGGTAAAAATGACCCTTAGGCCTGCAGGGCACAGAATTGCTGGAACACAGCCAGGATATGAGGGTCTAATTCAGCAGTGAAGAGGAGGTTCTCCAGGGTCACCATGTACTGCTGGATTATTTGGTGATGCTGTGGACAGAGAAAAGGCTGTTTAGTCAGGAGAAAGAGCACATAAGCAATCTTACAGAACACTTCCTTCAGTAGGGAGGAAAAAAAAAAAAAAAAGTGGTTCATGCTGATAGAAATAACAGGCCCCTGAAAAGCTTCAACATGAAGAAAACAAGAAAAAAAACGGTATTTAAAAGCTTTCTTAAAAATCCAGTTCCAAACTTCCGGTCAACATGGCGCTATAGTCAGAAGCACCACGCCGTCCCTCCACAGCAAAGATCAGAAAAACTAAGTCAAACAGAGTCACATGTCAGTCCTGAAACCCTAAGCATCAAATGAAGAGACAAAGAACTCAGTCAAGCACCAAAAGGAATAGGAAACTGACTGAGAACAGACAGCAAGGAGAAATAACGCAGAGGTCCCCTATCAGCTACTGCAGCACAGATCTGCCATCTTGGACTCCTATCAGAGATCAGCGAACAGAGGGTATGAGAAAGCAGCTTCACAGAGCTTCCAGCAGGAGACAGAACAACTGGTAACCATAGGCTTTCCCACCCCCCACCCTTCTTCACCCCAACTTAGCCTCTTCTGCTTCCTGCAGCCAGGCTCTTGGCCGGGAAGAACCAGCTTCACCCTGGTGTTGCTTGGATTCCACCCGCCAGCACTGGCTGGCTTCCTGAGCGCCTTTTGTTGGTTGCTGGTGTTGCTTTTCCCCTTCTTTAGATTTCTTCTTTACCTCTCACCACCTCCCCCTCCTTTCAAATACCTGGCTCCGTGCACCATCTTTGCTTCTTCCTGAAATGCTGCGAAACACCGCTCTACTGTGAAACTGCTTCCTGGCCCGTGCCGCTATGCTGGTGGGACCCCCGGGGCTTTTTTGTTTGTTTGCTATGATTTATTCTGTTTTGATTTGTTTTTTTCTTTTTCTTTTCTTGGCTTGGGAGCCCCTTCTAGCCAGGCAGTACCGTGTGGCTTGGAAGCTATTCCCTTACTCTGAGCAGATGCACAGGGACATCCCTGGGGGCATTTCTTTTTCCTTGTTTTCTCCTCTCTCTTATCCCCTTTTTATATTTCTTCATTTCCAGTTTCTCGATTTATTCATTTTCTTTCTTTTACCTTTTTTTTTTTATTTTTGTTTTTCCCCATTTCTCAGTCTCTCATCTCTCCACTCCAATAGCAAGCTCCCTTAGCACTCTTTTTTGTGTGTATGTTTTGGCTCCTGTTCCTCTCTCCTCTCTCTCATCTTTCCCATACCCATCTTAGCTCCACACATCACAATCTACCCCCTCCTTCCTGCCTACCTGCACTGTGTGCTGAACATCACACTCCCCAGCAGCACAAGCACGGCGTACTGGAACCTGGCCTGCAATGATTCCCAGTCCACACTGTCAGCCCTGGTACACACCATGAACAACCCATCCCAGCAACTCTCCTTCAGCTGGACCTGCTCTGCTGTACCATACCTCAGTGACTGACCCTGCCCATTGGAGAAGGAGGTGAAAAGTATCCTGCCCACAGACGAGCAAACAACAAACAATGCGTAGCCCACTGCTCAGACATAACCAAATAAAACAAAAAAGCAGGATGAAACAAACAAATCTACAATCAATAAATGAGGAAAATAACCATTGAATGCCCCGAAGACAGCAGACAATATCAAAACATTTACAAAAACAGGACAGGATGGTTCCAGTAAGCATCCAAAATAAAACACCAGAAGACCTTCCAGTAGAAGAAAAGGCACTAGACCTAACTGATAGGGAATTCAAATCTCTAATGTTCAGAATTATCTAAGAGTTGAAGCAAAAAGCAGACAAACATGAGGAAAAAACAGACAAATTCATGGAAAATACAGACAAAAAAATAGAAGAATTCAAGAAAATAATATAGGAACAAAATGCTAAAATAAATTCACAACTAGAAATCATACAAAAACAACAATTAGAAATCCAAAAGATAAATAACAAGATTTCAGAAATGGACAGTGGCATAGAAGGGCTG